>NC_064640.1:465998106-466338731 GCF_023864345.2 Schistocerca serialis cubense | reverse complement strand
TCTAATCTAATCATATCATATTGATGACTAGCATGGACAGTCATGAATTACCCAAATTTTTCCTGATACCAGTAACCAAATCTAGACTTGAAAATAAAAGACGACAATTTTTGTAATAAACCGGGACTTCTATCAAGACCCTTTCATCCATGTTAACTAACCATGAAAGTTGTCTGATACACGTCTATTCTGAAGTAACAAAGTGTGCATGCATTTAAAGATGAAGTGCATGATGTGAAGTTCTGTGACGGAGATACGAACACAACACGTAATCGGATTGTTAACCAAGTAAAATTAAATGTTTGTTATCGGCTTTTCTTACCAGCTGGTAGGTGTTGGAATCTAAAATAAGGATACAAACTTTTGTCCCTAAGCGACTTTCAAAATGCACATCTACCGTGAATCGACGAATATAGCTTAAGTATCAGTTGCTTACTCGCCAATAGTAAAATGTGTGCGTGTTTGACCAGAAATGACGACAGCTATTGTGATTTTTGGCAACACATTGACGGACATTAAAAATATACGTAAATTTTCACTAACAGGACGGTGCGTACGTGTTAGGACTCGAAATTAAATTATTAATATTTTTGTACTGCATCAGGATTCGGAACCACATACTTACCTTTGGAGGAGAACTAGAGAAGATTGCAGTCTTGGGAAAAGGAACGAAATGATTGAACTATACTGTTCCGAGAGATTCAGATCCTCGAAAGATGAGCTAAGAAATCGTAGCACAGTCCAGCACCAAATTTTTCAACGTCTCTAGTTCAATCAAGTACAAGAAAAATATGAGCCCTTTTTCTTTAAATGGCTGTCGTTTTATCAAATAAAATAAAATTTTCTAATGTAAGTAAGTTTACTGGAGACAGTATTTCTGTTTACCATGACTTCCGCTATGTCATTTCCCAACGTAAACCGGCTCTGCCCAGTTGGTAATGAAGGAACGTGATGTTTAATGCCGATTCTGGATTATAACGTCTTTCTCTTGATGTTACCAGGGGTAAAGTAAATTTGTTTGTGCCTCTTAAGAGAAAATGCCGGAACCCACGCATTGCACCTGTGATAGTTCGTTCCACCAGACCATTGTGGCCACATTTCCCAGCCCCAGGAGTGTGCTGTAACGGATGATGTGCTTAGCTTACAAAATTAGTCACGGTGGAAAAAATGCGAGTCTATTAAATGGTTAAGTAGATGCAATCTTCTGACGTGGAGATTATGCTATTCTCATGTCAGCAGTATGTAAAGACTCTTCTAGGCATCATAGCCTCGATGTGAAGCCATTTCGAAATATTCACAAATTCAGCAAATTCTTAGTTCGAGAAAACCCACTGTGAAGTGTGAAGTTACCGGACAATTCGATTATTACCGTCATTGTTACTACCATTTTCTTCATACCGTTGCTGGAACACATGCGCTAGAAGATCATTTAATGCCTTTTGGTCATTTTAGAAGTAGTTGCCCAAGAAGAGTTTCTTTCCGTGTCTACGGAGTCCTTTTCATCTTAATATAAACATCAGCAGTTACTCGCAGATTTCATTAAAACTAAAGTAATTGATGAAGACGTTACTTTATAACAAAAACGCTCTGCCTTTCTTAATTTACTTGCGCCTAGAAATGGCTGTCGAACACTGCCAAACCGAAAGCCAAGGGATCTTACTGCCTTCCGTTATTCGTCGCTGTCAGTTCTTCCACATGATTTGGTCGACGTGACCTATTTCAAGTTGTGTATGGCAGAGAATGTTTTAGAAAATAAATTGTTTTCCTTGCAATAAACACAAAGGTTTTCATTGTAAACTATCGAAGTCCTAAAATTTCGCATTATTAGTTCAAATTTAATATTCACTTCTATAAAGTAGGAAAATATTTCACAGTTGCAAAACCCGCATCCGACTCATTGACCTCATACTTAGTCGCTGATCATAAATTCTAGCTCAGAGTGACTCCAGTTTAAGAAACCTAATGTGGCGAAGACTGTTTGCCTTTGCTCTCTTTCACCGGAAAATATGCAATTCACTCATTGGGCTCCAATGGTACACTGTAACAGTAATTTCTGTGTGTATGCAATGCATGCGGATTGTGGAATTTAGTGGTGCTCTCTCTCTTCCACTTCTGTATACAATATGCCTGACCTAAACGGCCCCTTTATCATTACAGGCCCCGGGCAGTGCAACATCATACTGCCAACAGTATTGTGCTTATATTGACAGCCTCACTGTTCGTATTAGCTGATTTTGTAATCATTTAAATAAAACAACATGACCCTACAGTGGGAGACGTTTCGTTCCCTTTTTCCTTTTGTGAAATTTGTCAGTAACCTTTTTTCCTTCCAACCAGCTTAATGCGTCACAGTACAGCCAGTAAACGATTTACAAACCACGATTTAGTGCCGTTAAGACAATTTCTTTAAACTTTGTAGTAGCTGAAGGAATTTAGTTCCTTCTTAAATCGTCTCATGCAGCAACGTTCACAAATATCACAAATAGGGAAAGCTCTTTATCCAGGTACGAATGTTGTAAAACAAACTTCCCACAGTTTATGTTAGGTCGATCTTTTCGTCTGATAGCACTGCATAATTATTTTGTCTAAGAGGTATCACAAGTAGTGTTCCTGTAGCTGTGGAAATCATTGGTTGAAAACGAATTTAGCACCAATGGGTACAGTACTGCCAAATATTCCAAATGATTATTAATGTAAGTCTGAGTTCATCCACAAACAAAAGCGTATTTATAATACTGTAGCTAGACTGTGCATCCTTCTCTTCTTTGAGTGGGCACTGGAAGACATTTACACACACGTATACAGTACTATGAATACTTCGAACGCTGTAGCTAACGTTGCTCTCAAAAGTAATTTTAGTAGACGGGAGGATACAGAGAAACAATCAGACTCATGGGTGTGGACAGAAACTTAAGTGCAGATGCGGGTACTGTGCAGATCTACGCTTTTTCATCTTCAGATCTACACAAATAATGTATACAAATCAGCGTATGCATTGCTTTCATAGTGTTTCCCTCTTGTTTAGTCTTCTAATGATGGAGTGGATCAACACCCATGATTCTGATTGTTTCTTTGTATCCTTCCATCAACTATCTTTGTGTGTTACTGCTTGGTGTTCAAGAAGCAATAAATTATGCCTGCTCCCACGAGGTATTAGAACGAGGTCACAAGAAGGCTAACGAATTATAATCAACATACACTGAGACACTAATTTGTCCGTCGCCATGGTGTTAAGTCGGTAGAAATGGTTGGGTATTATTGCCTGCATCACTGGGATCCCATTGCCGTCATCTCTTTCGTTTGTGTATTGCGCATGGTGCAAGAAATATTTGTGTTTTCTTTGCTTCTGAGACGGGTTCCAGCCCACTGAATGCGAGCAAGGTCACGAATAGAGTGTCAATAATTGGAATTACGCAATAATACACCTAAAATGTGTATTTTTGCATTATGTGTCCCGATGAAAATAACTGTAAATAGATTATACGCCTACTTGCTTACTACTCGCGCTTCTCGATGCTTTCCTCAGAAAATAAAAAGGAAAATAAAGAGAGGGAGAGAGACAGAGAGAGAAAACAGAAATGTATTTCTAATATTAGCTCGGTGACGTCATGTTCGTCTCGTAATGTAAAGCTAGGATAGTTGATAGGTAGTATCTCGTTGTACTAGCGATATGTATGGCTACAGGGGTCTTTCTTTTCTCTCCGCAAACAACCAGAACAGAATTCAGTAACAAAGAGGTAAGAAGACTTATGCAGTGCGACAACTAAACACTCAGTCTTTCTTGGTTACTTTGTTAGTCCTTAACAATTGTCTGTAATGCAGTAAACATCTTTGATTGCTGATTTTTTATTACTACCATTGTCATTGTTATCCGTCACCTCACAACAGATTTCCTATCACTCACTGCTGCTGATGCACTATACGAATGGATCAGGATGAATGGAATGTGGGACGTATCGTCACGGAGAATATATACATTTCTCTCGGCATCTTATGTTCAGTATAATATGAAAATCTTTGTTATAGAAGACGACAACGGGATTCCGGTGATACAGGAAATAATATCCAACTATTTCTGTCAACTTAACACCATGAAGACAGACAAATTAGCGTCTCGGTGTATTTTGATTATAATTCGTTAGCCTTCTTGCAACGTCGTTCTAATACCTCGTGGGAGCAGGCATTATATTTTGCTTTTTGAACACCGAGCAATAACACACAAAGATAGTAGGTGGAAGGATAGAAAGAAACAATCAGACTCATGGGTGGGGATCCACTTCATCATTAGAAGACTAAACAAGAGGGAAACATTACGAAAGTAATGAATACGCTGATTAGTATACATTAATTGTATGGATCGGAAGAATAAAAATCGCTGATCTACTTTTTACTTTCTGTCTTAATGGGCAAGATTTTTAGTTTCTTCTCTTCTGAATTTTCAAATGAATTGATTACTATACGGCAAAGAATAATTAGTTAACTGTGTTTCTTACACTTCCATTCGCACCAACATTTTTCTACATTCTCGTTCAATTCATGATATTCTACGTGTATGATCGCAAGACTGCACATAGATTCAATAGATTTCGAGGTGCATAGTGTTATCTTACTTTTTGTGACAGGTGGGCAAAGTTTATTTCCAAAATCTTTTTATTGTACATAAATCACCTTTTGTCACAAAGTAACAAGGTAAGTGTTTTATTTGTATATATTTTGTGGGAAACTGTAATCGTTGTGGAAGATTATACACCTGAATGTCTGACAACTGGTAGGAGAAAAAGCTACATATTAACCAAACCACACGCATCCTCTCCGTATCCTGCTATGACATGAGCATGGGATTCTCCGCACATACCGCTACAGAGCTGTTCCTAGCACAGCTGAGAATTGGAAACACCGTCACAGACATTTGGCAACACTGTGACAGTGCAATCACTTCTACGTATGGCACTGAATTGACTTGCTAAATTCGCCTGATATTCCCTTTCCATTTAAATGACTCGTGCTATATAATCCTCATGTAAACTAAGACACTGAGACTGAAAATTCAATTATTTGGCTAAAGAAATGCTGTTCTTCACATAAGTGACAACTTTTATTATCTTTCAAGATGTGTTATGAGGCTGAGCGACCAATACCATGATGAGAGTGGAGTGCTCGCAGCAGTGTGTCCGTAGCCCTGTGGTACAGCCCAAGTCTCGTGTCGCAACGGCTCAATGAATCGTCAGTTCTAACCGTAGTAGGGGCCAGCGTGTGCAAGCTTTTTATCTGATTTATTTTATGGAGCTACAAATTTCCAGAAAAAATTCTGTAACGAAATCGGAAGAAAAACCTTTACACTTCAAGTCCTCTTGGTAGCTCGACCCAGTAAGTACTGTTAATGGTAATACATCTCGGCTTTCTGACTACCAAGCTGCTTCACAAACAAGCGTCTCTGAAGAAATTCGAATCGACCGTTAACGAAGCGAATTTCAATATTGTTCTTCAGATAAGACTCACATGCAAGGTGATAAGTATGAAGGAAATGAACCTCTTGATTACTGTAGGGCCTCTATGCTAAATTTCCACAGTAGAAGTTAGGAACTCTCTACAGACATTTACCAACAGCGGCTCTAGCGACTTACTTATTCTCTGGGTAGCTTCAAATATGGGCAAGTTTGTCGCCTTAAATCCAATTGAATATTTTCAATATCACTTCTGGAGAACGTTCACTTCTCCATTAATTAATGTATAGACCTCAGAACAAGCAATATTACTGAGTCGCTATGTAGCAGGTTCTTAAAGGTATTGACACTATGTTTTGCCTCCATTTACCATAGGGAATCAAAGAAAGGAGCCAAACACATTACACTGCATTTACTCTCTGAGCCTTGACTAACACATATGAATCCATGAATAAAATAATTATTAAAAGAATCTCCTGTGAAAGAAAAAAAACTGAATATGACACTTTAATTATAGCGCAAGGGATCACAAAGAAATTAAATCTATGCCACATAGATGTATTGCATACTAGTGTAATAAAATACTCACCAAATAAAAACGGTGTTGTGCCTCCGTTGCAATAGAGTGTGAAACACAAATCGTAGACAGATTGTATGGGTCACCACTCAACAATATTAAAGCATCTTACATCGTCGAGAGTGAGGAGTGGAGGAGACGTTGCCGGCAGAAGGCATTGCAGTGCCTCAGCCCCTGACAATGTTTAAAGATATCGTCTTAACGGCACTAAATCGTGGTTTCATATCGTTTACTGGCTGTACACTGCTGCATTTCGCTGGTTGGAAGGAAAAAAGGTTACAGACAAATTTCACACATGTGAAAGGGGACGAAACGTCTCCCACTGGAAGATCAAGTTGTTTTATTTAAATGATTACAAAATCAGCTAATACGAACAGTGAGGCTGTCAGTATAAGCACAATACTGTTTGACAGTATGATGTTGCACTGCCCGGGGCCTGTAATGATAAAGGGCCCGTTTAGGTCAGGCATATAGTATACAGAAGTGGAAGAGAGAGCACCACTAAATTCCACAATCCGCATCCACTGCATGACACAGAAATTACTGTTACAATGTACTATTGGAGCCCAATGAGCGAATTGCATATTTTCCGGTGAAAAAGAGCAAAGGCAAACAGTCTTCGATACATTACGTTACTTAAATTAGTGTCACTCTGAGCTAGAATTTATGATCAGCGACTAAGTATGAGGTCAATGAGTCGGATGCGGGTTTTGCAACTGTGAAATACTTTCCTACATTATAGAAGTGAATATTAAATATCAACTAATAATGCGAAAATTTTGAACTTGGATAGTTTACAATGAAAATCTTTGTGTTTATTGCAAAGGAAAGCAATTTATTTTCTAAAACATTCACTGCCATACACAACTTGAAATAGGTCACGTCGACCAATTCATGTGGAAGAACTGACAGCGACGTATAACGGAAGGCAGTAAGATCCCTTGGCTTTTGATTTGGCAGTATTCGACAGCCATTTCTAGGCGCAAGTAAATTATGAAAGGCAGAGCGTTTTGGTTATGAAGTAACGTCTTCATCAATTACTTTAGTTTTAATGAAATCTGCGAGTAATTGCTGATGTTTATTTTAACATGAAAAGGACTCCGTAGACACGGAAAGATACTCTTCTTGGGCAACTACTTCTATAATGACCAAAAGGCATTAAATGATCTTCAAGCACATGTGTTCCAGCAAAGGCATGAAGAAAATGGTAGTAACAATGACGGTAATAATCGAATTATCCGGTAACTTCACACTTCACAGTGGGTTTTCTCGAACTAAGATATTTGCTGAATTTGTGAATATTTCGAAATGGCTTCACATCGAGGCTATGATGCCTAGAAGAGTCTTTACATACTGCTGACATGAGAATAGCATAATCTCCACGTCAGAAGATTGCATCTACTTAACCATTTAATAGACTCGCATTTTTTCCACCGTGACTAATTTTGTAAGCTAAGCACATCATCCGTTACAGCACACTCCTGGGGCTGGGAAATGTGGCCACAATGGTCTGGTGGAACGAACTATCACAGGTGCAATGCGTGGGTTCCGGCATTTTCTCTTAAGAGGCACAAACAAATTTACTTTACCCCTGATAACATCAAGATAAAGACGTTATAATCCAGAATCGGCATTAAACATCACGTTCCTTCATTACCAGCTGGGCAGAGCCGGTTTACGTTGGGAAATGACATAGCGGAAGTCATGGTAAACAGAAATACTGTGTCCAGTAAACTTACTTACATTAGAAAATTTTATTTTATTTGATAAAACGATAGCCATTTAAAGAAACAGGGCTCATATTTTTCTTGTACTTGATTGAACTAGAGACGTTGAAAAATTTGGTGCTGGACTGTGCTACGATTTCTTAGCTCATCTTTCGAGGATCTGAATCTCTCGGAACAGTATAGTTCAATCATTTCGTTCCTTTTCTCAAGACTGCAATCTTCTCTATGTCTCCTCAAAGGTAAGTATGTAGTTCCGAATCCTGATCCAGGACCAAAATATTAATAATTTCATTTCAAACCCAATCACATGCATACCAGTCTGCTAGTGTCGGTTCATGTGTTGCCGACAACCGCAATAGGTGTCGCTATTTATGGTCAAACACGGACACATCTTACTGTTGGTGTGTAGGCAAGTGTTACTTAAGCTATGTTCGGGGATGATAAAGTAATACGGCAGGTGTGCGGTTCGATTGTCGTTCAGGCACAAAAGTTTGTATCCTTATTATAGATTCAAACATCTAGCAGCTGGTAAGAAAAACCGATACGTAACATTTGATTTTGCTTAGTTAATAATGCGATTGCGTGTTGGGTTCGTATCTCCGTCACAGAACTTCACATCATGCGCTTCATCTTCAAATGCATGAACACTTTGTTCCTTCTGAATGGAGGCATATCACACATCGTTCGTGGTTAGTTAACAGGTACGAAGGTGTCTTTACAGGAGTCCCGGTTTATTAGAAAAACTGTCGGCTTTTGTTTTCAAGTTTAGTTTTGGTTACTGATATTGACGAAAATTTTGGTTAATCGTGCCTCTTCATGACTAGTCAGCAATATGATATGATTAGATTAGATTAGATTAATACTTGTTCCATAGATCATGAATACGGCATTTCGTAATGATGTGGAACGTGTCATTTTAATGAAAGATTTCTTTACATGCCATGATCCAGTTTCTTTGCAACAATTTTTTACTCTATCTCTCATTCTTTTATATTTTTATCTCTCTCCCTCACTCTCTCTCTCTTATCTCTCTCTCTGTCTCTGTCTCTCTCTCTCTCTCTCTCTCTCTGTCTCTCTCTCTCTGACACACACACACACACACACACACACACACACACACACACACACACACACACAGTCTTTTATTATTTTTATTTGTTTGCTGTGCTCGACTATCGGCGAGGCATGAAAACGATCGTCAATGATTTTCTTGGTTTTGAGTACACTTACGACAGATATATAATCAGCAACTATGATAGTTACCGATTTATGAAGCTTAGTTTGCAGTCAGTTCTGAGTATTATTAGTAACTACTCTCCAGTCCCTAATCCCAGTTACAGAAGTGTTAATCAGACAGATTACGTATTCCAGGCCGTAGCAGCCGCGGCTTTGAGACGTCAGCTAAGGTCACTTCCCAGCCCACTGTAGGATCACATCGGTTCGTCTTCTTTCTGCTGGTAATGTAACTGAGATTTGGCAACAAGGCAAGATATATTTGGCAACTCTGTGGTCGACGAGTTACTTCCTGGTGTGCACGGACTTAAGCCTCAAAGTTCACTTGATTTTTCCTGTCATTTCCATTGACTAATCTGAGTCATTATTAACGCTTGAGCTGTATCAAAAGATTGTAAATTTACTGTTTTCAGCCCAGGAAAGTCGTTGCACGTGAAAATTGCATATAATGTCGTCCTTTAAATAGCGGTTTACGAGTTCTAGACACTACTGGTCTCGTAAGAGGAACCGTAAATCCTTGTCTCTTTCCTAGGTGTGCGGAAACGTGCTAACCTGTGAGATAGTGGGTGTTATGGTTTGCGGTTCAAAGAGCTGCAAGCAGTCACATCACACATCGATAAGGAAATCGCAAGAAAATACTTTCAGCTCATAGTGCAATGGTGAGAAACTTACAATGCTGCACAAAAGGTAACGCCTCTTTCCGCTGCTTACAAGCAAATTTTGGATTTCTAGGAATACATCAAATTAGTTATGGAATGCCACATTTGCATACCACTTGAGTATGACACAGCACACCAATCAAACACAGACCCAATCGAAATCTAAGTGACTAGTATTTTACTAATTCGTGCCGATAGAGGCACGCTTGTGTACAGATACTGAGTTTTATTGAAACAAAATTTCGTCGTACGGCTATCGTGGGTAGTTTTATTTCATTTCTTATAAAACAGGGCACAATATTCGTACGGTTTCTTTCAGTGTTGTTAAAACATTAGTTAACATGAGAGAGAAGTTAATCATCAACGTTATATACGAATTCTCTGATGTTATCTATAACAGTCTGACAATGCACATGCACTTTATTGATTACATGCATGTAGAAATCTTGTTCGGAGTGAAAGTTGTCAATCCCGGTTTGATGAAGATTAAAATGCCACTGCCACACGACAGCTAAAGTAGAAACTACTTTTCTGACATATTTTGGCACGATGTGCTCTCCCCATGCATTATACAAAAGTTTCGAGATGCATCTGCAGCCTGGCCATCTATTAAACCTGAAAAGAACAAAATGTTGCAGAAGTTAGCCCTTATGCCACATGCGACTATTTTGGGTTGAGAAGTGAAGGGAATTATGTTCAAAGTTCCATTAGATCTATAACTTCAGCAGACAGCAGTATGGCGTTTTAAGATATGTAGCAGTGAATGTCCCCAAACTCGCGAAGTCTTATCAACAGTGCACCACGCTTACCGTTACGCTACTATCTGACACAGAGCTACAACACTTCCCGAACTTCCACATTGCACAGTAATGTGAGATTATGCATAAGGGCGGATCGAGACTTCTGAGAGAAAGACAGTTACAGCTTATCTTTAGCACTGCACGACGTTTTAAACAAACAGATATCGCAATAGATTCGAAAGGAACACTTCCTATTTAAATTTCTGCATCCTGCACTGTTGGCACTTTTGTGTAGGTGTCAGTCCCGTGATTTTATTTCGGTGATTACAAAATAGAGTAGAATGTATGCACTGGCTAGCCGAGGTAGCTAGTTCATGGCGATTCGGTCAACCAAGTAAATGAATCTACTGAACATGCTGCAAACCACTACAGGGAGCCTGTGAGTCAGAATTCTCATCCAGTGTGGCGTAACATTGTTATGATAGAAAAATGAGTGCTAGAGAAGAGAATTTGGTGGTCTCTTGGATTGATGCTAGGTTTATATACTTTTGGTCTGGGTTCGATTCCAAAATCTGATAATGATTTTTGATAAGGAGAGACAGATTCTGTTCTCCTCTGGCTACGCCAACTGAAGAAGGTATAATGGCATTGTGGTCTGACATTCATGTTAAACATGATATTCCTTCTCTACCAAGTAGACGTTAGGTTGAACCACAATAAAGTCTGGAGTCGCGACACGTAGAAACTCTATCAACAGTAACCTTTCTTATTGTACTTATTTATTTGTAGTGACGAAACAAACGCTATGTAGGGTCACAGGACACTTATTCCATCTTCTATTTGAGCTTCTTTAAGTCGATAAAATTGGTTCTGAAATGGGAATGCAAGTCAGACCGCCCATAACGCGGAATTTGATCCCTTCGTGACAATACAGGTCGACTGCAATTTGTTGTTTGTTCAAAACTGCAGATTCCTCAACATCTCCACAAATTGCGCATGAAAGGGTTCGAATCCTGGCCCGGTACTAAAGCTTTCATTATGTATTATCAAGCTCTAGCATGAGAACACCTATCTGCTGGTGGGTAATAATTTAGATTTTTAATGTATTTTCATACATTGTCAACACTAACGATATCTGACGTTTTTCAGTCCCAGTGAGACACAGAACTGTTTGCGAAATCATTGTAAATTCAAGGATGTTATTCCGAGCTGCTGGAGGATAAAAATTCAGTAGCTGACGTCTCTTTGTGTGCAGTCAACAACGATATGTGTGGGGTTCGATTCCCAGTCAGCACTGAACTCTTCGTCATATTATTTCTAGGTGAAACATGCTCACGTGTCGCAGCTGGTGTAACAAACCCATTTTTAACGTTCGTTTTCTCTAGGATATAACAGCGATAGGTGCCAGTTAGGAGTCCTGGGAAAGTTAAAACATCTAGGTACTGCCGAGGAAATCCGATACGTCACACTTGATTGTGCTTCGATGATAATCCAGTTAGGGTCTGGGTTCGAATCCGCATCTAACACAAAGCTTTACCTCACACAATTTCAAGTAAGTTACTTGTGAAGAAGCAATATTTAACTTCTCTCGTAGTTCGTGAACAAGGACAATAGACGCTGGGTAGGAATTCGCGTCCGTTAAAAATGTTTACGTTATGTAATTTAAAGTTGATATTTGCTAACGGATACTGTCTGAAATCGAGGTATATCACTCTCTGTATGCATAGTCAGGAATGTCTGTTAGTTTCCGTCAGTCACGAAGTCTTTGCTTAGCCTGCATGACCTGGGTTTGAATCCATATGCAGAACGAGACGATTCGTCGTGTCATTTCAAGTTCATACATATTCTCAACTAGCTTCTCGAGAATAACTTAAATTTTTAATGTCATTTTGTGCTAAATAATATATACGGTATGTTTTTTTGAAGAGGAAATCATGAATACGACGAACTTACTACGTAAATTATCTATCTGACGTAATAATGAGAGTGGTAACATTTCATGTATGTCATTTATTGTAATAAATGTGAGCTTACAAGCCTTAAGAACCGTCTTATCTGCGATAAGATGTTCACTGATATTTGTAGTACCTTGGTATTACTTTACATCTTGAGTTATTGCGATACAGATCAGTGTTTTCTAGTGGTGACATGTTGGAACCATTTTCAATAGTTAAACGACTGTACTGAGGGGCGATTACAGGACCTGCTAGACAGCTGCGCTATGTGGGTTGCATTCGAATCAGGAAAAATGCAATTCAGGTCGTTCGGATACTTTTGAGCTCGACTGTACGTACCCAAATAATTTCATTATGATAATACAAAACCAGTGATCACTTCGAATTCATTTCTCACAATGATCTGGCGGGAGTAACACAACAGCGTCACATGGGTAAGAATGCTGGGACGCCACACCCAAGGTATCATCCGATGCACGACTTCGCTCGCAATAGTTAAACCGGCCACCTCGCGCTGCGCGTCTCCAGTCAGCTGGGCGAGACGGCGACACGAGATACACACCGCTACGCGTAATCAGATGCCGCCGCCGCCGCCGCCGCTGCCGCAGCAGAAGACTCCACAACGACACAGCTGCCGCTCTCCGAACCAGAACATCCCGTAAGATACAGTTGTACAAATCTTCAATAAAAGTTATCTTATGTAAAAAAGATGTTTCATTCGACCTCATACCCGAGCCAAGGAAGAACCCACCCTGCCCACATGTTGTTAAGAGAGAAAAGTTAATTTATTTAATATATTCACCCTGACAGAATGCTTTAGAATGCTCATCCTGACAATTGACAGCATCAAAAGAGAAAACCCAGTTACATTGAGTGACAGAAGTGTCATATTTAGTAACACAACTGTTACATTTGGGTGTCAGAAGCTATTTTAGTTGTTACATTTGGTGTCAGAGAAGAATCCCTTGGCTCAATATGAGGTGTGAATGACAGTCACTAAAGGTCCCTGGTTAGTATTTTTTAATGTGTGAAGCGATAGAGGTTTGCATAGCAGTCGTAATATTTTCTTTATTTAGAAGTGTGATTTTAAGAGTTTGTCGGAAATATTTAAACATCTTTTAAATTCAGTATAGGAAGATTGTGTAACTAACAGTTTGTAAAATGATGACACGAAATCGTACAAAGTCAGAGTCAGCACCACAAGCGGTTTCTACTGATGAAGCTATTCAGAGCTTAGTTAATCAAATAGCACAGCTTAAAAATGATAATAATGCATTATTTAAGCAGTTGTGTGAGGTTAGGCAAACCAGTTCAATCCCTCCCACCCTAGATTCCTCAGCAGCAGCCTTAGTAACTCCTTTTTCAGGTAAACCTGGCGAGGACATAACAGCCTTTTTTGATGATTTAGTAGCAGCTGCAAAGTTAGGATCATGGTCAGATGAACAGCTCTTACAAATGACAAAGTTAAGATTGAAAGGAGAGGCTAAACCACACGTCTTATACCATGAAGAATTACGGAATGCTCCAACATTTGAGGAATTGAAGAAAGGATTGCTTAAACGTTTTCAAAAACAGATCAGCTATAGATTTTATAGGGAAAACTTAAACACTATCACTCAGAGGCAAAACGAGTCGTTAGAAAGCTTTGTAGATAGGATTAGAAAAGTTAATATTAACACCTATCAGTTGACAACTAGTGATGAAGCAAATAAAGTTATTTTACAAGAGGCAGAAGATAGAGCTCTGGATACATTTTTACGTGGGTTACCTCCTGAAACGTCCCGTCGTGTCAGGCCAGAGTTTCCTAAAAATTTAGCAGAAGCTGTATCTGTGGCGACAGCTTTTGAAGAAATTGACATTGCCACCAGATACAAGGAGAAGCGAAATATATTTTCAGCAGGAGTACGATGTTTTAGGTGCGATCGACAGGGACATATAGCAAAAAATTGCAGACAACCTCAATACACTAATTGTCAAAGAAAAGGTCACACATTCAAGGAATGCAGGTCTAAGAAAGTTTTTGGAAATAGAAATCAGTTAAACTCAAACGGGAATGTCGGAACCGCCGCCAGGCGTTCCCAATAAAATTTCATGCCATTAAGGCGAATGTGAAGGCGGAATGCTGGTTATCTGCTACCATACAGGATAAAGAGGCAAGGATACTGGTGGATACAGGCGCAAACGTATCAATAGTAAGTAATGAATGTATTGGAGAAAAGAAATATGACCCTCCAAGGTATAGATTGAATGGAGTAGGAGGAGGTACAGTTAAGTCATTAGGATGTACACCATTTATTTTCTATATTCACGGTGTACAATTTCAGGAAGATGTAGAAGTGGTAACAAAGGTAACTGACGGGTACGACGCGATCCTAGGGTTGGATTTCCTGAATAAACATCACGCTAAAATCGACCTCAGACAGCAAACTGTAGAACTTAGCGGAATAGTGTTTCAGCTAGGTGACACCGCTGCAAAGGGCCCTCTGCCGCAAGATTTCCCTAACCGGAAAGCGAAATCAACTATACTGCGTGCAACGTCCTTGAAGGTTGATTCGCGGGATCAGATACCATCTGGCTCAGGAAAACTTCTCTGGATGACCGTTGACCACGAAGTACCTACAGATACAGTGTGTCTAATAGAGCCTTTAGAGGAAAATGAGGAATTAGATGTATCACATTGTTTTGTACGTAGGAGTGTTGTACGGGTTAAAGACATTGAGGGAGAAAGAAAAGTACTGGTACATATTGACAATTTCGGAGTGGAGGACAAAGAGTTGCATAAGGGAATATTAGTAGCTACAGTCAGTACTTTTGAATAGGAAGATTTCATTTGGTCAGATATTAATGATGGTCAGAAACCAGACGCCTATAAAACCGCATTACGCCAGAAGATTGAGCATTTGAAAGGAAATGATAGAGACACGATAGAAGCAGTTTTAGTTGAGTTTCAAGATTTATTTAATGCAGAAGGTCCACTGCCAGCAACAGACATCACACAGCATAGGATCCCAACAGGAAATAGCCCCCCAGTTTATAGGAAGCCTTATAGAGTTCCGCATCACTTACAGCCAGTACTGGATGAATTTTTGGAACAGCATCTAAAAGATGGAATTATAGAATATTCTGATTCGCCTTATAATTCAAATATTGTAATTATTCCAAAGAAGTCTCCCGACGGTACGAAACGATATAGATTTTGTTGTGACTACAGACACCTTAACAAACAAACTATCTCAGATGTTTATCCTCTTCCAAACATTACAGATATCATTGACAGTTTGGGTAACAGTAAATACTTTTCAACAATCGATCTACGTAGTGGATATCATCAATTGGAAGTTGCTCCTGAAGATAGGCATAAAACAGCATTTTCTACCCCTGGAGGCCACTGCTAATTTAAAAGAATGCCATTCGGTTTGAAAAATGCACCAGCAAATTTTCAAAGGCTACTCGATGGAGTATTGCGAGGACTCAAAACTCAGCAATGTTGTGTATATCTAGACGATATTATTGTATTCTCCAGAGACATTAATGAACATGCTGTGCATCTGCGTAATGTTTTTCAGACACTTAGAAAAGCTAAATTAACATTAAATATGGAAAACTGTAGTTTTGCATTGACAGAGGTTACATACCTAGGGCATGTCATTAGTGAAAAAGGAATTAAAACAGATCCTAGATTAATTTCGGCAGTTAAGGACTTCCCAACACCACAACGCGTTAAGGAAGTACAAAGTTTCATTGGTCTCGCATCGTATTACCGAAAATATGTTCAAAATTTTGCTGAAATTGCCCGACCCTTAACCCAATTATTGAAAAAGGGTGCAAAATTTCATTGGTCTGAAGATTGTGAATCATCATTTCAAACCCTTAAAGATAAGTTAACACACAGTCCAGTATTAGCCTACCCAGTTTATAACAAAGAATTTATTTTATCCTGTGACGCAAGTGGTCATTCAGTAGGAGTTGTTTTGAGTCAGAATATTAATGGCGCGGAACACCTCATAGCCTATGCTTCGAGACAACTAACAACGGCAGAAAGAAATTATTCCACAACGGAGAAAGAATTGTTAAGTGTTATTTATGGTATCAAATACTTTAAATGCTACTTGTATGGTAGGAAATTCAAGGTCATTACAGACCACGCAGCTTTAAAATGGTTGCTTGGATTAAAGGATCCATCTAGTCGTCTTACCCGTTGGGCCCTATGTCTTTCCGAAATGGATTTCGAAGTTATCCATAAACCAGGCAAAAAACACACAAATGCAGATTGCCTAAGTCGGAAAATAGCACTTTTGGAAGCAACAGGCCGAGATACTGAGGACTGGAAAAAGGCACAAGATGAGGATACAGAATGTAAAAAATACGCAACTCAAAAACAATTTTGCTTTGAAGATGGTGTATTATGACGTAAAACAAAACTTGGACCGCGAATTGTTGTTCCCCAACACCTTAGACAAGAAATAATGGCAGAGGCCCACGATCATATCCTTGCAGGACACGGTGGACAGCGGACAACCGAAAGACGAGTAGCAGAGCGATTTTGGTGGCAAACCAGAAAGCAGGATGTTGCGCAGTACGTTCGTAATTGCATTGCGTGCGCACAACGAGCTGAACTTTCTCGTTCAAAAATACCCTTACAGAGGCTCCCCGAGGCTTCATGTCCATTTCAAATCTGCGGAGTGGATCTCTACGGGCCATTTCATAAAACACCTTCTGGTAATAAGTATGTTCTTACAATTATCGATCACTTTTCACGCTATCTAGCTATGGCGAGTCTCCCAGATCAGCAAGCAAATACAGTTGCTCAAGCTTTAGTTAACAACTGGATACTTAAATTTGGAGTACCTGAAGCTATTATCACAGATCAGGTATCTAATTTTATGTCTGAATTAATGAAACAGCTATGCCACTTATTAAAAATACGCAAATTACGCACAACTCCGTTACACCCTCAGTGCAACGGGCGCACAGAAAGAGTTCATCGGACAATTGGCAAGATGCTTAGTTATTATATTAACGAACAACATTCTAATTGGGATACGTATTTACCAATAATCGTGTCGGTATACAACGCCAAAACGCATGAAGCAACTGGCATGTCACCTTATGAAGTGGTCTATGGGAAAAAAATGCCGTCCCCTTTTGATGTAATCAGGCAGAAAAACGGAAAAGTCGGAGAAACAGTAAGAGATTTCAGTCGAATGATAAAGGATGTATGGAAAAAGGTTCAAAAATCTAATACAAAGGCTTTGGAACGACGGGAAAGATTAGGTAATACCCAAGCTAAATATTCAAATTACAAAATCGGTCAGTGGGTTATGCTTTCAACTCCTTACATAGCGAAAGGAAAAACGAAGAAATTTGTAACAAACTACAGAGGTCCTTATCAAATTATTGAGATCACGTCACCAGTCAACGTTAAATTGCAACTGCCCACCCGAACTACCATTGTCCATGCAAGTCGTTTAAAACCTTTTAAGGGCGCTACAGATGTAATTCCTTCAACAATAGTGTCTGCTTTTCCGAAGGGTGGAGGAAGTTTCTGTAAAGGAAAAAGAGTGGCCACGCCAGCACAACATACAGACATGGCACCATACAATCTTCGTTCAAGGATGCGAATGCCCTAGTTGAATCTTAGTAGACTGTAGTATACAAATGTAAATAATTAATAAATTATAATGGTTTATTTTTTAAGAAAGAAAAGTTGAACGTAGAAACATGTAGATCTTGTAGTTAACAATGTATTCCTTCTGTTCTTTGTTTTTGTTTTTACTAGGTTTGTAGGTTCATAACCATGTTGTTTGCTTTTTTCAGAAAACGCCATGCAAGCATTTCCTACACAAAACCTGTCCTACCTCAATGACTCCCTTGACAGTTCCCTTCTGTAGTCATAAACTCACAGCAAGGCAAAATTGATGCCAATGTTATGATGCAACATGTCTTAAAATTAAAAGGTGAACACAAAACTAAAATTATAACTCTAGGAACGGGTATATCTGGAACCTTTGTGTTGGTGTTTCTGCTATATACAGTTTTCTTTTATTTACGACGAAAAAATAAGCCAAATAATAATAAACCACTTCATCAAATCCCTCTTAACTGGATACCACACTCTTAACTGGTGTACTTCAGCAGTTACTTTTGAGCATTAATGTATTAAATTTGTTTATTGTACTTCATTCTTTATTAAACAGTCTCTTGTTAACATAAACAATACTGTAGAATAGATATTCTTGCATTAGTAAAGGGTAGATTAAACAGCTGTTGCTCTGTAATTTTCTAAGTGCAAAATCTATTTTTTGTTTATTCATTGTCATCAAGATTTGTTACAATTATTACAACCATTTATGTAAGAACTATGTGATTCCTGACCGTACAGTGCTTTTGTAAAGTGATAAAGTATTTTCCACATACTTAATGTGAAGCGTGTGTGTAATCTTCTAAGTCGAGAGTTTTCAGTGCTTGTGCTTTTTCCGTGTGAAGAGTGGAGGAATGTTGAGTGGTAAATTCAAGGGCGAATTTCTCCGAAGGGTGGAGGAATGTTGAGTGGTACTTAAGTAAATAAATTAGTGAAATCAAAGTGAACTAGAAATTAGAATATAAATGGAAAACTTGGTTTAGTTTAGAGAGTTACATACTGGCATTCAGCGGGCAGAACAGCAGAACAAAAGAGACAATGACCGTGAAGTCAGCAAGTTCCACATAAGCAGGCGCTGTCGATTCAGCCGTCAGGGCATCGCCCGACTGGCTCACGTGTTTCTCAGTTGTCGCATGTGAGCAAAGGCCCTCGCCTGCATTCCAAGAGCCAATGACCGACGTTAAGAAGATTCTTCGAGAAGCTTTTCAACGTGACAGAAGAGGCAATGACCGGCTCACGTGTTTCTCAGTCATCACATGCGATAAGAGGCCCCCGCCTACATTCCAAGAGCCAATGACCCAGGTCAAGAAGATTCTTCGAGAAGCTTTCCAACGTGACAGAAGAGGCAATGGCCGTGAAGTCGTTCACCTCCAGTGAACTGAAGTGAATAAATATGCGAGACGCGGTGGGCCCGACAGATGAAGACAGATGAAGACAGATGAAGACGGGGACGAAGACGAAGACAGAGACGGGGACGGAGACGAAGACGAGAGACGAAGGAAGAAAAGAAGAGTAGCAGTAGTTTTCAGTCAGTTTCGGTGCTGAAGACCATCATGCAAGAAAAGACTGCATCATGCACAGACGCACCAAGTCCGCCGCTGTAATGGAATAGCAAGCAGCAGCCGCGGCGCCAGAAGAAAGAAGTTAAAAGGTATTTGAAGTCTGATTTTACGCACCTGGGTTTCTTGTGAGGACGGGAAGGAGACGGCCTCACATCAGCAGTCACCTGTGAGCTGGGATGAAGACCTGACAGCCGAAGACTGGCAAGTGGGAGTCCATGGTTCGAGTTCGGGACACTGGCCTTGCCCCGCCGCGCCGCTCTGCTGGTCGATGCACAACACATGCGGCCGCTTAGAGAAGAGAAACACTGGGACGCCACACCCAAGGTATCATCCGATGCACGACTTCGCTCGCAATAGTTAAACCGGCCACCTCGCGCTGCGCGTCTCCAGTCAGCTGGGCGAGACGGCGACACGAGATACACACCGCTACGCGTAATCAGACGCCGCCACCGCCGCCGCCGCTGCCGCAGCAGAAGACTCCACAACGACACAGCTGCTGCTCTCCGAACCAGAACATCCCATAAGATACAGTTGTACAAATCCTCAATAAAAGTTATCTTATGTAAAAATGATGTTTCATTCGACCTCATACCCGAGCCAAGGAAGAACCCACCCTGCCCACATGTTGTTCAGAGAGAAAAGTTAATTTATTTAATATTTTCACCCTGACAGAATGCTTTAGAATGCTCATCCTGACAACTGACAGCATCAAAAGAGAAAACCCAGTTACATTGAGTGACAGAAGTGTCACATTTAGTAACACAACTGTTACATTTGATGTCAGGAGCCGATTTAGTTGTTACAGCGTGAAGGGTGTCAGTTGTTGAGCGGTCACTGTGAGGGATAGGGAGATGTGACCTGTTCATATGAGACAGCGTTAATAACACCAGCAGAGTATGAAAGGAGCCTCGTTGTAGGTCTCAATTTGGCCAGCTTGTCGAATCGTGCTGTATCCATATTTGTGGGGCATTTAGATGTGACAATGGCCCGATGTGGTACTGCATGGGACCATGATGGCCGGCATACTCATTGTCAAGATTGCTGTCAACCAGTCTGACACTCACAGAGGAGGACCTCCATATTGTGAACCAAGCAGATCGTACCAATTCAAATCCGCGCAGAACAAGTAATGGCCTCCCTGCTACATTCTATGTCGTTCCGCACCATTGGCCATAGACTAGCAGCAGCCATGCACAGCCTGTCAGTGACACTACAACCCAAAGACTGAACTTGGAATGCTGCTGTTGCTGGGAAGCATGGTTTACTTATGGATGACTTCGCATTGCTCCATGTCACGGATTGCGCGTCCCCTCCCGCCGGAAGCTAAGGTCCTCCCTCGGAATGGGTGTGTGTGTGTTGTTCTTAGCATAAGCTCATTCAAGTAGTGTCCACATCTAGGGACCTGTGGTCTCCGCAGTTTGGTCCCTTAGGAAGTCACACTTCCGCCTGCTGGATACTTACGATTGAGCACAACCTCCAGGAAGACAGTCATTATTTGTCAGGAACCAGCTACACTCGTAGCTCACCTGCCGGAATACGATGAAATCAGCCAGGACGCCCCGCTCTCTACAGCAACGTCTTTACACTGCTCCATGTTACCCAAGGACGCCGCTCTTCACGCCAGTCTCAATGTAGCTTACATCTGAAATGGTAAGACGCCAGTGAACTTTATTTCGGTTATTATCAGGTGTTCACGAACGATTTTTGAGTTGTTACTGGAACGATCTTATTTGTGAGCTTGTTCCGTGAATGATATATACCTTACCTCAAACTGGAAATTGTCTTTTTTAACAGCATTCACCACAAAGAAATAACATTAAACATAATCCATATTGTCAGAACAGGTTCTGGGCCAATAGTAGGACGCCGAGTGCAATATTGAAACATTCGTTCTCGTCGGCGTTTATGAGCAGTGTTACATCCGTCGCAGTGTGTAACTGGAACTGGACTCGGCTGCGAAGACAACGTAGTGCCACTCATGTGTCCGGTGTTGTAGGTCGGATCGCCAACCCGAGTGGCCGTGCGGTTCTAGGCGCTACAGTCTGGAACCAAGCGACCGCTACGGTCACGGGTTCGAATCCTGCCTCGGGCATGGATGTGTGTGATGTCCTTAGCTTAGTTAGGTTTAAGTAGTTCTACGTTCTAGGCACCTGATGACCTCAGAAGTTAAGTCGCATAGTGCTCAGAGCCATTTGAACCAATTTTTGTAGGGTGGACTCCTGTCGGCTGCCTCTCTCTGCTGACATAACTAAGAAAGCAATATCAATGGTCACTGCACTAAGAGTTAAATGTGCTCGAAACGTCGCCGCACTGTCCATGTGGACACTTGCTTGCACCAAACAAGACCATTACCTCGCGGAAATGGCTCCACATTCCATCAAGGGCAAGTGCACAATATGTCTTCCTTCAGTCTGTTAGATGCATCGATATGTTTAGATCCAACACGACATACCGTGGGAGACTGATGAACGCCACTGGGATACCGCCGAACGATAAACTGCCGCCGCAGTAGGCAACGATTTTGCCGCAGCCAAAGTCAGACGTGTGTTGGTAGGTGTTTCCCCGTCCATAGAACAATCTCCGTACAAATAAATACGCTCAAATGGGTTTTCTGCATGAGAAGACGCTGTGTAATCTTTCCTTATAGACAGAATGGACATAGCGTTACTCCTGCACACCCCAACTTCGAGAGCTTGCGTTGCAATTCTAGTAATATATGTATAGCATAGCTGCAGCACACTACATGTCGTTGTTCGTTACATACCATGTACCTTGTATTTCAGAATATTGATATCACTAGTAGCTGAAACTGGAACACGATGTGACTCTCCTATGGTGACCAGTATAAAAGGAGGAGAGGTAGTATTTTGTTGCCAGCAGAGGAATAGTAACACCAGAATGGTTCGATCAGGAGAGCTCAGAGGAGGAGGAGTTTAGTGGTTAACGTCCCGTCCACAACGAAGCCATTGGCGACGGAGCACAATCTCGGATTAGGGAAGGAAGGGGAAGGAAATCAGCCCTGCCCTTTGAAAGGAACCCTCCCCTCATTTGCCTGAAACGATTTAGGGATATTATGAATACCTAAATCAGGATGGCAGGAGACGATTTTTAAACGCCAGGAGAGCTCAGTCACTCTGAATGAGCTCTACTCATTGGGTGTCACCTGAGTAACAAATCCATCAGTAGCTGTTCAAATTCAAATGGTTCAAATGGCTCTGAGCACTATGGGACATAACTTCTGAGGTCAGAACTTAGAACTACTTAAACCTAACCAACCTAAGGACATCACACACATCCATGCCCGAGGCAGGATTCGAACCTGCGACCGTAGCGGTCTCGCGGTTCCAGACTGTAGCGCCTAGAACCGCTCGGCCACTTGGCCGGCTCAGTAGATGTTCAATTTTTTCAAAGCGGCCAAAGTCCATTGTTGGTTACGAGATTGTGATATGGAACCGCAAAGAAATAACCATACGCTAAACCAAGACCAGGCACTCCACATGTACTGACAGACAGATACCGTTGACAGTCGCGGTGGATGGTTGTAAAAATTTGCTTCAAATCAGTAGAAGATATCACTCATGAGTTCTACAGAACTTAAAACAGTCTGGTAACACAATATTTGTATACAGGGAGCTAAAAATAATGGGTTTCAATGTTCGAGCAGCTCCTCGCAAGACACACATTCCTGAAGTCAGTCATAAGCAACGATTGAGGTTGTGTAAAGAGTGACGACAGTGGACAGTTCATGACTGGAAACGAGTGATTTAACTAGTGAATCACGCTATACTCTTTGTGAATCTGACTGAAGAAATGGAATTTGGCGAATACCTGGAGAACGTTACCGGCATCCTGAGATGTTAGGGGTGGGAGTGATTTTTGTGATTAAGGCAAACTCCCTTTATGCCGCTTATGAAAACGCGAAATGTGTGAGGGTATGAACACAATTTACAGCATTGTGTTCTGCGTACAGTAGAGGCACAGTTTGGAGATGGTGACTGTTTGTATCAGCATTTCTATGCACAATGTAATAAACCATATGATGTGAGATAATGCTTTGTAGGCAGCAACATTCTTAATATGGACTGGTCTGGCCAGCGTCCTGATCTGAATCCACTTGAAGATCCTCGAAATGAGTTCGAATGTCGAATTCGCTTCAGAACCCATCATCCAACGTCACTACCTATATTAGTCACTCGGCTTGAGGAACTATACGCTTCCTTTCTTCCGCAAACCTTCAGACACTTCATTCAAAGTTTCACAAGCAGAGTTGAAGCCGTCGTAAAAACGAAGCGTAGTCGCACCCAAATGTTAGTGCCCAAAGGCAAGTCTCCGGAAATTATTCATTAGGTAGTGTGTGTGTGCAGTCTGAATGCTAATTAAACGCTGTCATTTAACGTAATCGTTAAGATCTGTCTTTTGTTGTGGTTATGAATATTCTGTCCTCGAGGAGACGCCACCTACGGTAACAATGACCTTATAAGTGGAACTGGGGAGATCTAAGTCGAAATGGACTACACACTGGGAAATCGGTTAAATGGAAAATAAAGGATCAAACATAAGGAAATGCTGAAACGAGCCAAGCCAGTACGACGAATTTAGTGTTGACAACATTTAATGTAATTTTGCAGATGATTCGTTGCATACTTTGATTTTCGCCTTTCTAAAATTTTGTTTCGGCTTTCGTATCACAGAATAGTTTGATTCATCTCTCCACGCTTGTCTGTACTGCGCAAGACTCTTCATGTCTGCGTAACTACTGCTACCTTCATCCGTTGGAACCTGCTTGCTGTAGACAAGAACTTCGTTTCCCCCTCTTTCTAATCTCCCGCATACCACTCCAACCAGCCCACACCACAGCCCTCACACATTTCCCTCGATTACCCAGCCGACCACTTGTTGATGCCTCAGGATGTGTGCTATCAAGTGATCAGTTCCTTACGTCATGCAGTGTCAACTTTTTTTCCCAAATCTATTCAATACCTCCTCATGGGTTGTTATTTATTTACCTCTTTGTGTTTTGCCGCTGACATTCACTGAGCAACCCCTCTCAAGATCCAAGTCCCCCACAACGGTCCAGGTGTATGTAAAGGAACTGTGTGCACGGAGACAGAAAAAAAGGATTAGCCCTAACACATGAACTATAATAGTTTGCTCTGATTAAACATTAATAATTACAGCATTGCGATGGGAATTATCAGCTACTGTGAGGAAACAAGGGCTACAAATTACGTACATCTATTGTTAGGACTCCAATAATTGTACAGAACAACAAGGGTCAAATACTCATCACGGGACAATGAGCGTGTATACACATCTGAGAGTGTGATAATTATGATTCGGCGGATGGAAATGACTGTAAATTAGATCGAACAAATATGAAATCGTTTTACCTGATTGGTAATCGCGGAATGGAAGTGTTGGCGATGACTGCATCGGAAGGTTGGTGAGTAAAGACAAACAGAACACCAGACCTTAAAATCATGGTCGAAAGGGCATCACACAGATAGTAAAGAATGGCTGTAAGCACTATGGGACTTAACATCTGACGTCATCAGTCTCCTAGACTTAGAACTACTTAAACCTAACTAACCTGAGGATATCACACACAGGCATGCCAGAGGCAGGATTTCAACCTGCGACCGCAGCAGCAGCGCAGTTCCGGACTGAAACGCCTAGAACCCCTCGGTCACAGCGGCCGGCACATATGGACTGACTGATCAGTCTGAACCTACGTGCCTATCACCCCAGACGAGTTTCGAACGCCTTGGCTGCGACACTTATTTCATTAGTATTAGTCCATTTAAGACGTTTTTTTATAGTTTACTGGGTTACGTCGGAGAGTCAAGCGCAGCCACGCACCCGGAAACGAGAGAGCAGATAGGGCTGTACATCATTTGCGCGAGACGAGGTGCAGCGACATGCCAGGCAGGGTCGGACGCTAGCATGGCCCAACACGACTGCTCATGTTGACTTCTCCTGATGTGGTGAAGAATACTTAGTTATTTGAAGTTTCAGACTTCGTTTCATCTGATAGTCTTTCATTTAGTACTTTCTTTTTAATAAATGTTATTAGTTACATTTTATTCCTATTGGTCAAACTTGCAATAGTGTTAATTTTGTTGTCAGTAGCTGCCGTCAATGTTAGGATAACTAATATTGCTATTTCTTTTGCTACCAAAGGGCTTTCATTAGGGGTTCAATATGTTACAGTGGGTGGTTTGAGAAACCTCGGTATTCTTAATCGCCAAATTGCGAGGACAGAGCGAGATTGTGAACTCTGCACACAAATCCCTTCATTCTAGAGTGTGGCTAGTTCTGTCAAAGACGCACGCCTTCGCCCTCTGCCACCGTGAATGTGACAGCGGATGGCCGCTGACAGGACTCTGGTGGTTGGATCGATTCCCTAACGCGAGTCCAATCAGCCGCCTCGTCTGCTGAAGATAGACCAAGACGAGCAGAAATTGTAAGAACCATGCTTTCACTCTCCGCTAACCGCCAGAATGAATTAAACAACCACTTTAGAATTAAGAAAAGTTAAAGGAAATGTCCTATAACCGTCACCTACTCTCCCATGTAATACCGCTCTTTTGTACATACATCGTAAGCTTTTGATTAATTAAACTTACCTGATCGGTGGATTAAGTGTACTGAGTGAAAAAGACAATGAAACACGAGCCTGATAACAGCCTGACGTGTTTCATTGGCATCCGCCCTGCTCGACTGGTATGTTACTAAAGTAGAATACTGTTCAGGAGGATACCTGCAGATTGGTATGGTTGATGAGAGTGATGAGAAGGAGGAGGAAGGAGGAGATGAATTGTGAAAGGAGGTAGAATGAGATAGACAGACACAGGGGAGGGAGGAAATACACGTAGAATAAAGTATGGAAGATTGCGCACGTAAGGTTGAATTAGCGATATACTGAAGGAAACTACACAAATTACAATTACATTTCAACTGGCACTTCATCTGAATTTTGTTTATTTTATAGCAGTGTCCGAAAGTCTTATGTGCCCTTCAAATTGTAATTCGAACTTAGTAAGGAAAAACGCAATGCAAATGCGCTGTCTTACCCGACCGTGGGGTAAGGATGCGTTTCTAGTGGGGTAAATTTGCT
Organism: Schistocerca serialis cubense; assembly: GCF_023864345.2. Classification (NCBI taxonomy): domain Eukaryota; kingdom Metazoa; phylum Arthropoda; class Insecta; order Orthoptera; family Acrididae; genus Schistocerca; species Schistocerca serialis. Next base: position 466,312,076 of record NC_064640.1, on the reverse strand, counting down.
CGTTATTATTAAATGTGAAAAACATATGTATCATTCAGTTCTTCTTTTTTATTTAATTTATATCGTACATAAATAAAATATGCCTTGTTTCTCAACATATAACAGTAACTTTTGATACACTATTTGATGTAACGAACAATTCTGCGACTTCTCAGCAAAATCCTGCAAAAATATTCCAATCGGATGAAAGTCTGTTTAACCGAGATCACAAATAAAGTGTCGGGACTTTCATAGTGCGAACAGGATTCATGTCAGCCCTCATCGCACTTGAGACATTCAATCCAGTATTCTGTTGGTGGATGTTTCTACTTTTCAGTACAGCCCTGGCAGTGAAAAGATTGTGAATTTTTCGCTGACGTATTTAAGTTTTGATTTGCTTTACTTTTCTTTGCTTGATCAAAATCAAACAGTTTCCTCTTTGGTTTCTTTATTTCTTGTTCTGTTTATTGGGATTCCAGTTACTTCTTGAATGGTGCCCCGCACACTGTTTCTGATTTCCTCCCCTCTCTTCTGTCCTTTTTGGCAATCCTTTCTTCTTGGCATTGGAACTATTTCTTTTGGAAAACCGTAGGCACTTGACCCTAGTTATAATTCATTTGTATATGTCTGTGAACATTGGCTTCGGAGAGATCCAGATTCGACTTTGCCACTTTTGTCTGTAACAATCGAAGACAGGAAGTCTTCCTCGGTGAATATGTGACGATCGATTTCATAAATGCCTCATATCTTACACGCCTTTGTTGCCTTCGTCATTTTGGCCGTCCCTTTATAGGCATTTTCAAACAATTCAGCAATAAATTCTTGCGTAATTACATGTGCAGGGTGAGCCACTGCTCTCATTCTTGTGAATAAATGTCCTTCAGCGGCTTGAAAAGCAGCGATCCACTTGCTGTAGTTTGTGGCTCTTGTTTTCAGGCATTTTAAGCACATGAATGTTATGGTCCCTGCAATAAAGGACTGCACTCAGACTCAAATGTGACGCATGATCATCCAAAAATCACCAATACTCGATTTTCTTCTGTTGGCTGCATATGTCTCAAAAAATGTTGTAGCTATGTGTGATACAGACCTGTGTTGATATACCCAGTGTCCGAACACATCATTAGTGACCCAGGAGGGGCACCATTCTTCAAACTCTCCTTCATCCTTTTCCGGGCAACATTTCTTGAGGGATTGTAATCTATCCCCCCCCCCCCCCCTCCCTCCCGCCGCGAAGCTCCCATAAAGTATACAGCCGTTATCAGCTGACCTCCTTCCTCTTCAAGCAGATGCAATTTTTCCCATGTGCTTACCGCATGTTGCAATCACTGTCGGAACTTTGTTAGGAACTGTTGTAATCCCCGACTTATTCACGTTAAATATGCCATGTAGTCCAAATTAATATCTCTCCATTAGCGACGAAAGATTGTGAAGGAAGACGCCTGTTTACTGTTTGTTGCACCCAATCACACGTACAAGAGTAGATATCTATAGGATATCGTCTCCGCATGAAATTATAAGCTCAGGCTTATTGGACCATCTTAGTGTTTTTGTCAAATTTTGTTGTTATTTATTCCTCTTAGAGTAGCCATTAACTAATCTTCTGAAATCTTTCAGTGTCATACCATAATAACATCCGTCCGCAGAAGTGTAGTGTTCGGCGACTTCCGCTTCCTACTCATTATTAAGAGTTCTTCCGAATCTTCCCAGTTTGTTAACTGAAAAATCCTGAAAAATTTGGTATAGTGGTGTTAATTTTAAGCTTATCTTTACATAGGCAGCAGTCTCCAAAATAAAGAACATAGAGATAAAAGTACACTTGAAAGGGCCTCGCACCTCTGTAATGTGATTTGTGAGGGCATATTCACTTAGTCAAAGCTCCGTCGCTACCTGACGTTTAGACTTCCCTTTTTTCAAGCCCTCTTTCGCAGCTTCGAGCATTTCTGTTCTGCGTCACTTCCGTCCCGTTTTCCTTATGTAAGCGTTAAAGCAGAAAAAAATTACTCTTTAAATACTACTATCGGTGTACAATATCCACCTGTAACGTTCATAAACGTTTGTAGCCCCATATCAACGAAAAATGTGATAATTATAACAGATGGGGTAAGATTATGCACAGCGCTGTTTACCCCACCTGCGACGCGTAAACTTGTCCCATACATACTACGAGACTGTAGCTTCCGTCTGCACATGGAAACGCATTGTAGGAACACCGATGTGTTAATTTATGACAAGACTGACAGTGCTTCGTAATACACAATGGAATACAGTTACGACTCATAAGCCAATTATTGCCTGAGTTGTAGTTTATTTCCACAAACAAAAACATATTAATGTAATCTAAAAAGTTCTTACTGCACTGAGCGGCCTTCAACACCAGGACAGCCACCAGTCTACGGCAACAAAGGATCTGACACGGAGACTATTTCGTGCCATGCAGAGTACTCAACTGCTGGAGTGTTAAAACTGAGATACATCGTTGGGCCATCCTACACGCCGAGCTGACTTACCCCACTGTACTCTATAGAGATGTGAGGAAGGAATGGACAGAGAGAGAGAGGGGGAGGAGGGAATGGTCAAGGAGAGGGGAAAATAAATGAACAGAGAGCCAAAATAAGTGGAGGTTTAAATGGACAAAGAGAGAGGGACAGAGGACAATGGGCAGAGTGGTCTGCGGGGCTGGTTGCGGTGGAGGTTGGAGAGTTTCCTCGCCCCATATTATAGGTATTCCTGAAAATTTGTCATTGTAAATTTATAGTAGCTGTCAAAACACCTGTACAATTTAAAACGGAAATGTTGATTACATGAAGTACATAGTTCTTACTCGAATATATCTATTGTACGCGCCTTAAGTTCTAGTTTAAAAACTAGAGAGTATTTTCAAGGCCACTAAGAATGCAGATCACAAAATTTCAGCACTATCTATACAGTGTATTGAGCCTTTATGGCGCTCCGAGAAATTATTTAATACATTCTAATCTGCTTTGAAAACGTGGCACAGTAAAATGATTTTTATTTAGACAATTACTTTTACCTGCCGTTTTCAAAACTGTACCCACCACATCTTGCGTGTTGGAAATCTAGACTCCGATCAAAGTCATTTCTTCCAAATACCGTTGACATCCTGTTGCAATTCTTCATCCGTTTAACTGCGACTCGCTGCGTTCCATAAATGTTTCTTGGTAATTATGCTGCGCAGTTATATGAAACGTGCAGTGACAGGAGAAGTTAATGGGGCATGTTTCCCACCCAAGTAAGTCACAGCTAAAGCCTTTCGTTACATAAACACAGTCCAGTCTGCTTATTGAACCACTGGATACATATGTGTCTACTCAAAAGTGCGGGTGGAGGTGACACGAAGTATCCATTAAATCTAGTCCATCCATCAGGGAACACACTGCATCTCGCGCGTTTGCTGCCGCATCCGGTGGGAGCACATACACGTACCAGCCACAACATTATGACCACCTGACTAATAGCTGGTAAGTTCACCTTTGGCATGGATAACAGCGTCAACGCGTAGTGGCATGGAAGCAAGGAGGCCTTGATAGGTAGTTGGAGGAACTTGGCACTATATCTGCACACACAAGCATCCTGATTCCCGTAAATTACATGTAGGGGGGGATGATGCAGCTTACAATAATGTCATTGATGGTTTCGATCGAGTTCACATCTGGCAAGATGGGGGCAGCACATCAACTGGAACTCTCCACTACGTTTCTGGAACCAATCCGTCAGGCTTCTGGCCTTGTGACATGGTGCACTATCTTGTTGCAAAATGCCACTACATTTCGGGAAACATGATTGTCATGAATGGGTAATGTGGTCTGGCACCATACTCACTGGCCGTGATGGTGCCTTGCACAGGCTCCACAGGACTCATGGACACCCACGTGAGTGATTCCCATAGAATAATGGCGACGCCGCCAGCTTGTCTCCTACCCGCAGTGCAGGTGACAAGGAGATGTTTCCCTGTAAGACGACAGATTCATGCCCTCCGTTCGGAGTGATGAAGAAGGTATTGGGAGTCATTAGACTACGCAACGTACTACCACTGCGCCAACGTTCATTGCCGATGGTCACGTGACAATTTCAGTCGTAGTTGACGCTGTCATGGTGTTAACATTGGCACTTGCATGGGTCGTCAGCTGCGGAGGCCCAACGTTAACACTGTTCGGGGCACTGAGTGTTCAGACACACATGTACTCTACACAGGATTAAAGTTTGACATGAATTCCGTCACATTTGCTGCCTGTCCTGTTTAACCAGTGTGCCCTGCCTACGTAGTCTGACATCTGTAACAAGGGATGGCCATCCAACCCAACGACGTCTGGCTGTGGTTTTCCTTGGTTTCACCACATGTTGAAGACACTCCCCACAGCCCATCCGCCAAGTCATGCAGTTTCCCAATAGCTCGTTCCGAGCCTGAGGATCATCACAATCTGCCCTCGGTCAAACTCGGGCAGATCGGTCCCCTTCCCCATGCTACAGACGGACAGCATTCTAACTGACACCAAATGCACCGTGCATTTGTGTGCTTAGCAGTCATTCCTCGCCAGGTGACGCTGCTATCGCCTGGGCGGTCTTACATAAATAGCTGGCCGGTGCGCATGATGTTCTGGCTGGTCACTGTAGACGTGCATTTACAAGAAGCAGAACATATATTTTTGCAGTTATTCCTTCTCCGGATTAAAGCATAGCTTGTGCTACGTAAACAGAGAATAGTCCTGCATCACTGGCAATGCTCCGCTTTACAAAAACGTTAAATGATCGGATAGACAGAATTACAGACCAATAACGCTAACATCTGACCGATACAGGACCCTCAAGAATAATTTAAGATTAAAGAATACGCTTATAACATTCCTTTAGGAAAGGCATCTAATATCAGATGATTAGCACACATCCAGGAAGAACGAATCATCTGAAACAAAGCTTGATTTACCCACACATGACATACAATAAACAACAGATGCAGAGAAACAGGTTGATTCGCTCTTCCAAGATCAAAGAGCACTAGCCAAGGTATAATCAAATGGAGTAGTTTTATAAATATCATATGAACTCAGTTATTATTTGACTAATATAGCTCTGAAATTGATTTTGAACAGCTAATGTGCCACAGTATGAATGTAACAAAGCAGATAAATGAGTAACCAGACTAGTTTCAGCAGCACTGCGCGATTGATATCTGACGATAATATTGTATGTAGCGAAGAATCGTCTTTGTACAATCGTAATGAAATGCAGAAAGGCTTGACAAAAATATCTACTACATTCATTGAATAGGAACTCTCCTTAAGTGTGGATATATGTACGATGATACCAGTAACAAAGGAAAGTACTTCGATAGTAACTGATTACAAGATCAGAGCGCCGGCCGCGGTTGTCTAGCGGTTCTAGGCGCTCAGTCCGGAACCGCGTGACTGCTACGGTCGCAGGTTCGAATCCTGCCTCGGTCATGGATGTTTGTGATGTCCTTAGGTTAGTTAGGTTTAAGTAGTTCTAAGTTCTAGGGGACCACAGATGTTAAGTCCCATAGTGCTCAGAGCCATCTTCTTCTTCAATATCAGTGAAGAATACTTCCAACATATACATCTCCAACGTATTACTAACAAGCAATGTGGAACACTTACATTTATGAGTAGTTTTACGGGAGAGTACGATGTGTCTGTAAATAAATCTCATATAAACCGGTATTATGACCAATTCTACAGAGACAGTAACTAGCCAATTATTTACAGAACGAACTTCCTTGTGTAAAGCGGCTTGAAACATCTGAATACTTTGAGAAGTAATTAATGTGTTAAGATTGTAATTCAGTGTTTGAAAAGTTATATTGTATAGTATTGTATGGAACTGGAGACCTAGAAACGACGGAGAGGCTTCGTCACTGCCATAGCCCTCTGTGGTTCACAACCCCACAACAGGCTACTGCAGTCCACTGAACCCACCACCGCTCCACACTCAACCCAGGGTTAATGTGCGGTTCCGCCCCGGTGGAAGTCCCCGGGAACATCTCACACCAGACGAGTGTAGCCCCAATGTTTGCGTGATAGAGTAATGAAGGTGTACGCGTGCGTGCAGAAAGTGTTTAAGCAGCAATCGCCGACATAGTGTAACTGAGTCAGCATAAGTGGAACCAGCTAGAATTCGCCGAAGCAGATGGAAAACCGCCTTAAAAACCGTCTACAGACTGGCCGGCACACCGGACCTCGACACTAATCTGAAGGACGGATTCGTGCCGCGGACCGGCACGCCCTCCCGCCCGGTAAATAGTGCGTTAGACTGCACGGCTCTCAGGGCGCTCTTTCAAATCTTTGTTGGGTGTTGTCAAGTGCTGTCATTATGAATCACTAGATTAATGTGGTCTGGGTAATGTTCTCTGCATTTTAGGGAAAAGTTAGTTATTCACGAATCCCAATGTTTACGATGTCATATCCCCTGATAAATGTGTCGTATAATGATATTTGTTTGCGGGTACATACAGTGGTGTATGTAGATACTTCTTCTACAAAGTGTGTTGCAAATTAAGTTAGTAATAAAGAAGTAATAAATTAAAAAGTCATGACTGACGATCAACTTATATTGCATGACATATTAAAGGGAAGCAACTTTTTCAGGCATATAAATGTCTGTGACGTCGTATCATCATATGTGTTGTATAGTGACATAATTTTGCAAGTAGTATAGTAAAGAAGTAAAATATTAAAACGTCATATCTGATACTGAAGTCTTACTGCATGAACGGTGAAATGGCAGTACATGATAAACTTTTTTGTTGTCATTGTTTTTGGAGGTGTCAACGAGAATAACTATAGTAGAGGTCGAAAATCGTGTGTAAACTTTCTTCGAACTAAGGGCTTTCATTCTGAAATAGTGGATGAATTAAACTTGAGTATTTAAGGGGCGTCCCTTACGCTGCCTCAAGACAAACATGCAGCTTCCAACATTCAAAAAAATGGTTCAAGTGGCTCTGAGCACTATGGGACTCAACTGCTGTGGTCATAAGTCCCCTAGAACTTAGAACTACTTAAACCTAACTAACCTAAGGACATCACACACATCCATGCCCGAGGCAGGATTCGAACCTGCGTCCGTAGCGGTCATGCGGTTCCAGACTGTAGCGCCTTTAACCGCTCGGCCACTCCGGCCTTCTTCCAACACTAATACTAGACTTATTGTGTCATATTTATAACATAATAATATATTTATTGTTGATTAGATCATGACAATAATTTTGAATGTTTAAATTCTGTCAATAGGTATGCGAAATAGTGAAAAATAATAAAAATTTTGTTCCCTCTGGAATGCTTTAGTTAGGCAATTAATTACTGATATGGGGTTCGAGCATAGTCATCCCCGCCCCCCTCTCCTCCCCGCCAGGAACATGCCACCAGCGTCTGTCTAAACTATGCACTGTGGACAAAGAATCATTACCGGCTGTAGTTATCGCCATAGACCTACCTCACCATCAGTGACTCCACCGTGTACCAGGACATATCTTTCTTTAGGTGGCATTATCCTGCGAATACATCTGAGTCTGTTCTAGTTCCTACGCCCTGTGAAGTACCGTAAGCAGAGCTTCACTTGGGTACAGTGGCGTTTGAATAAACTAAAGATGAGGTTGTTCTGAATGGCAGTGTGCCTTGAGCCTGCTTTTCGTCACCTTAAATTGAGGCGTGACTTTCTGCGTTATGATGTGTCTATGCACTATAAGAAGCCGGAACAGTCGACAGCAACCATTTTATGAACAAGCTGTATTCAGTTCTGGCAACGACTGTTTTCCCCGAATCGAAAAGCTGACAGTTCACCTTTAATACAATGAACATGAGTTCCACGCGCAAAGTACCCAGAATCAGGCCATGACAAAAGCAATTATATCGCGCTCGACTCCGAATCCTACAAGCCGAGCCACATCCTGATCACACGACAAGCCCAACAGTTCCGTTCTTCGCACCAATCCCCCGCCTCTGACACGTAACACGACCCCACTCCCAACCCTACCTCCAACAGTGCAGTAATGTCACATCGTATTTCTCAGCGCTTTAGTTCAAATTGTAGAAACGCTATGAAATCCCGAAGCAATAAATACAAGAAGCAATAAAATCAATCTTTTGTAGTTTAGGACGTGACCTTCCAGCCCTGTCGGTTAAATGAACAGTGAGAAACAAATCAAATAACTTCACATCGCAATGCAATTTGAGCGTGACTGTAACGTATGTTTCCGATAAAAGAAGAGCTAATGCTTTCAATTTTGTTCTCAGTATTTTGTAAACATATAGAGATGTCCTTTACGTACATTAACACATGTGGTCTCATTTGTAATATTTGCCTCACTAATACAAAACAGTATATGATTCTTAATCATACATATTAAACTTGTTTGTTGAATGTACTGCTTCTATGAAAACTAGTGTATTATTAATAGTTAATTAACAATTAATTAGAGAAATTTGTTTTATGCGCGATTGGTTGCAATTATCACTGATCGAGTGTGGCAAAACTTGTTTAAAATCAGTCCTTGTCATACTGCTGATATTTTAGACTGACTGAAGAAACAAACTTAGAACTAACGACATGGCGTGGTCTGGGCGGAGGCTACAGCCGTAGTCCTTCTCTGATGTTATGTTCTCCTAACACAGGGCTGCACTCGTCAGCTGCCCTTGCGGTTGCTCGGAAAAGGCCGAAGACATCCGAAAACACACGATCGACAGCTGACTCCCGCGTTTGAGACACGTTGGTATTCTTAGCGTTGTCGTAATTCTTCAGGTACAATGCAGTGAATAGTTACAACACAATATAACATGCGCATAGTATTTTCGAATGTGTAGCCTCCCAAAAAGTGCCATCGAATGAAAAATTAATGACGGTTAGCTCGTAAAAATTCTGCAGCGTAGAGAAGCACACGAAACTACGTTAGTGTGTGTGATTATATGTGCCATCTCGGCAAGTAAGTCTTTGCAAGTAAAATTGTATTGTTTCAGGGAAGAGACCAAACTGCGAGGTCATCGGTCTCGTCGGATTAGGGAGAATGGGGAAGGATGTCGGCCGTGCCCTTTCAAAGGAACCATCCCGGCATTTGCCTGGAGCGATTTAGGGAAATCACGGACAACCTAAACCAGGACGGCCGGACGCGGGATTGAACCGTCGTCCTCCCGAATGCAAGTGCAGTGGTCTAACCACTGCGCCACCTCGCTCGGTGCAAGTAAAACATCCATGTTGTTTTCCTATCAGTGTTCAAATCAAATGGCTCTGAGCACTATAGGAATTAACATCGGAGGGCATCAGTCCCCTAGAACTTAGAGCTACTTAAACCTAACTAACCTAAGGACATCACACACATCCATGCCCAAGGCAGGATTCGAACCTGCGACCGGAGCTGTCACGTGTTTCCAGACTGAAGCGCCTAGAACCGCACGGCCACACCGGCCGGCCTGTACCGCCACAAATTAATATATTGCAAAGGCTGACAGCAATTACAAGCAGTACGAATCATTCAAAATTCTGTCGTTCAGTTCAGAATAAAATATGTGGGGTTGGAAAAGGAAGGGTGGCGGTGCGGTAATCAAGAAAAAGTGTATAATATGTCCCTCTAGACGGCGTAATATCCCACTTAAGTATAGCACAGTCATATTGTAATAAGGAAGAAACATAATTTTTAATAAATGTCTGTTAACTAAATACATGTAGGCTTACTGAGGAGTGTTAACTTCAGAGCTGGACTGCTACTTATGAAAAAGAGATATGTATTTTTATTACTCGATTATAGCCTTCATTTGTTTTTTCACTAGCATCTCCATGTTTGTAGTGAGATTACTGGTCATTAAACGCATTGCTCCGGCAGATGAAGGTCAGTAGACTACTTCAGTGCTTCGATTTTGTTAATTTCATTGTTGAAGAAAAACTTTCACTGAATTATATGATCCGAGACATACTCCAGACTTGAGCAGCTATTCGAAACAACTGTGGCAACTGTTCACAAAGGAGATCCTTGCAAATTATTTGAATATTTTTTTGCAGTGCGAAGCGTTTATCATGAGTACATGACTGCACACAAAGGCAATAAGCTTCAACTGAATTTCAGGAGGTGCAATTTCAACGTTGATTGCAACATGAGTTGCAAAAACAGTAACATAAAGATCAAATCTTGTAATATCGTAACTAATTCATCACAATCTTCTTTCATTGTACATTTTCGTAGATTTATTTCATCTATAATTAGAGCAACGTTTGAAAAGTACTCAAATGACAGTAACGGCTCCATGGGAGCCGCTACATGGCTTGTTACAAGAGTCACATGCTCAAAACACACCTGGGTGCCCTTCCGACACTCAGGGAATTTTAATCCGGAACTATGTTATATTATCAAACTCAGTATGTCTACAAATGTGAATGCGTGTCGGCTGCTGACGTATGCATGGGCTGTCTGCTGTGGGTTCTCTGAATGTGGAGATGCAGTTTAGCCAAGCACATTATCAAGTAGAGTGCGATTGCACTAGACCAGAGAGACATAAGTTAGCAGGTGCCGTTAGGTTTGCAAATAGCCGCTGTGCAGACTCTCTGAGCCCTTCCGGCCACTGTGTGTGGACCCTGGACGAGGGGAGTCGGTTAGGAATTCCCTGCCGAATCTCTCTGGTGAGTAAAGACGCTCTGCGTGATGGCTCCTATAGTCATCGTCGTTAGGACCGATAGTCAGGTTGCATAAAATTGCTATTTTTTTTTTTTTGTATCAGTGATGACGGGCCAGCATTCCATATAAGCGTACCAGTAAGTAAAGAGAGTGATCAAGAAGTTATTTTCATGATTTTATTAAATAAAATGCTGTAGTCATATAAAATTCTTTGCCTCACAGCAACGTCTTATTTCCGTTACCATTCCAGTTAAGTTATTAAAACTATCAACTTGAAGTTATCCAATAATCAGAAATGTTGTAGTGATTTTTGCTCATGGAAACGGTCGTAGGCGTCTTCTACAAAAGATACAGGTGCCATTTTCAAGCTGAGGATGCCTGCCAAGGCTTTGCGGAAAGCAAGTATCATGCATAATGGCAACCCTTTAACTAACCATCTCGTTCAAATTAGGAATCCGTTTGTGATGTTGTGAGATTGCTAGGATGTACTAATAAATTATTAAATTTCCACAGGTGTCACAATTCCAGTTTGAGAATAATCAGCGTTGCAAATACTGCTACGGTCGCAGGTTCGAATCCTGCCTTGGGCATGGATGTGTGTGTTGTCCTTAGGTTAGTTAGGTTTAAGTACTTCTAAGTTCTGGGGGGCTGATGACCAGAGATGTTAAGTCCCACAGTGCTCAGAGCCATTTGAACCAATTATAGCTTGCGCTAGGCTACGAAACATAATTCGTCGTAATTGGAGTTGTCAAGGTAGGGAATTCGTTTCTCCGTAAGCGAACCTCTGTTAACTACGTACTTCGCGCAAAAGTATGATCCCAGTATCCAAAATGGAAACACGTGGTCGCTCGAGGAGCGGTACGAGGATAAATAGTACAGGCGCAGAGGAAGTTACCACCAATCAGGTAGCCTCGGAGAGAGAGGAGACAGGTGCGGGTGACACAAACAGCGGGATTATCCCCCATTTCAGTTGCGCTGCACAATGATGAACTTAGAAAATGTGCAGGCTATCTCCCCGGTCGGTAGCGGTATTTCAGACCCAAGCGCGAGCGCGGACGAAACCGAGAAAATAGCGAGGAGGCAAAGTCCGTCGGCTAACTCAAACCCGAATAGCATGTGCGTGGCTGAGTTGGTCAGGATGATGAAAGAAAATATGAAGAAATAGGAATAAAATAATACGAAATTAAACTCAAAACTCGTGGACTTTATGCGTGAAATAGATACGGAATTAAAGTCAAAACTAGAGGGCATCATGACCGGAGAAAATGCGAGATCTGAAGAGAATAAGGCGCTACTTGAAGAGGTTCGAAAGGACGTTGTAAACGAGGTCAACGAAAAATTTGAAGTAGTAGGTAGTAGATTAAGCGGTGACAAAAAAGATCAGAAAAGAGTTCAGGTCGAAATGAGAAAACGTGGACAAAAATTATAAAAAGGACTCCAAATATTAACAGAAAGATGTAATAGCGAAGAGAAAAAGGTGATAAAACGGATAAAGGCCGTCGAAGCAACTCAATAAAAGGTAGATGCAAACACTAAGGTAATCGTAGAACTTGAGGGAAAAGTAGGAGCGGTAAAAGTGGAAAATATGGAGGAAATAAAGAAGGCGAAAGAAGAGTTAGAAAAACTCGCGGAAAAGGTTGTAGATATTACAATATCGGAGAGAAGCGAGAGTGCTTTGTTGCTGAATGCTATAGATAATGAATAAATGAAATTATTGAGGAGTTTTCAGTAACGCCAATGCGAGGTCAACAGGCAAACACGCGATGCTACAAACGAGGTATGCTAGCGCGTGGCTCATGTGGAGAATCTTTTCGCGTGTGGAACCGAAAAGGGAAACCACATGCGAAAATGCGCACAAGAATGAAGCGAGGGATGTGATTCCGGACATGAGGAGGACTACGAAGAAACTAGCGGGCGTAGGGATATAGGGAAATGTCTGGAAGGACACAGAAACCCATGCATAAGCTCGCACAGGTGGCAAGAGGAAGAGTTTGATTACAAATACATTTTCTTGCGCGAAAATTAGAAGTCTTCCCCAACTCGGTGAACGGGATACACTCAAGTGCTTGGCTTGAACAATACCAGTTTTGGCTACCACCCAATTGGCCGGATGAATACAAAATATAATTTATGTGTGGGCATCTCGAAGCCGAACCCGCTGTGCGAATGAGAGTTGTAGTGCGCAGGTGCACGACAGTACGCGAGTTTCAGCGCGAGTTTCTCTCGGCCTATTGGTCCGAGGTGGCTCAAGACCGCGTAAGGGATAAGTTGATGATGTTACCAAATATAAACCAATCTGGTTTTGTTAGTCCTGCGCGACTTTTCGAACACATGCTGCAGAGCAACCAGTTCCTCTACAACCCTTACAGTCCGGGGGTAGTGATAAGGCTGTGTATAATCAAACTTCCAACTCAGCTGCGCCATATCGTAATAGCTGGACGATGTAAGGACGATAAAGAATCGCTCAAACTACTCTTACGTGAGTTAGAGTACGACATCGGCGAGTGGGAACAGGAAAAGGCACAATTCGCAGAAATAGGCGATGTAGGACAAAAGCGTAAAACGAGTTGCGGCCGCAGTAAAACGAGGAGACATACGGGCTCACGGGTAGGCAAGTACTCAGACACTAACTACCAACCGTATAGAGGTAACTGGGGGAACGAAAACAAATATGGTAAATACACAAACGAATGGCGTAATGGCAATCACGACAAGCATGATTATCGCAAAAGAGGAAAATACAAGCACGGTAACCGGCAGAGCTCATCTCGAAAAATCTGTGAAGAATACGGGCAGGCCCCGACGGATAAGAAAAGGAACACTGTTCCCGGTGATGTGGAAATCAGACCGACGATCCACGAAAAAACCCACCGGCAATGGAGGGAGAACAGCAGTTAAGAACAATGCAGATCGAGGGAGACGGTATTAGCCCGTACCCGATGACGGAATGTGGCAAAGTACGTTACATAGGTCAGGAAGATATTAGGGAAACACTGCTTCAAGAACAAACGGATAACAGGATTTCAGCCTTTAGTCCGGTGATTGCCATCGCAGTGAAATGGGTACCACTGGACTGTGTAATCGATCTCGATTGTTAGTGAGGCTGCATTCCGAAAATTCGGGGAGGCGGGAGCTTGGCCGACATTGCCGGTGCGAGGGACGAAGGTGGAAAGGCCAATATACGGTAAAAGTCCTGACGTCCATTGGCAGACTAGGATCATGTTCAAATCCCAGGTCGAGAAGTTCGAGGACAACTTCTTCATTGAGCCCTTAATGAAAACTGAAGTAATTTTAGGGTTAGACTTCATGAACACTCACCGGGCTATTGTTTGTGTGGAGCTATCATGGCTTTAAACAGAGAGGGGGACCCCGTTGAATTGAAGTTCGATAATTGGGTCATAAGGGATGAGTCTGAAGCCAGCTGCCCTCGTAAAGTGTATTAGCAGAGTGAGCTTACCGCTATCAGCGCACGGAAGGGATGGGGTTTTCAGAAAAATTGAAGAAAGCATGCACAGCGTAGGATACATGCCAGAAAACGCTCGCTTAAGATTGACAGAGGATTTAAGGAATCACGAGAGAATTTTTTCGGACGCACCGGGTGCGATATAAGGCTTTGAATACAAGTTCCAACTACGGGAACACATAGTTTTTCGTGGTTCCGTACCCCATTTCGTTAGCACATAACGAAAAAGTGCAGGCAGGGGTTGCGAAGATCTCGAACAGGATGTAATCCAACTCGCCGTGAGTTCGTACAACTCACCGCTTTTAGTGGTAGCCTACGAAAAAGTACGGGAATCGGTGCTGGATTCTCGGCCAATCAGCACGGTTATTAAAGCAGAAACAGACAGACCGGAGAGCATGGAAGAATTATTGCAACGTTTCCATGGAGTGAAGTTATTAACCTCCATTGATATGAGAGCCAGTTGCTGGCAAATCGTGTTACATCCAGAATGTAGGCAGTATACCGCATTTTTGTGTTATGGGAACTACTACCAATTTAAACAGCTTCCGTTCGGACTGAATGTTTCTGCGGCAGCGTTCATACGAGGCCTGAACAGCATCCTTCCTGAGGACCTACGTGAGAGAATTACATTATACATTCACGATGTGCTGATAGAAAAATCCTGGGAAGAACATGTACGGGTAATTTCACTACTTTAAAGGAAAACGCTTGCGTGGATTTTATACTGGGGATAATAACTTATATTGTACCGCCCAAACACAATACATAAATACGTTAACGCCGGAAACGAGCACACTGTTTCCTCCAAGGAACCTCACCCGCAAAAACAATGTTTCCGTGTCCTGTCGATTATCGACTTGTCACTCCCACACAGCCCCCCCCCCCCTCTTCCCTTAAAGTGCGGAGCACCCGGTATGGCGGGGTACTTCAACTTCACCTCTCGGCCTGCCAAAGTGCGGATAGTGCGAGTGTGGGTGAAGCTTGATGATACCGCTGCTGCATTAGGTCCCCTGGTGTGGAGCTCCGGTGGGTCACAGTTACTGGCTCTGCCGAAGGTGTGGGTTCTTTGCGAGTTGTTTCTGAAGTTGTCTGTGAAATTGCAGTCGGTGCTGTCATTGTCCAAGCGGGTTTTACCCTCTCAGTGGAAACATTGGTCGACTTTCCTTGGAGGAAGATATCCATTGTGTGTGTGCCCCATCCTAGCATTTGGTATGGTCCAGTATACGGTGGCTGTAAAGAATGACGTACCAGGTCTGTGCCGAGCATGATGTGGGAACAAGTATCGAGGGACTTGTGTATGAACACTGGGTGCGTGCCATGGTGAGACGTCGGGGCTGCACGTAGCATCTCCGCCTGCTTCCTCATTTGTTGCAAGAGGGGGGGGGGGTAGTTGTGTCTCATATGGGAGAGGAACTGGTGCAAGGAATTCAGCTGGAACACGTAGTGGTTCTCCATATACCAACTCTGCCGAGGAACAACTGATGTCTGTTTTTAATGCGGTCCGTAACCCCAGCAAAACCACTGGTAACGCTTGAGTCCATGAGTCCTCATGGCACATTAGGGCAGCCTTTAAAGTCCGGTGCCACCTTTCCAACAAACTGTTGCTGGCTGGGTGGTAGCTAGTCGTCCGGTTACGTTGGAAGCCGCAGAGTTTCGACAGTTGTTGGAACAGTGTCGACTCGAGTTGGCTTTCTTGGTCGGTGGTAACGAAAAATGGGCACCCAAAACGAGCTACCCAAGTTTCCAAGAATGCCCGTGCAGTAGTCTCTGCAGAAATGTCCGTGATTGGTGTGGCTTCTGACTACCACGTGCAACGATCCACTGCCGTAAACAAGTACCTGTAACCTTCCGAAGGGGAGAGGGGTCCAACCAAGTCAATGTGTACATGCCCGAAACGTGCTGTTGGGGTTGGGAATTGTCCTATTGGAGTGTGAACATGGCGTCCCACTTGGCTACGTTGACACTGATAGAAGCTGCGGGCCCACTCCCGTGTATCTTTCTTGATTGAAGGTCACACAAAATGGTCCGTCTCTAACTTCACTGAGGCATTGGTTCCTGCGTGTGCCAGATTGTGAATGCTGTCGAATACCTTTCGCTGGAACTGGGGAGTGATGTATGGGCGTGGTCTAACCATTGAGGTGTCGCACCATATCTTAAATGGGCTATCAGGGGACGTCCACAACTTGTAAACATAGGCCAGTGGATAAGTCCACCAACCAGGACTGCAGCTGCACATCTGAAGCCTATGCCCTTGCTAATTCAGATTAATCCAACATTGGACTTGCTCCGTTAATGCGCTAGAAATAGTCTGCCACAATGTTGTTGCCACCATGGATGTGATGCACGTCTGTCGACAACTGGCATACAAACTCGATATGGAGGGCCTGGACGGGGGAACATGAATCCCTGATTCTGTAGAAAGCTGCCACGAGAGGTTTATAGCCGGTGTATATGGTGAATTGCCTGCCCTCGGCGAAAGGGTGGAAGTGCCTGACATTTTCATACATTGTGAGGAGTTCCCTGTCATATGCAATCAAACGAGTTTGACCCATCTGTAGTTTTTATGAGAAAAAACGTAGTGGCAGCCAATGACCCTTCACTCTCTGGTGTAGTGCTGCACCGATTGCCACTTGGCACGCGTCCACTACTAGGGCTAGCTGAGCTCCTGGCGCAGGGTGTGCAGGCCCCACTGCGTTGTGAAGGCTGTTTTGCAGTGCCTTGAAAGCAGAGTCTATCTCGGGTGTCCATGGGTGTGGGCACTTGCCAATTTTGTTGTGTCCAGCCAAGGCATTGTTCAGTGGCGTCTGGATTGCTGCTGTTCCGGGGAGGTGGCGACGATAGAAATTTATCATTCCTAGGAATCGTCGGAGATCTTGGTGTTTTGAGGCCGTGGTAGGGTACGCAACAACTCCAGCTGTTCTGGCAGTGGGAAAATGCCCTGAGCTGACACTTTATAACCAAGGAAGGTCACTACGGGTTCCCCAAACACGCAATTGTCCTTCTTAAGTGATATTCCATGAGCACTAAGCCTGCTTTGCACCTCGTTTACGTGTTACTGATGGTCAGAAGTATTTTCCGAAAACACCAGAATATTGTCTAAATAGGCGAAATAAAAAAAATAGATGGGTAGATCACATAACTAATGATAAAGTATTGAATAGAACTGGGGAGAAGAGGAGTATGTGGCACAACTTGACAAAAAGAAGGGACCGGTTAGTAGGACATGTTCTGAGGCATAAAGGGATCACAAAGTTAGCATTGGAGGGCAGCGTGGAGGGTAAAAATCATAGAGGGAGACCAGGAGATGAATACAGTAAGCAGATTCAGAAGGATATGCTTTGCGGTAAGTACTGGGAGATGAAGAAGCTTGCACGGGATAGAGTAGCATAGAGAGCTGCATCAAACCAGTCTCCGGACTGAAGACCACAACAACAACAGGCGAAACATGATGGCAGTCCTCTTAGCACGCTGTCCAGAAACCGTTGCCATGTTTGGGCAGCATTTTTCAGCCCAAATGGCATCACCAAAAGTTCTAACAGCCCGAATGAGGTTGTCACTGTAGTCTTTGGTATGTCCTGCTCTGCCATTGGGATCTGATTATAAGCCTTACGGCAATCTAAAACACTGAATATGGTCGCTCCGGACAGTGAATGGCTGAAATGGCTTTGAGCACTATGCGACTTAACTTCTGAGGTCATCAGTCGCCTAGAACTTAGAACTAATTAAACCTAACTAACCTAAGGACATCACACACATCCATGTCGAAGGCAGGATTCGAACCTGCGACCGGAGCGGTCGCTCGGTTCCAGACTGCAGCGCCTAGAACTGCACGGCCACTCCGGCCGGCTGAATGGGTGAAATCCTGTATATGTGGCACAGTGTATCTGTCTGGAACAGTTCGGGCATTCTAAGCTCGATAATCACCGCATGGGCGCCATGACCCATTCTTTTTACGGGCAAGGTGCAGAGGAGAGGACCACGGACTGTTGGATGGCTGTATAGTTCCTCCTTGTAGCATCTCGTTGAAAATGGACTTGGTTTCCTGCAAGCGATCAGGTGCAAGCCTGCGAACGCGTGAGGAGACTGGTGGGCCTGGAGCTGTACGGATATGGAGCACCGTCTCATGCTTCGCCCTGTTCTTTCTTGTTCCATGTTGTGGCCTGGGTGTTGCCTTTGCGGATAAAACAGCAGGAGCCTGTTGATGTGCCGTCAACTGCTTCGGTGTCATTTGAGCCATCTGCAGGGCAGATTCCTTCGTCCCCAGGTGGGTGTGCTAAGGTTATCTACCCTTGGGCATGCATGAGAGGTATGACGTCCTTGTATTCCCGGGATAACCCATCCATTGGCAGAATGGACGAGTTGTGACCTGCGTAAATCCACGGACAATGCATGTTTTGCCAGGAAATCTGCACCCAGTATAGGTTGGTCGATATCGGCCATAACGAAGGTCCAGTTGCATTTTTCTGGTAGCCCAATGTCCACTGCCAGTGTTTTCTGTCCATATGTGTGGATGACTGAATTGTTGACTGCTTTCAATGTGGTTTGTTCATCACGTTTGTTTGAAGGGAAAAATATACAAGCAGAGTGCTGACATCTGAGCCGGTGTCACCCAAAAACATCCATCCCATAGAGCGATCAGGAACGAAAAGTCTTTGTGAAGCTGTGTACCTTACAGCTTTGGGAGAAGTCGATCCGCATAACGTGGGCGCGTGCTGAAACGGGGGTGTTCTCCTTCCATGTGTCTTTGAGTTTAGGCGCAGTTGCTTGTTGCCACGGTCGGCTGCGCCTAAAGCAGGCCGTGGGATGCGTTTGGGTGCGAGCACGGCGGATTACGCTTCGTGGATTGCGCGCCGAAACGCTGGTGGAACCAGCAATAGCCGGTGCCGTTGTTTGCTTGACGCGGCGGGCGCGTCGTCTGGCGACGACACATGGGCGCGTCGTCTGGCGACGACACGTGTGTGTGCCAGCCGCCGCAACGTCGCGTGGCTCTAACCACTGCACCTGGGCGGTCAGCTGATCGATGGCAGCGCGGAGAGATGGGAAATCTTAGTTCGCGTCCGGCGCTCGTCGTGCGGTCGTGACAGCACAAGTAGTAGGCGCCGCGTCAATCGGCTCTGGCCGTGCTCGGCTGGTGTCGTTGGCCGAGGTGGTTGCTGCGGCGGCCGCTGTGGCGTGCGAGTCGAGCAGGGAGTGCGCTCTTCCGGCCACTTGCAGCAACTCGCTTAAACGCCGGCCCCTGCAAGCAATTAACCCTAGAAACATCAAGCACGGGCAAAAGTTGCTTGTAAATTTTTGTGTTTTAAAAATGTCATGGCAAATATCATTCTATGTTTTTGGGTTTTTTCTATTTGTCTGTTGCCTTATAATACACTATGCTGTACGTTTCTATGGTTAAATTTTTATAATTGCAAGTACAAAATAGGAATTTTAGGCCCAAGAGCATATTTCGCCCAGGGTTGGTACTCCACGCGACCATAATTCTTATTATCTTCCCTACAACCACCAAGCATGTGCAAAATTTGCCCGTACATTTTTCTTTTTATTATTCAGCTGAGAGCCTCGAACATGAGTATTACAGTGGTTTGTTGAGCGTCTAATTGTTGAGTTTCACTTTCACTGTTGATTTTAGACTTGCCATTATTACTATTAGCAGTTTGTCACAGTAGAGCGACACCTTTATTGTAAAGTAGATTTAGTAAGATGAGTTTTAGAGGTTTGAACGACGCAGAAGTTCTTGAAGAACTGTTACTCGACGACGAATTATCAGATTTAAGTGATTTTGAGTCAGATCATACAGAAGTAGAAAAGGATTCCAGTGCAGAAGCGGAGGACAATGAAGAAGAAATGCAGGTAACGCTCAAAATAAATATGTTACAAGTTCTGGCAGAGTGTATCTTGCAGAAGCTCCGAGACATAGTAAAAGGGATTTTAGTAACATAGTCTGTGAATGTCAAGGAATAACCAGTGCCGGGAAAGTGACAAGCATATGTGAATCATTTAAAAAAAATTTAACTCCTGAATTACTACGAAAAATACTTGACCATGCAAATGAAGAAGCTGAAAGAGAAAACGTATCTCCAGTTAGCGATTCTGAAATATGTGCATTGATGGGAATTTTAATTCTAATGGGAGTTCACCAGGACACCAATATTTATTTATCTGATTTATGGTCAAATTTATTGCGAGGACCGATTTATAGAGGAGCTATGGGTAAGACAAGAGCATATCAGGTATTGGAAATTCTTCGCTTTGATGACAAAGGCAGAAAGACATGTACGTGACAAATTTGCGCCGCTGTATGAAGTACTTGAAGTATTGAATGGAATATTCCCACGGTACTTCATAAGTAGACCTGACAATACAATTGATGAAATGTTGTGTCTTTTCAGAGGTCGTTGTCCTTTCAAACTTTTCCTCAGAGACAAACCTGGAAAATTTGTAATATTAGTCAGAATGCTTTGTAGTGCAACTGAACGATACATAATAAAAATGGAAGTGTATGCTGAAAAAGACAGTAGACCTGCCAGTGAACGAGGTCCTCTTTAGATGGTGAAGAGACTGGTGGAGCCAATGAAGAATACAGGCTACAATATCACAACTGACCGCTTCTACACTTCCGCGGACATTATCTATCAAGACTACAAACTTACATTGGTTGGGACACTCAAATCAACCAGAAAACATATACCGCAGGAAATTAAGACGACAGCAGGCAGAGAGCTATGTTCCTCCAAATTCGCATTCGCAGACTCATCTTCTAAGAAGCCACCAGTAACAACTGTCTCTTACATCACAATGGAAAAACCTAAGAAAACTCGGTTGATGTTGTCTACACAACATTGTAATGCAGGAGTAGAAGTTGATACACCAAAAACGCAAACACACATAAACCTGTACTATAATTCCATTAAGGGAGGAATTGATGCCGTAGATCAAATGGTTAGAACATACTGTACAAAAAGGGGTACGAAAAGATGGCCACCGTCAATGTTCTACAGCCTGCTTGATATGGATACAGTTAACTCATACACACTGTTCAAGATGAATGCACCTAAATAGAATGAAGGGAAACCAAACGCCCGAAAACTGTATCTCCATGAATTAGGCTATGAACTTTTGAAACCACACGTAGAAGAGTGAGCCATGGATTTGAGAGGACTTCAGTTGCCTAATATTTGCATGGTGGGAGAGATCCTTGAAAAGATCCTAGAGGAAAGCAAAATTGCTGCAAATGAAGAACTAACTAGGAAAGCAAGGTGCTACTTATGCTTGAAGAATGCAAGCAACCAGAGAGCAAGAGACAACATCACAAAAACCAAGTTAACATGTGGAAGCTATGGGCGTCATCTGTGTAAGACTCATTCAGAATCAACCACTTTTTGTGCAGGAGGTAAATGTCATCTGTAAGTGAAAGTATTCTCTCCAAGTGAAAAGTGTTTTCCGAGAGTTTTCAATGCACAATAACATGTATTTTAGCAAGTGTTTTCATTTCTGTTTTTGAAACTTTCTCTCAAAGACAAAACTGTATTATTCAGTTAATACATCAAAGAGTGCATAGAAATTTTAGACAGCCTTTGTATTCAATTACAAACCTTCGTATCTTGTTTACACAAACTTTCATTGACAAAGATTTGAACATTCTTGGTTGTAATATTCACCGTATGAATGTAAAAAAATTAAGCTTTCAATTATTTTGTCACATTTCCTGTTAAACTAATATCTCAATGGAAACAGAATTACATAAAATAAATGCATATTACAACAAATTACAAGATTTACAACTTATTGTAGCACGGGCAAAATTTGCCCTGGGTTGGTGCTCCGAGTAACCTAAAAAACCTTGGTGTTTCTAGGGTTAAGGTTAAGCACACCTGCGGAGGCAACTGCTGTTGCCAGATGTGCACAAGCAATGTGTCTGAGAACACGGAAGGGTCCACCATAGCACGTAAATGCAGGTATAAGTCTGAAGACGACCTGTCACCGCATTTCTCGCCGTACAGCAGCTGTGTTATCCGCTAGTCCACAGGTTTTGTGCAACGCGAAATTAACGCCGTCCTGAGGGTGGCGTAGGCTTGTTGTGGTGAGGGTTGCATAATTATATCCGATACCACTGACGATTCACGTTGGTCCAGGTTGCATATCACTAGCGTGAACTGTTCAAAATCATCGACTATTTGTTGTTGCACGAAAATGTTCTCCATGATAGCGAACCAAATTTCCGGACGTTCGGGAACGAAAGGTGGGCCACGAGAGCCGGCGAACGGAAAGTCTGAAACTCGTGGGAGCGGCACCGACGCGGGTGATGAGAACGTGAGCATATTTGGTCTGATGTCGGCGTGTCCTGCGGGCTGGCTGTGCGAGGCAATATCCTGTGGTGGAGCGCGGGAAACGCTGGTACACCCGGCGCGGTTGGAAACGTAACGTCGTGGACGAAATCGGTACGAGATATAGGAATCCGTGGCACTGTTAACTGAGGGGTTTGCTGCATCGCGTCGAGCTCCTTCTTGGTATTCTGGATGACGCCGTCGATGTCACGGAAGACGGAGCGAAAAATATCTAAAGAAACTTGTCTACTGTCACACCACTTAGTTACTGGGTCACCACTTATGTAGGGGTAACTTCACTACATTAAAGTAAAACGGTTACGTGGATTTTATACGGGGAATAATCACTTTTATTGTACCGCACAAACACAATACATACATACGTTAACGCGGGAAACGAACACACTGTTTCCTCCAAAGAACCTCACCCGCAAAAAAATGTTTCTGTTTCCTGCCGACTATCGACTTGTCACTCCCACAAACACAATATGGTGTTGCACAGTTTATTAGACGCTTTTGAACGAGCCAGTATAACAGTTAACCTAAATAAATCTCCATTTGGACGTAAGAGAATAATGTTTCTACGTCACGTAATTTCGGTGGATGGGATACAACACGACCCCGTGAGAATTAAAGCGATTGGTGAATTTCTAAGGCCAACAACGAAGAGGCATCTAAGAGGATTCTTAGGAGTCACAAATTTTTTCAAGAAATTTGTGACCTTAAGTGTGCTGGCCACGCCGCGTCTCCGCACTCTAACAGGAAAGAATACAATTTGGTATTGGGACGCTTCAGCACAAGACGAATTCGAAAGATTGAAGGAGGCATTAGTAAATGCACCTGTTCTTGCACACCCAGACTTGAGTCGTGATTTCTACTTGATGACGGACAGTTCGGCGAAAGGCATTGGCGCTGTTCTGTTTCAAGGAGAAGACACTAACGATTCATCGACCTGGAAGCCCGATTCTTTCGTGAGCAGAGTGTTGTTGCCAGCAGAAAGAAACTACTCGGTCACGGAACTCGAGGGGCTGGCATTTGTCAGGGCGTTCAGTAAATTTAGATATTTCTTACACGGAAGGAACACGAAGGTATTTGGTCCCGGCAGAGGCTCGTGTCCTCCCTCGGGCATGGGTGTGTGTGTTAGTCCTTAGGATAATATTGGTTAAGTAGTGTGTAAGCTTAGGGACTAATGACCTTAGCAGTTAAGTCCCATAAGATTTCACACACATTTCATTTCACGAAGGTATTTACCGGCCATTGGGCGCTAAAATTCCTGATGTCGGCAAAGTTGGGCCCACGGCAGGTTATCTCACTGGGCGCTTTACCTACAACAGTACAACTTTACAATCAAGAATATACCAGGAGAACAGAACCTGATTGCAGACACTCTCTCTCGGGCTCCGGTAGGCCTTAGGAACGGAGTAGACGGTGAACCGGGCGAAAACAGTTTCACCATTTTGTACCTGAAAAATGTCACCTTCGAAAACTTTGTGACAATGTCACTAAAGAATGTCGGTCGCGAACAAGACAAAGACCCCATATTCAAATAAGTGAAGGAAAAGTGGAGACACAGGAATCAAGCGGCCATTATAAGGTATAAAAAGGGATTCTTTTCCGGAAACGGAGCACAGAAGGCCCACGGTGGCTGGTGGTAATATCTGAGAAAATGATCAGTAAACTAATTCGGTACACGCACCTAATCTACGGACAATTTGGGGCACGGAAGAGCTTTCAGAAGCTACGCGAGACGTGCTATTTCAATAGTATGCTGAAAAGAATACAGCGTGTGATCAGAGAGAGTAAGCCGTGTCAAAGGACTAAGCAGTCCACCACATCTTTCGCCGCTCCGAAGTACCCGATAATTCCAAACAGGTTGCGAGAAGTCGCTGCGGTGGACTTGTTCGGGTCAATAACTCGGACGAAGTCTGGCTATGCGTACGTTCTCGTAGCTGTCGAACTAACATCGACATTTGTCCGCTTTACTCCGCTGAGGAAAGCCACGGGGAAAACGGTTGCGGTGGCATTTGTAAACGATTTCGTGTGAGAGGTCGGGCCTGTCAAACGGCTAAACTCAGACAAAGGGCCGCAATTGCCAGTCAAAATTGGCTGCAGATGTTAAAGCGGAGAAAAATGAAGGCGAACTTTATCACGTTGTTCCATCCATCGTCCAACCCCGCAAACGCGTCATGAAAGAGTTAGGGCGGCTGTGTAGGCTATACTATTACCGCAAGCACAACACGTGGGACGTGCATATAAAGGCATTCCAAGCAATTTTGTACGAGTTTCCGAATGCGACAACGATGTTGCCACCGGTATTGGGAATGAAAAATATGGAGCCTCCGAACTGAATCAAAGAACTGGTTGCATGGCCAAAGGAATGACAACTCCGACACAAGGAGATCATAGACATAGCATTGACGAACATAAAGCGCGCTGCCGAAATTAGGCAGAAGACATACCAGAAGAAAGTACGAAAAATCGATTTCTATGTTGGACAAAAAGCGTGGGTTCGATCACACAAGCTATCAAACAAGGGGAAAAGGATCTGCAAACAATTCCTTAGCCTTTACAGTGGACCTTACCGATTGTGCCGTATCCCTCACCCCAACGCTATCGAAGTCCAGACCCTATGGACAAAGAAATCGAGAGGGCTGCATGACGTGAAGCCCTTAATAGAATAGCAAACAGTATATCAATGTACAACTTACGTAATATAGGTCGATAGCGTTACTTTTATACCAAATATCACTCATAGATTTTGTGTCCCTAGCATTATATTAAAAAACTAGAAACCCGCCTCGATTGCGGAGAAACACCTCGTGTTAAGTGATGACCCAGGCTTCGGCGTAGATAACTACACCTTGTTCAGAACAACAATAAAACCCAAAAGTGCTTAAGAAGACGTTTGAAATGATTAAAAGAACATCATGGCTATACATTTATAAACGAAAAAGAAAAGGAAAACTCAAACAGTACCTATGTACAAAGTCAAAACAACTACTTAACTTTTCGATGGGCCACAACCCGCCATAAACTGCAGCTACAAACGGTCTGAATCGCTATCTATGCACATGCGCAACACAAGGGAAGTTACTTGAATGCGCATGCGCATACGAATACGAGAAAGTTTATACATGGTCGGAGCTAAGTAGCCCATATATTCCAAACCGTGGATCAACGTATATCAAAAATGAAATGGATAGAACAAGAGACGAGCTAAATAGGAGATGAAACCTAAAAATAACGGCGCATGGTTGCTTATGCTAGTAAAGGAACTTGTATATGACGCTACCTATCACAACAGAAGGAACTCTTAAAAAATATACCTAAAGCCAGTAGTTAGCTGGGGGGGGGGGGGGGGGCGGCCTCAGTGGACGTAATCTAAAGACGTAGCGGTAATAAAGATATAGGGATAAAACGTGAGGTGTTCAAGGGGCTCACCTTCATCGTAAAAGGTTCAAATGGCTCTGAGCGCTATGGGACTTAACATCGGTGGTCATCAGTCCCCTAGAACTTAGAACTACTTAAAACTAACTAACCTAAGGACATCACACACATCCATGCCCGAGGCAGGATTCGAACCTGCGACCGCAGCAGTCGCGCCAACGTAAAAGGAAAATGAGGATAAAAAGAAAGAAGATGAACAGCTTGACCAACCGCGCTCGCCAATCAGCGCGCACATATGATAATCCCCAGATCATCAGATTTAGAAGTATGAAGAACCAAGTAAAGGAGCGAAACCTTCAAAAAATTTTCTATTTCTTAGTAGGAGTTGGTCATTGAGGATACTGTCTTTAACATGTGTCAGATGCTTAAAAATCTGCATTTCTTCCAAAACGTCCAGTTTTAAGCCATTAACCTCGGCATGAAGTAACTCGATATTAACTGGAGGGCTCGGCGCAAGAGCCGTTTGCACAAAGTGTTCCGCTTCTTGTAGGAATA
Organism: Schistocerca serialis cubense; assembly: GCF_023864345.2. NCBI lineage: Eukaryota > Metazoa > Arthropoda > Insecta > Orthoptera > Acrididae > Schistocerca > Schistocerca serialis. The sequence continues at coordinate 466,285,735 of NC_064640.1, read as the reverse complement.
AGCTCTTTTTACCTGAAACCCAGAGCTCGCTCTGTTTGCCTGATGTAAAATTTTGGACAATCCCCGCATGTAATTTAATATACTCCTGATTTGGAAAGTTTATCGCTCTTACTCTGCAAGGTGTGAATTAAATTCCTATGTAAACAAGTATAAGTAGAATAAGCGACTCCGAAATTTTTAAGTTTCATCTCCTGTTTAGCTCGTCTCTTGTTCTATCCATTTAAATTTTTTATATACGTTGTTCCACGGTGGGGAATATATGGGCTATTTAGCCCCAACCCATGTATAAACTTTCTCATATTCGTATGCGCATGTGCATAGATAGGGGGTCAGGCTTGTAAGTGAGCGACCGTTTGTAGCTGCAGTTTATGGCGGGTCATGGCCCATCGAACATAGGCCGATTTGAGGTGGAGTGGAAACCATTAAGTTACGTAGTAGTTTTGACTTTGTACTTATGTACCGTTTGTGTTTTCCTTTCCTTTTACGTTTATAAATGTATTAGCCAACGATTTGTGACACGCTGAGATGTTGTACAGTGTCGACAAGGAAATGTAAGTCGTCTATACTAGAGTCAAAATGGCAAGTACAAGATTTACCAGGAAGATTCACCTGTAGAAGAAAAGATAACACATTTAGTGGGGAGCATTTATGTTGCAGCCAAAAGTCGTCAACAACGCCAAGAGGAAGGAAGCAAGACGCCACATGAAGCGTGCCAGGAGCACGGCCAGGGCACGCAAAGAAAAAACCAAAAATAAGGAAGCCTGAGGAGCATATTACCGTATAAATTAAGGTTGTGGAATGTATTTTAGACATTCAAGTGGGTACTTTGGGGTAATGGTAGTCCTGAGTTTGTATTTGTTAATGTAGCATTGACGAGGTCTGTAATCATTTGATATGCATGGTAGAAATTCTGTATGTCCTATGTAAAACGTGTTAAAGCAGCTTGAAATTAATAGCTATGCATGGAGAAAATGTGACGTTACCAGGAATGCTTTCTGCGTAGTTAGTGAAGGTTGCATGTATGTGTTGCTTATCTGTGTAAAAGAATGTGAAACTTGAGGCGTGAATGACACGAGAGTGTAAAAAAATGAGTGAGTTCTTTTCATACTCGATATTCTAGCTTCCTAAGCAATGTTTGCCGGCCGCGGTGGCCATGCGGTTCTGGCGCTGCAGTCCGAAACCGCGGGACTGCTACGGTCGCAGGTTCAAATCCTGCCTCGGGCATGGGTGTGTGTGATGTCCTTAGGTTAGTTAGGTTTAAGTACTTCTAAGTTCTAGGGGATTTATGACCTAAGATTTTGAGTCCCATAGTGCTCAGAGCCATTTTAACCATTTGAACCTAAGCAATGTTTATATCTTATTTACCATTAAGTAAAAATTCTACAAGTATTGTAAACAAAAAAGTCCCTGATGTAAAGCTATTGAGGGATTGATCAAGAAGCTAGACTGTTGTAAATTAGTGATAGAGTATTTGTTTACGTAATGGTCAGCTGAATCACAAGCGATTATAAATATAATTTGTAAGTTAACGCCCATGAGACGTAATATGAAGAATCATTGAGAAGAGATAAAAGTTAGAAAATTATTACGAAAGGTGTATTGAGAACAGTGATCCCCTGAGCACAGATTCCCGTCAAGAAGTAGCTTGCAGCTGGTAAAAGTGGAGGCTATAGGAGGAGGCGGTTAGCGGTGGACGATGGGGCGAGCGGAACGCGTCTGGAATTCCCCGATTGACGAACGCTGCCCGCGGCTGCCGGAGGCGACAACGTGGGTCCTCCCCACCGCCCGGTGCAGGCGGTCGAGCAGCAGGACGAGCAGTGCAGGGGCGTGGCGAGAGGTAGTGACCCACACCTGCCGAGCGCCCACACTGACAGGCGACACGCACCCCATCACTAGCGGAGTCGTGCAGAAACGTCAAATGGTCACGGGCAGTCCGTACAGACGACAAGTAAGGCAACGCGCTGCCAGCTTAGCAGCCGTTGCCAAATACAAAACTGAAGATTGCAGCGACCGTAAGAGGCGAGCTTGGCTACCCTAGGTCAGGCGTTGCGATGAGGCAGGATGGATGAGAGAAGAGGGACAGGTGCACGCAAGGGTCGTGGTACCAGTGGTGACCTGTTAGCAACACCACCACACCCACAGTGTCTGCAGTACCGATTCAAGAGACATGTCAGACTCACCACCAGAGTCGGGTATGTGGGACTGCAGAAGGACGAAAGGGAAGTGAAGCTATCGAGGGGGTGACGTAATGAGTAGTGGCTGTCAGCACAACAGTGTCTGATAAGGCCACACTAATATTAGAAGTCAGCCAGACGGGTCCAGGCACTCGCGGCGCGGCAAGAGGCGATGACAGCTGGGGTGAGTTCGTCCTGCCCTGGAGGTCGACGCTCACCTGACGCAGAAACACGTGCAGCCGTGTCCTGTTGCGGCTGTAAACACGGGGCACCACAAGTCCTGTAGAGCCGCTGCCAAATCGTGAGGGAGAGGCCAGAGGCAAGGAGCTGATCTGCGTGACAGAGGGACAGTCTACAGTCCTTACCTGCACGACAAGTTTTCTCCCTCTAACCACGAAATAGCACAACATGGATGTCCTCCGAAGGCCCCAAGCCCAATAGTAATGTGTATAAAAGTGCTCGAAAGTGCCACGTATTTAACAAAGGTAGAGCGTGTTTTTTTTTTATTTTATAGCGGACCTGATTTTGTACTCATATAACCTTTATGTAATTTTTCAAAAATGTTAATGGTAGAGACTGATTTCTTAAAATCTGTGACTGTTCTAGTGAAAAGGAAATTGGTTCAAAAATGTCTCTAAGCACCATGGGACTTAGCATCTGTGGCCATCAGTCTCCTAGACTTAGAACTACTTAAACCTAACTAACCTATGGGCATCACACACATCCATGCGTGAGGCAGGATTCGAACCTGCGACTGTAGCAGCATTTTGGTTCTGGACTGGAGCGCCTAGAACCGCTCGGTCACCACGGCCGGCAAGGGAATTCTACTTTCAAGTGATCTTTTGTTTTCTAACTAAAGAAATTATGGACCATTGTTCAAGAAAGGACTTTAGCACATTAATACGAAGTTCAGTAATGAAACTTAAAGGTATTTTAACGACTTTATATGATAATGTCAGATATTTCAATCCAACATTTCTTAGGGCAGACAGATCAAAAAAGCGAGGTGGCGGGATCGGCGCGTATATACGAACAGATCTCAAAGCGAAAGTCTTATGTACGTCAAATCCTGCTGAAGAAAAAGAGGCTGAATTCATGTTCATTGAAATAAATATACAAAGTCGGAAACTCTTGACTGGCGCCGTGTACAAGCCGCCAAAAATAAGCTCAATGAGTTCCTTTCAGTCGGAATTACATTCACTTCAGTGTCAATACGAACATGTCATCGTAATGGGTGACTTGAACATAGACCTGCTAAGAGACACTCCCTCCGCAATAAACCTAAGAAGACTGTTTAGTTGCAATAGCATGAACATTCTTCCAATACAACCTACACACCATACGGCGCACAGTCATACTCTTATAGACGTAATCGCAACGAAACAGACTGACAAAGTAAGAGATGTTGGTCAAACATCGGCCCCTGGCCTCTCAGCACATGATGTAATATTCTTGGCCTACTCTGTGCAGCCCCCAAGGATCAAATCGCGTTACATAACTTGTAGGAACATGAAACGTATTGACCTTGATGCTCTAACAGCCGATTGCTCAGAAATCTCATGGCATCAAATAATCAGAAAACCCACAATCGACGGCGAAATTAATGAACTTGGTGATAAACTCACTGCCCTCTATGACAAACATGCACCTGTGCGCACAATCCGTGTAAGAAAATCTCCTGCTCCATGGCTGACAGCTGAATTACGTCAAATGATGACTAATAGGGATGCTGCCCACAGGCGTTTCAAGGCAGATCCGAAACCCGAGCGTTTCGAAGAATATAGAAAGCTACGGAACAGAGTGAAACAATGCATTCGCAATGCTAAAATCAGGCACGCTCTTTCCCTTGTATGCAGCGATCTGACGCCCACGACTCTATGGAAGAATCTTCGTAGCTTGGGGGTCGGAAAGGCAAAATCGGAAACTACTTTTCATGTGTCAGCTAACGAATTAAATGAATTCTTCTCTGCACCTTTGAATACCAGCACAGCTGATAATTACCGTCCACAAGAATCCCCAAACTGAATAACTAACAACGATACCTTCCATCTAAAACATGTAACAACAAATACGGCAAGAAAAGCAATAATGAGAATCTCTTCTGATGCAATAGGCAACGACAGTATCGGTATAACCATGATTAAGAATGTTGCCGATATCTTAGTACCTGTCTTAACTGACATATTTAATTTTTCCCTCGTGAACGGAATATATCCCACTGCATGGAAAAGAAGCCTAATTCGACTCATCCCTAAGATCGAAAACCCGCAACTGCCTAGTGATTACCGACCAATTAGCATACTGCCTGCTGTTTCCAAAGCACTTGAATATATTGTTCATGACCAAATCACTGAACACTTGCATGAATTCAGTCTATATGACAAATTTCAATCCGGTTTCCGTAAACATCACAGCACAAACACTGCTCTAATTAAAGTAACTGATGACCTGAAATATGCCATCGACAATCGAAAGGCAACAATATTGACGCTACTGGACTTCAGCAAAGCTTTTGACACTGTTAACTTTGACATATTGCTCAGAAAAATGCAACAGCTTAATTTCTCTGATAGTGCAATGAGATGGTTTGAAAGCTACTTAAAAGACAGACAGCAATGTGTTGTCTGCGTAAATGAAAAATCTTCCTGGAAACATGTTTCCTCGGGAGTGCCACAAGGATCAGTCTTAGGACCACTTTTGTTTTCTTTATATGTCAACGATATTTCGTCGGTTCTGTCCTCCTGTAAATATCATTTCTATGCCGACGACCTCCAGCTCTACCTAAGCGTCAGACCTGAAGATGTAAACACTGCAATCGCTCAGATGAATGATGATCTGTCTTCAGTAGTGAGATGGGCGAAAAACCTGGGGCTTAAACTAAATGCAAAAAAGACGCAAGTAATCTTAATAGCCCATCAGAAATTAATAAGTTCAGATTTCCGCGAACAGCTACCTCCTATTCTGCTCGACGGTACTCCAATACCATACGAGAAAACAGTGAAGAACTTGGGTGTAACTTTGGATGAGCATCTCAACTGGGCGGAGAATACAGTCGCAGTGTGCCGAAAGACGTCTGCTTGTCTCTATGCTCTCAAAAAGTTTCGGAACATATTTCCACAGGACTTGAAACGCCAGCTCGTGCAAGCACTCGTTCTACCGAACCTCCACTATTGTGATGTGATTCAACAAGGCATGAGTAGTGAAAACAAAAGACCGCTAGAGCTAACCATGAATGCCTGTGTGCGTTACACCTGCAACATTCGCCGATATGATCATGTTAGTGCTTCATACTCCGTGCTAGGGTGGCTGCGGCCGGACAAATTGCGTGACTACCACACTCTATGTCTACTCCACCGACTCCTCATCGCGCAAGCACCCCAGTACCTTGCTTCAGAGATTAAAAACCTGTCATATCATCATAGTCGAAACACGAGGTCACTCTTATTTGGTATCCTAACTGTGCCCACTCACAAAACAAAAACTTTTGCAAACTCCTTCTCAGTTGCCGCTGTCCGCCTCTGGAACTAACTGCCCCTTACCTTGCGCAAAATTCGATCTCCTGCTGCTTTTAAGAAGAAGTTGAAGCATTTCCTACTATCATCCTCACAAAGTTCTCCACAAAATTAATGTACAAGGACAATCCCCTCATCTGTCAAATAGCAAAGCTAGCGTCTCCTATCTTGCTCCTGAGATGCCTTCCTCTTCATCTTTCTCTATTAGCCACGCAATCTTCTTTTCCTTTATATTTCCTTAATTATGTTTCATCATGTCTCTATTCTTCTCCTCCCTTCACCATGAGTCTCCCTCACACTCCCTGCTGCCGGCACTCCTATCTAAAATCCGTCTCTTTAATAATGTCTAATTATAACAGTACGTGTGACCTAAGAATATAAACTCTATATGTATGTATTTTTCCAGGTGTACCTTTCAAATTGTTTATTTCACTTTTTGTACTAGATTTAGTTTAACATGCCTACTAAAACATATGAATGTAAAATAAGTAGAATGCCTGGTTAGATGTAAGAGAGGGCCTGATGGCCCTAATCTTGCCAGGTTAAATAAATCAATAAATAAAATAAAAAAAAATATTTCTTTCCAACCTGAAAAAAAGGGAAAAATTTACGAAGTGCCAAAATAAGCTCAGGAATGCTGTATTAACTGAACTCTGTTAAGTTTGTCGTGTAATTTGCTTAAATTTTTCAAGTTTAAAGATTTACTATATTTCCTCTGTTTTTTAGATTATTTCAAAGGCGGGCACACTTACGAAAAGATACTATTATTTTTAGTGCCCAAAAGTTGATTATCGATTTGTATACATGTTTTATGAGAAGTATGTATTTGTCCAGTCGCATGTGAAAGATTCTTGAGATTTCGAATGTTTCAAACGTAGAAAATGATCATGTCTTTGGTAACAATTTCAAAATTGCACTCACTTACATAACATTTAAAATGGAGTTCTCGGGCTAGGGAATAGATGAAATGACTTGCGTTCAGCTTAAATGCTAAGTCAAATCATGTATGTTTTGCGCAATGATGTTTCAGAAGGGCATGGGCCTGTATATTACTGCATTAGGGTTGTGTCGAAGGAGAATAATTTGTTAATAGTTAATAATTTCCATATATTATGGTGTATATATTTTCATGATGTAGCTCCTGCCACTATAATTAAAAAATGTTTGAAAATGCCCTTCCAAAGCAAGGACACCTACTTCTCGTTTTTTCTTAGAAGGGAATGGTTATGTAACGGCTCCATGTGAGTCGCTGCATGGCTTGTTACAAGAGTCACATGCTCAAAACACCCTGTGTGCCCTTCCGACACTCAGGGAATTTTAACCAGGAACTATGTTATATTATCACTCTTAGTATAGTCTACAAATGTGAATGCGGGTCGTCTGTTGACGTATGCGTGGGCTGTCTGCTGTGGGTTCTCTGAATGTGGAGATTCAGTTTAGCCAACCATTGTATCAAGTAAAGTGCAACTGAAGTGGACCAGAGATACATAAGTTCCCCACGCCTTAGCAGGCCTCGTTAGGTTGGCAAATCGCCGCTGTGTAGACTCTCTGAGCCCTTCCCGCCGCCGTGTGGGGAACCCCGGACGAGGTGAGTCGGTTAGGCATTCCCTGCTGAATCTCTCTGGTGAGTAAAGACGCTCTACGTTATGGCTGCTATAGTCATCTTCATTAGGACAGATAGTCAGGTTGCGTAAAACTGCTTTTTTTTGTATCAGTGATGGCGGACCAACATTCCATATAAGCGTACCATTACGTAAAGTGAGTGATCAAGGAGTTATTTTCACAAAAGGTATAGGTGCCATATTCAAGTTGAGGATGCCGGCCAAGGCTTTGCGGAAAGCAAGTATCATACATGACACTCCTGAAAGTTATTTTATTCGCAAAAGTAGTTATCTTTCATAAACCAAAACTGGTGGCCGAAACATCGGTAACGAATTTAAATCTACCCTGCAAAGTTGTACGCATTACACTCAGATGCTTCGTAACGTAGGTTAGGAACGCAAGATCGAATAGACACTGGAGGTGCTCAAAAGACTTTCACTGGCGTTCCATTCATGTCCATGAATAATGCTATGTACTTATACATGTTGAAAATACGTTCTAGGCCAACGCGCTGTTTCCACTGCTTCAGGAGCTTCGTGATGGATAACTGTCAATGTACCATCATTGTGAATAACATGAGTCTCTTCCTCTTAATATGGTTCAAGGAAGAGGTAGAACCGAGCGCAAAATCACATACACTTATAAATAATAGTAACATTTTCAAGTAACGACATATATCAACATGGAAGTTCTTCCTTCTCTCTTTCCAGTTTTAGCTCGAAAATGTAGGCCTTCCTTTACTCCATATCAAAGGTTATCAGAAATTTCTCAAGAAGGAGTTGAAGATTTTACTTCCCATTTTATTTCTCTCACGTCGATTATACAGCATTACAAAACGGGCACTAATAGCCGGTTGGAGTTTCAATAAAAAAAACAACTTTCTTCTACTATGCTGGGTTAAAGCATAGAGATTCGTCCGATTTTATTAGACCAGTTCTATTACCTTTCTTGCGACAGGAATATGATGTGTGGTTCCAACAGTATAATGCTCACCAACACGCTGGCCCTGGAAGTCAATGTACTCTGCTAGACGGGCAGCAACTTCCGTGGCCAGCACGGTCTCCGGCTTTGCCTCCTGTCGAGCATGTTTGGGATACGATGCGACGAGAAGTAACTCGTGCGATTCGTCAACCAACAACTTTCACAGAACTACGTGAACAGGTCGAGCAGGCGTGGCATGACGTATCCCAGGACAGTATTCGCCATCTGTACGATAGAGTGGATGCCAGAGGCAGTGCCTGCATTGACGCCAATGGAGGCTGCACCAGGTGCTAAAATGTGTGTCTCAGTATGTGTCGACAACTGGTTCCTCAGATACGCTTTCATGTAGATCAGTAACTGTAATACTTCCGTGCACATCATATGCACTGTAGCAACAATAAATTTAGAGTGAATTTTGACATATAAAATAGTCTACTATTTTTTTCCGGCAGTTTGATTCGTTTTAAATTATGCATACATCCCACATTATACATAACACACCCAACCGTAAAAGCTGGTAAGAACATCTTACTCCAACACATTTTCCAGATAAGTCAGATATGTATCAAGTTTCTCCAGGCGTTGCAGAGTCATCCTCATGTGTCTTAATGTTCTCACAGCCAACTCCAGAAACAGGAATGCTAATGGTGTCTTTTCCTCATGAGCATTGTCTTAGTAAAAAGACGTATAGGTACCAAATTTTATTGAAATGCTCCAAATCGCCAAGGATATTCTGGGTCACACACACCCAGATACAAAATTGTAATTTGTTAGATGTTTCAGACAAAAAATATTAAGTTACTAAGTATTAGCACATGTTGCTCAATATATGATTTCATTCTTTAAATTGCGAAAAGTGTTCGACACAACTGACATTGACAGACATGATTGACTTTTTTTAGAACCATGACTTAGTTATGGCTTAAGTTGCGTCGTACTATACTACGTAAATTTTAAACAAACAGTGTGCTTGACTTCATGTTTGTACAAAATTCCATGGCTGATTCAATATTTCATCGTACTACGAAAAAAGTATCTTCGAACCTTTTTAAAGTTGGCGCAAAATGGCATTTCCTTCAGTAATTTTACTCTTGAAGGAGCTAGAAAACCTCACAGAATCCGCTTTAGTATTTAGGAATCTTAAGCCTTTCACTATTGTGACAATCAAGTTACGTGCCTTAACTTATGGTAGGAAATGCAAACATTTCTTCAGCTTTCTTCAGGTTTGAGAACGCGTCTGTGGCCATGACGAGGAACTATTCTTCATAAGGTCAGAAATCTCCTAAAAATAAATATCCGGCAGCGTCGATTACGCTTTCTCAGATTACTGTAAGTTTTAATGATATTTGGGTATGAATCAACAAGGAGTAAACATATGCAGTTTAGCACTCTACCACGAATATGGTGAATCGTTTCAGCTTTGTTTCCGACTATTTTGCAACCCCCACGCTACAATTATTTGTTTCACAGGAATATGAAATCATGTCAGCAGAAATCTAAAAGGGAGCGTCGTCAATGCCACCCCTAAAGCTGTGGGTAGCAAAAAATTGAAAAAATATAACAGACATCCAAAAGCAGAGCTCTACTAGCGATATGTTTTACTTACGTATTCAGCATGTATCTGTTGGCTAATGATTTGTAGGTACGTTAGTACCAATAGAATAACTTTATAGAGGTAACAAGACGGAGTGGTGGAATACTATTGACGGTGATTATCGGACCTGCTGCCATAACTATTATTTCCTCCCTGTCTCCTTTTCGGAGGCTGCATCAGAGACCGAAACGCACAGTAGGTCCTTCAAACAGAAAATGATGCAGAATAAAGGGCAGAGGATAAAGGCCACAAAGACTGTATAGAGAAGCAGAAAGTTACTTACATTTTTATATACTGAACGGTAAAGACAAACAAAATGTAAGGAATTTAGTATGTTAAGTTTTCCAAATGATTACTTATACATCCAATAGACCCGTGAATGTGGTCATGGTACGTATTTATCATTTCCGCTTCTGTATATGCAGGTCCTATTTGTGACCGGATTTTATACCAACTGAATATTCGGTCCTCTTTCTTTGTAAGGGGTCTACGAAACTGTCACTAAGTCACCTACTCGTGTGTTGGAAATATGTAGAAAATATCAATGGTTTACAAGCATTTTATGTACTATTTATGCTATCGTTACGATTTAATATTCTGAAGCGGCGAAACTTCGTTCGTAGCTGTATGAAAGGGAGTCGACAGGGATAGCACTACTCAACTTGAATATACGTCGACCGCACATTCGATTACACATGTGTTTTTTCATAAAGGCCCAAAAGTACATTATGTGGTTAAAAGTATCCGGACACCTTCTTGGGGAATGGCAGCCCATTCAAGATGGAGTGCAGCACTGAGAAGAGGTATAGATGTCGGTCGACGAGGACTGGCACGAAGTCAGCGTCCAAAACATTCCAAAGGTGTTCTATAGGATTCAATTCAGAACTCTGTGCAGGGCAGTCCATTAAAGGAATGTTATTGTCGTGTAACCACTCCGCTACAGTCCGTGCATCATGAACAGGTGCTCGATCTTGTTGATAGATGAAATCGCCATCCCCGAATTACTCTTCAACAGTGGGAAGCAAGAAGGTACATAAAACAGCAAAATAGGCCTGTGGTGTGATAGTACCAAGCAAAACAACAATGGGTGCAAGCCCCCTCCATGAACAACACGACCACACCATAACACCAACGCCTCCGAATTTTACTGTTGGCACTGCACACAGTGGTAGATGGCGTTTACCGGGCATTCGCCATACCCACACCCTGCCATCTGATCCCAACATTGTGTACCTTGATTTGTCACCTCAGACAACGGTTTTCCTCTGTTTAATCGTCCGATGTTTACGCTTCTTACACCAAACGAGGGGTCGTATGTCAATTACCGACGTGGTGTATGGCTTTTGGGCAGGCGCTCAACCAAGAAATCCAAGTGTTCCCACTTCCCGCTAAAATATCATAGTACTTGCAGTGGATGCTGATGCAATTTGGAATTCCTATGTGATGCTCTGGATAGATGTCTGCCTATTACACAGCCGGTCGGTGTGGCCTAGCGTTTCTAGGCGCTTCAGTCTGGAACAAAGTAAGAGTATGAACAAAGTTAGAGCATATGGACTATCAGACCAGTTGTGTAATTGGATTGAAGAATTCCTAGATAACAGAACGCAGCATGTCATTCTATATGGTGAGAAGTCTTCCGAAGTAAGAGTGATTTCAGGTGTGCCGCAGGGGAGTGTCGTAGGACCGTTGCTATTCACAATATACATAAATGACCTTGAGGATAACATCGGAAGTTCACTGAGGCTTTTTGCGGATGTTGCTGTATTATATCGAGAGGTTGTAACAATGGAAAATTGTAGTGAAATGCAGGAGGATCTGCAACAAATTGACGCATGGTGCAAAGAATAGCATTTGAATCTCAATATAGACAAGTGTAATGTGCTGCGAAGACATAGAAAGAAAGATCCTTTATCATTTAGCTACAATAAAGCAGGTCAACAACTGGAAGCAGTTAATTCCATAATTTATATGGGAGTAGGCATTAGGAGTGATCTAAAATGGAATGATCTTATAAAGTTGATCGTTGCTAAAGCAGATGCCAGACTGAGTTTCATTGGAAGAATCCTAAGGAAATGCAATCCGAAAACAAAGGAAGTAGGTTACATTACACTTGTCCGCCCACTGCTTGAATACTGCTCAACAGTGTGGGATCCGTACCAGATAGGGTTGATAGAAGAGATAGAGAAGATCCAATGGAGAGCAGCGCGCTTCGTTACAGTATCATTTAGTAATCGCGAAAGCGTTACGGAGATGATAGATAAACTCCAGTGGAAGACTTTGCAAGAGAGACGCTCAGTAGCTCGGTACGGGCCTTTGTTGAAGTTTCGAGAACATACCTTCACCGAGGAGTCAAGCAGTATATTGCACCCTCCTACGTATATCTCGCGAAGAGACCATGAGGATAAAATCAGAGAGATTAGAGCCCACACAGAGGCATACCGACAATCTTTCTTTCCATGAACAATACGAGACTGGAATAGAAGGGAGAACCGATAGAGGTACTCAAAGTACCCTCCGCCACACACTGTTAGGTGGCTTGCGGAGTATGGATGTAGATGTAGATGTAGATGTAGATGTAGATGTAGATGTAGATGTAGAACCGTGAGACTGCTACGGTGGCAGGTTCGAATCCTGCCTCGGGCATGGATGTGCGTGATGTCCTAATGTTAGTTAGGTTTAAGTCGGTGTATGTAAAGGAACTGTGTGCACGGAGATGGAAACAAAGGATTTTCCCTAACACATAAACTGTAATTATTGGCTCAGATTAAACATTAATAATTACTGCAATGTGATGGGCACTATCAGCTACTGTAACGAAACAAGGGTTACCAATTATGTTTATCTATTGTCTGGTCTCCAATGATTGCACAGAACAACAGGGTTCAAATACTCATCACGGGACAATGAGTGTGTATAGACATATAAGAGTGTGATAATTATGAATCATCGGAGGGAAGAGACTGGAAAAGTTCTCGTAAATTAGACCGAAAAGACATGAAATCGTGTTACCTGACCGGTAATCACAAGAGCTGAAGTTTTGAAGATGATTGCATCGGAAGGTTGGTGAGTAAAGAGGAACAGAACCGCAGAGATTAAAATTATGGTCGAAAGCCAACCACACAGGGATTGAATGATCAATCTGAACCTACGTGCCCATCATCCCACACGAATTTTGAACGCCGCTGCTGCGACACTTATTTCATTTGTATTAGTCCATTTATGGCGTTTTTTGATATTTCACTGTGTTACGGCGGAAAGTTAAGCGCCGCCACGCGAGTCAGAAACGAGAATGCAGTAACGGCTGTACATCATTTGCGCGAGACGAGGTGCAGCGAGATGCCCAGGCAGCGTCGGACGCTAGCATGGCGCGACTCGTCTGCTCGAGAATTGCCTTTTCCTGATGAGGTGAAGAAGTCCATGCTCTGAGCCTTTCGATGACCAATTTGGTCTGCTATGGCTCCCGGTGAAGAAATGTTTACTATGGCTCTCAGCGAGGATGTGACTGATACTTCACTCTCCGCCTCCTACTCTGTGTGAGAGCACCAGAACTGCCATTTTGGCGAATCTGAGACCATTTAGATGATTTCGCCATTCCGAAATATCCAAATTATTTGTTCTTTTACACTCCGAACGCCAACCTATCCGATCTTCTCTCTGTAGCAACTAGAAGAGCCGCCCTGCGGCACGTCACCGTTCTCAATGATTCTGAGTTCCAGTCTTTCAAAGCCGTCTTGCCAAGAACTTTTAGAAACTTTTTCTTCTCAACGCTTACGCTAAAGGCGACAGCGGCCAGTCGACACTAGACAAAAGACTCGCCTGCGGAGGCGCTCCATGTTTACTGCACAGTGCTGCAGTTTTATTACGCGGTACACGCCTTTTGGGTGGGTGGTCTGTCATTCAGAGAAATCTCGGTATACTTATTCGCCAAATTGCGAGGACAGAGCGAGATTGTGAACTCAGCACACAAATCCCTTCTTTCCAGAGTGTGGCTAGTTCTGTCAAACACGCAAACCGCCGCCCTCTGCCACCGTGAATGTGACAGCGGGCGCCCACTCACAGGGCTCGGGTGGTTGGCGCTGTTCCCCATCTCGTGTCCAGTCAGACGCCGCGTCTGCTGAAGACATACCAAGACGAGCAGAAATTGCAATGACCATTATTTCATTCTCCGCTAACCACCAGAATGAATTAAAGAAAAACTTAAGAATTAAGAGTAGTTAAAGGAATCCCCTATAATCATGGCCCACTCTCCCACTCATTTGCACATACATCGAAACCTACTGATTAATTAAAATTATCTAATGGGTGGATTAAGTGCGCTGAGAGAAAAGGACAATGATACACTAGCCTGACCACAGCCTGGTGTGTTTCATTGGCATCCGCCCTGCTTGACTGGTATGTCATTGAAGTAGAATACTGTGCAGTAGGGTACCTGCAGATTGATATGGTTGAGGATAGTGTGGCGGAGGAAGGCGAACGAGGAAACGAATTGTGAAAGGAGATAGAATGAGTTAGACAGAGACGGGAGAGGGAGGAAATACACATCAAATGATGTGGGGATTACAATTATATTTCAACTGGCATTTCATCTGAATTTTGCTTATTACACAACAGCGTCCGGAACACATATGTACACTTCCAAATTGTGTAATTCGCACTTAGTAAAAAAAATAAAAAAAACTTAATACTTAATGCAAATGCGCAGTCTTACCCGACCGTGGGGTAAGGGTGCCTTTCTAGTGGGGTATATTCGCGCTTTATTATTAAATGTGAAAACCATATGTGTTATTCAATTCTTCTTTTTTATATAATTTATAGCGTACATACACAGAATATGCCTTGTTTCTCAGCATATAACAGTTACTTTTGATACAATATTTTTTTTTGTAATGAACAATCCTGCGGCCTCTGAGAAAAACCCTGCAAAAATAATCCAATCGGACGAAAAGCTGTTTGACGGAGATCACCAATAAAATGTCGAGACCCTTCATAGCCAGAACAGGATTCATACCACCACTCTTCGCACTTGAGACATTGGACTCAGTATTCTGTTGGTGGATGTTTGGACTTATCAGTACAGCCAGGGCAGTGAAAAGCTTGTGAATTTCTCGTCGACGTATTTAAGTTTTTCTTTCTTTTCATTTTCTTTGCTTGATCTGAATCACTTTCCTCTTTGATTTCTTCATTACTTATTCTGTTGATTGGGATTTCAGTTCCTTCTTGAATGGGGCTCCCTATACTATTTCTTATTTCCTCCCATTTCTTGTGTCTTTCCTAGCAATTTTTTCTTCCTGGCATTGGAATTATTTCTTTAGGAAAAACGGTGGTACTTGATCCTGGTTATGATTCATTTGATGATGCCTGTGAACATTGGCTTTGGAGAGAACCAGATTCAACTTTGAGAGCAACATTAAATTTGTCAGTTTTGTCTGTAGCAATCGAAGACAGTAAGTCCTCCTCAGTGAATAAGTGAAGATCGATTTCATAAATGCCGCGTATCGTGAACGCCTTTGTTGCTTTCATCATTGTGGCCGTCACATCATAAGCATTTACAAACAATTCAGCAATAAATTTTTGTGTGATTCCATATGCAGGGTGAGCCATGGCTCTCATTCTTGTGAACAAAAGTCATTCATCGGCTTCAAAAGCAGCGATTCACTTGCTGTAGTCTGTGGCTCCTGTTGGCATGCATTTTAAGCACATGAAGGTTATGATTCATCCCATAGAGGACTGCACTCAGACTCAAATGTGACGCGCTATCGTAAAATCTTAACAGTACTGGTTTTTTTCTGTTGGCTGTACATGTTTCGCAAAACGTTATAGCCATGTGAAATACAGATCTGAGTTCATGTACCCAGTGTCCGAACACATCATTAGTGTCCCAGAACAGCCACCACTCTTCAAACTCACTCTCATCTTGTCCCAGTAAACATTCCTGGAGGGATAGTAACCCATGACCCCCTGCCCCCTTGAAGTTCCCACACACAAGATACAGCCGTTATGAACTGACCTCTTTTCTCTTTATCCAGATGCTATTTTTTCCATGTGATTCTAGCCGCATGTTGCAATCAATGTCGGAACTTTGTTAGGAACTGTTCTAATCCCCGACTCATTCACGTCAAATATGCTATGTGTTTCAAATTTATACCTCTCCATTAGCGACGAAAGATTGTCAACGAAGATGCCTGTTTGCTGTTTGTCTGATCCCGTCACACGTCCAAGATTAGTTTTCTATGGAATCCGATGACTAAGATTTCGTTTCTGCATGAAATTAAAAGCTCAGTCTTATCGTACCATTTGAATGGTTTTTTTTCAGATTTTGTTGTTATATTATTCCTTACCGAGTAGCCATGAACTAATCTTCTGAAATCTAACTGTTTCATACTATAGTAACATCCATCCAAAGATCTATAGTGTTCGGCGAGTTCCACGTTCTACTCATCATTAAGAGCTCTTCCCAATCTTCCAGTTTGTTTACCCCAAAATCCTGAAAAAAGATGGGATGGTGGTGTTAGTTTTAAGCTTATCTTTATATAGGCAGCAGCCTCCAAAACGTAATAAAAACATAGAGATAATAGTATACTTGCAGGGAACGCTCACCTCTTTAATGTGATTTATGGGGGCAAATTCACTTAGTCAAAGCTCACTCGCTACCTGACGTTTAGACTTCCCTTTTTTCAAGCAATCTTTTGCAATTTCGAGCATTACTGGGCTGCAAAACTTCCTTTCGGTTTTCGTTTTGTAGGTGCTAAACAGATAAAAATGCTCTTTGAGTACTATTATCGAGGTGCAATGTTCATAAACGTTTCTTGCTCCGTATCAACGAAAAAGCTGATAATTATAACGTATGGTGTAATATTATGCATTGCGCCGTTTACCTCACCTGCGACGTATAAACTTGTCCCATACATACTGCGAGACTGCAGCTCTCTTCTGCACATGGAAACGCATTGTAGGAACACCGATGTGTTAATATATCACAAGAGTGACAATACATCATAGTACACACTGGAATACACTTACGACTCTTAAGCCCATTATTGCCTGAATTATAGCTTATTTCCACAACACAAAATTTTATTTTCAAATAATTTGAAACAGTTCACATCGCACGAGCAGCCGTTAACACCACGACAAACACCAATCGTGCTGCAACAAAGGGTCTCACACGTACAGTATTTCGTGCCCTGCAGAAGGCAATGATGGACAATGTGCCGTGTCGGATAGGGGGGGGGGAGGGGAGGGGTCGGCGGCTGGTGGAGGTGGAGTTGGGAGATATTCTTCACCCCATATTACAGATATTCCTGAAAATTTGTTATTGTGAATTTATAATAGCTGTGAAAACACTTGTACCATTTAAAACTAAAACGTTGACTACATGAAGTACGTAATTCATGCTCGAATAGATCCCCTCCCCACTGTTATCTATTGCCTGCTCATTACGTAAATTTTAAAAACTTTGGAGTATTTTGAAGGCCACTAAAAATTCAGATCACAAAGTTTCAGAACTATCTGTACAGGGTTAGGAGCCTTTATGGTGCTCGGAGAAATTATTTTATACATTTTAATCTGCCTTAAAAGCGTGGTACAGGAACATGATTTTTATTTAAACAATTAATTTTACCTGCCGTTTGGAAAACTGTGCGCACCACATTGTACACGTTGGATACGTAGACTCCGATCAAAGAATGCCGTTGACCTCCTGTTGCAATTCTTGATCCGTTTAACTGCCACTCCCTCCGTCCCATGAATGTATCTTAGTCATTATGCTGCGCAGTTATATGAAAGGTGCAGTGACATAAGAAGTAAATTGGGCATATTTCCCACCCAGGTAAGTCACAGATAAAGCCTGTCGTTACATAGTCCCAGTCCCGTCTGCTTATTAAACCACAGGATACGTATGTTTCTCCTCGAAAGTGCGGGTGGAGGTGACACGAAGTACCTATTAAATCTAGACCTTTCATCTCGGAACACATTGCTTCTCTCACGTTTGTTTCTGCATCCGGTGGGAGCATATACACTACCAGTTAGAACATTATGACCACCTGACTAATAGCCGGTACGTTTACATTTGGCATGGATAACAGCATCAACGTGTAGTGGCATGGATGAAATGAGGCCTTAATAGGTAGCTGGAAGAACTTGGCACTATATCCGCATACACAAGCCACCTGATTGTCGTAAATTCCATATTGGGGGGCCGATGAGCTCTGATGCCACGTACAAAAATGTCACAGATGTGAGCGATCGGGTTCAGATCGGGGGGGGGGGGGGGGGGCAGCATTTCAACTGGAACTGTCCACTATGTTTCTGAACCCACTCCGTCACGCCCCTGGCCTTGTGACATGGTGCATTATCTTGTTGCAAACTGCCACTACTTTCAGGGAAACATGATCTTCATGAACTTCATGAATGGGTAATGTGCTCTCATACCATACTCACTGGCCATGATGGTGCCATGCACAATCTCCACTGGACCAATGGAAACCAACGTGAATGTTCCCCAAAGCATAATGGTGCCGCCGCCAGTTTGTTTCCATCCCCCAGTGTAGGTGTCAAGATTCTGCTTCCCTGTAAGACGGCCGGCCGCGGTGGCCAAGCGGATCTAGGCGCTTCAGTCCGGAACCGCGCGACTGCAACGGTTCAAATGGTTCAAATGGCTTTGAGCACTATGGGACTCAACTGCTGAGGTCATTAGTCCCCTAGAACTTAGAACTAATTAAACCTAACTAACCTAAGGACATCACAAACATCCATGCCCGAGGCAGGATTCGAACCTGCGACCGTAGCGGTCTTGCGGTTCCAGACTGCAGCGCCTTTAACCGCACGGCCACTTCGGCCGGCGACTGCAACGGTCGCAGGTTCGAATCCTGCCTCGGGTATGGATGTGTGTGATGTCCTTAGGTTAGTTAGTTTTAAGTAGTTCTAAGTTCTAGTGGAGTGGTGACCTTAGATGTTAAGTCCCATAGTGCTCAGAGACATTTGAACCATTTTTGAACCCTGTAAAACGACAGATTCATGCCCTCCGCTCGAAGTGATGAAGAAGATATCGGGAGTCGTTAGACAACGTAACGTACTACCACCTGCGCCAGTGTCCATTACCGATGGTCACGTGACAAGTGCAATCGTAGTGGGTGATGTCGTGATGTTAAAATTGGCACATGCATGGCTCGTTGTCTGCGGAGGCCAATCAATAAGAGTGTTCGGTGCACTGTGTGTTCAGACACATTTGTACTCTACCCAGAAATAAAGTCTGGTATGAATTTCGCCACAGTTTGAAGCCTCTCCTGTTTTACGAGACTGCCCTGCCAACGTAGTCTGACGTCTGTAACGAGGGATGGCCGGCCAACCCCACAACGTCTTGAAAAACTCGTTCCGAGCCTGAGGATCATCACAATCTGCCTTCTCCGGATTAAATCATAGCTCGTGCTGCATACGCTGAGAATTGTCCTGCATCACTGGCAATGTGTGCAGACCACTCCTCTTTACAAAAACGGTAATTGATCGGACAGACAGAATTACAAACCAATAACGCTATCATCTGACTGATACAGGACCCGCAAGTACAATTTGAGATTAATCAATACGCATATGACATTCCTGGAGGAAAAGCATCTAATATAAGATGGTTCAAATGGCTCTGAGTACTATGGGACTTAACTACTGCGGTCATCAGTCCCCTAGAACTTAGAATTACTTAAACCTAACTAACCTAAGGACATCACACACATCCATGCCCGAGGCAGGATTCGAACCTGCTACCGCAGCGGTCGCGCAGTTCCAGACTGTAGCGCCTATAACCGCACGGCCACTCCGACCGGCTAATATCAGATGATTAGCACATATTCATTAATAACGAATCATCTGAAACAAAGCTTGATTAACCCCTACATGACATAAAGTAAAGAACAGATGCAGAGCAGCAGGTTGATTCTCTCTTCCAAGATCGAGGAACACTGGCCGAGGTATAATCAAATAGAGTAGTTTTATAAATATGAGATGAACTCAGTTATTATTTGATTAATATAGCTCGGAAATTTATTTTGGATGGTGAATGTCCTACAGTATAAAAATAACAAAGCAGATAAATGAGTTACCAGGTTAATTTCAGCAGCATTGCGCAATTGATATGTGACGACACTGTTGTCTGCAGGGAAGAATCGTCTTTGTACAATCGTAATGAAATGCAGAAATGCTTGACAAAAATGTCTACAACATGCATTAAATAGGAGCTCTCCGTAAGAGTGGATATGTGTACGATGATAGCAATAACGAAGGGAAATACTTCAATTGTATCTGATTACGAGATCATTGAAGAATACTTTCAAAATATCGTATATTATAACTACAACGTATTACTAATAAGCGATGTGGAAGACTTAAATTTTCCAGACGTTTTACGGGAGAGTACGATGTGTCTGTAAATAAATCTCATATAAACCGCTATTACGACCAATACTACAATATCAATAACTCCCCGATTCTTTACAGATTCGTAGTTCCTTGTATAAAGCGGCTTCAAACATCTGATTATTTTAAAAATGAATTAATGTGTTAAGATTATAATTCAGGGTTTGAAAAGCTGTGTTGTATTGTATTGTATGTAACTGGGGACCTAGAAAAGACGGAGAGGCTTCGTCCCCGCCATAGCCCTGAGTGGTTCACAACCCAACAGGCTACAGAAGTCCACTCACCCCACCGCCGCCACACACCGAACCCAGGGTTATCGTGCGGTTCGGCCCCCAGTGGACCCCCCCCCCCCCCCCCCCCCATCACGGGAACGTCTCACATCAGACGTGTGTAACCCCAATGTTTGGTAGGTAGAGTAATTATGGTGTACACGTACGTGGAGAACGTGCTTGTGCAGCAATCGCCGACACAGTGTAACAGAGGCGGAATAAGGGGAACCAGCCCGCATTCGGCGAGTCAGATGGAAAACCGCCTTACAACCCACCCACAGACGGTCCGGCACACCAGACCTCGACACTAATGCGCCGAACGGATTCGTGTCTTGGACAAGCACGCCCTCCCGCCCGATAAGCTGTGCGTTAGGGCGCACGGCTAACTGGGTGGCCTTTGAAAAATTTTTTAGAAGTTGTCAAGTGCTCTGATTATGAATCACTGGATAAATGTTGTCTGGGTAATTTGCTCTGCATTATAAGCAAGAGCACGTTTTTCACGAATCCCAATGTTTATGATGTCATATCTCCTGAACTATGTGTTTTATAATGATATTTGTTTGCAGGAACATACAGTGGTGTATGTAGATACTTTGTCTGCACAGTGTGTTGCAAATAAAGTTAGTTATAAAGAAGTAATAAATCAAAAAGACGTGGCTGACGATCAACTTATATTGCACGACATTTTAATGGGAAGCTACTTTTTCAGGCATCTACATGTCTGTGACGCCATATCGTCTGAACTATGTGTCGTATAGTGATATAATTTTGTAAGTTGTATATGTGGATATTGCTTGTAGACTAATTTGTGAACATAGTTAATGGTAAAGAAGTAATATATTAAAACGTCATATCTGATACTGAGGTCTTACTGCATGAACGGCGAAAATGCAGTAGACGATAAACTTTTTTGCTTTCATCGTGTTGTGGAGGTGTCAGCGAGAAGAAATACAGTAGAGGTCGAAAATCATGTGTAAACTTTCTTCGAACTCACTAAGGGCTTTCATTCTGAAATACTGGATGAATGAAACCTGGATATTTACGCGCCACCCCTTACGCTGCCTCAAGACAGCCATGCAGCTTCCAACAGTAATATTAGGCTTATTGTGTTATATTTATAACATAATAATATATTTCTTATTGACTAGATCAAGACAATAATTTTAAATTTTTAGATTCTGTCAATAAGTATGCGAAATAGTGAAAGTTAAAATTTTGTTCCCCCTGGAATGGGTTAGTTTGGCCACTGGTTAGTGATACGGAGTTCCAACATAGTCACTCCGCCACACTGCCCGCCCCCTTCACCGCCTGGTAAATGCCCGGATTCGTGACTCCACAGTGTACCAGGACTTTTCGCTCTTTACGTGGCATTATCCTGCGAATGTATCTGAGCCTGTTCTAATTCCTACACCCTTTGAAGTACCAGAAAGACAGCTTCACTCGCCTACAGTGTCGTTTGAATAAAATAAAAATGAGGTTTTTCTGGACGGCAGTGTGCTTTGCGCCTTTTGTTCGTCAGGTTAAGCTGAGGTGTGACTTTCTGCGTTATGACCTGTCTATCCACTATAAGAAGCCGTGACAGTCGACTGCGACCATGTTAGCTGGCCGTTGTGGCCAAGCGGTTCTAGGCGCTTCACTCCGGAACATGTTGTTGTATTCAGTTCTGGCAAAAACTGTTTTTCCAGAATCGAAAAACTGACAGTTCACCTTTAATAAAATGAATATTAAAACCTTAACGCCTACAACACGTCAGTCATGAGTCCCATGCGCAAAGTATCCAGGATCAGGCTACGAAAAAAATCGGTTATATCGCGGTCGAATCATAAACCTTCAGTAAGTGCACACCTAGCTACATCCTGATCACACGACAAGCCTAACCGTTCCGTCCTTCGCACCAATCCCCCGCCTCTGCCGCGAAACACGACCCCACTCCAACCCTACGTCCAACACAGCAGTAATGTCTCATCACATTTCTCATCGCTTTAGCTCGAATTGTAGAAACGCTATGAAATCTCGAATTATGTTTTCAGCTTAAATGAAATGAGCAAACAATCAAATAGTTCAAATGACTCTGAGCACTATGGGACTTAAATTCTAAGGTCATCACTCACCTAGAACGTAGAACTACTTAAACCTAACTAACCTAAGGACATCACACACATCCATGCTCCGGGCAGGATTCGAACCTGCGACCGTAGCAGTCGCGCGGTTCCAGACTGTAGCGCCTGTAACCGCTTGGCCACCCCGACCAGCATCAAACAATCAATCTTTTGTAATTTAGGACGTGACCTTCCAGCCGTATCAGTTACATGAACAATGATAAACAAATCAAATAACTTCACATCGCATTGCAATGAGATCGTTACTGTAACGTATGTTTCCGATAAAAAGCAGAGCTAATGCTTTCAATTTTGTTCTCAGCATTTTGTAAACATATAGAGATGTCTTTTACGTACATTGATGCATGTGGTCTCACTTGTAAGATTTTCCTGATTAATACAAAACAGTATATGTTTCTTATTGTTACATATTAAACTTGTCTGTTGAATGTACTGCTTCTCTGAAAACTAGTGAATTATTAAGAATTAATTAATAGTTTACTTGAGATATTAGTTTTATGCGCCATTGGTTGCAGTTTTCACTGATCGAGTCTGACAATACTTGGTTAAAATCAGGTCTTGCCATACTGCAGATATTTAAGACTGACGGGAGGAACATACTTAAAAATAACAATCTCAGTGGCTGCAAAACAAAAGATAGAATTGAAGGCAACGTAACAGAGCGCTGATAAGGCAGCCGCTGGGGTTACCTACCTCCTACGGCCCTCTGCTGCTCTGGCACCGACGAGGCAGACGGACGGAGGCAAGTGTCTCAACCAATGAGAAGCCCTTATTCGCCACCCTGTATTGTACTGGGATGATCATCGGTCCCTAAGCTTACACACTGTTTAATCTAACTTAAACTATCTTACGCTGAGGACGACACACATACGAATGCCCGAGGGAGGTTTCGAATCTCCGACGGGGGGATCCACGCGGACCGTAACAAGACGCCCCAGACCTTGCTGCTACCCCCGCGGCAATTTGATCGTTGAAGAAAAACTTTCACACAAATATATGTTCCCAGACTTACTCCAGACCTTAGCAGCTATTCGTGACAACTGTGGGAACTGTTCTCAAGGGAGATTCATGTAAATTATTTCAATATTTTTTGCAGAGTGAAACCTTTCCATGAGTACGCTACTGCACTGAAACGCGAAAAGATCAAACTGAATTTAAGAAGGGGCACTTTCAACATTGATTGCCACTGGAGTTGCAAAACAGTAAAATAAAGATCAAACATTGCAGTATCGTAACTAATTCACCAAAATCTTCATTCGTTGTTCTTTTCGTACATTTATTTCATCTATTATTAGAGCAACGTTCCGAAAGTGCAGAAATGACGCTGCTGAAAGTTATTTTATCCGCAAAAGCAGTTTTCTTTTATAACCCAAAAGGTGCGGAACATCGGTAATTAATTTACATCTACCCTGCAAAGTTGTACACAATACATTCAGATGCTTCGTAGTGTAGGTTAGGAACGCAAGATCAAACATCCGCTGGAAGTGATCAAACACTTTTACTGGGGTTCCATTCATGTCCATGAATAATGCTGCATACTTATATATGTTGTAAACACGTTCTAAATCAACGCGCTCTTTTCACTACTTCAAGAGCTTTGGATAGGTAACCCTCAATGTACCATAATTGTGAATAAAATGAGTCTCTTCCTCTTAACATGTTACAGTGAGAAAATAAAACAGAGGGCAAAATCAGATATTCTTACACGTAATAGTAACATTTTCAAGTAATGACATATATCAACATGAACGTTCTTCCTTATTTCTTACCAGTTTTAGCTCGAGATCGTTAGCCTTCCTTTACTCCATATCAATGGTTATCAGAAAATTGCTAAGAAGGAGCTCAAGATTTCTCTTCACATTTACTTCTTCGACGTCGATTAAACAACAATACAAAACGGACACTAAAGGCTGCTTTGTGTTTCAATAAAAAAAAAAGAAAAACATTATTCTACTATGGTGAGTTAAAGCATAGGGATTCATCCGATTTTCGTTTTGAGGGTCTTATAATTCATCGTGAGCTGTTTCTCTCTTCTTAATTTTTTCCTAGCGCGAACGCCAACACTACCGACACGAAGTAAACAGGCTGGTCTTGCCGTGCACGCATCAATAACAAGCGAGCGAAGATAACAGGGTGGTGGATGGGAACTGCTGGCTGACAGCGCCAGCGGACAAGCAGTGTACGCACCCACATGAGCCCACTCCCACAAAAGCGCATTTGCCTAACCTTATCCCAACAGCTTGTAGTGTCCCGGCCGCTTGGCAGTATGATGTGTCACACGAGTTAAAAATATGCCAGTAGAAACCAATTCTGACGTCAGTGCTTGTGAGAGTTATGTGGTATCTGCTATGCGTTATTTCGTTTTGGTAGTTAGCTTGTGTTCTACTAAACACTCAAACGTTCATAAACGGAGAAACTGCGAGCTGATTACATCCATCAGATAGTTTTTACAGTCTCTATCGTGAATAGATACCAAACGTTCTTAAGTACTTCCTTTTTTGTCTGTTCTGTTGTGCATAACATCATCTGTAACCTTATGGCACTCTGCCAAATAACGACCAGTTTTTTGTAGTCATGTTGATCAATATCTGTATTTTTATCGAGTTAAAAGTGAATGATTGTGCGATAGCTAGGAGTAAAACTCATATGTACTAAAAATATCCGAAATATTAGTATTATCCCTGCACGAAAAACACGAGAAATGTGACGTTAAATTCTGCTTAGACCACATTTCGATCTGCGGGATAGTAGACGTACTGATAACGGTTTCAACGTCGTCTACCTACACAAATCCTAGTGGAATAGCTGTTAGAGTGACATCTGTGTTTAGTCTTTAACAGGGAATGCTCACAGGGAGAATGCGCACTGCGGTACAAACGTGTGAAGCTAGCAGGCAGCCATGCCACAGAGAAGCAGTTCTCCACTGTTCAGTCGCCCGATGTTTGTGCTCCTTACACCAAGCGAGGGGCCGTATGTCAATTACCGACGTGATGTGTGGCTTATGAGCAGCCGCTCGACCGTAAAATCCAAGTTTTCTCACCTACCGCCTTATTGTCATAGTACTCGTTGTGGATGCAGATGCAGTTAGAGATTCCTGTGTGATGGTCTGGATAGCTGTATGCCTATTACACATTACGGCCATTCTTCGGCCATCGGTGGTCTCTGTCAGACAACAGACGAGTTCGGCCTGTGTGCTTTTGTGCTCTTTTTGTTCCTTCACGTTTCCATTTCACTGTCACATAGGAAACAGGGGACCTAGGGATGTTTAGGGGTTTGGAAATATCGTGTGCAGACGTATGACACAAGTGACACCCACCCACCTGACCACGTTCGAAGTCCATGAGTTCTGCAGAGCGCAACATTCTGCTCTCTCAATGTCGAATGACTACTGAGGTCGCTGATATGTGTAACTTGGCAGTAGGTGGCAGCACAACACACTTAATATGGAAATCGAATGATACTTTTTATCACATAGTGTATATTGACAAATAAGCTCACGAATAGAAGAGCGTACGATGCAAAAGAACAGTTATCAAAAGGGCCTGGCAGTATGAAAGCTATTACTTTACCATTAAAGAGCACTCAAACAAGACACACGTAAGTAATCAGTGGATACAAAATGAGGAAATGAAACATGTGATTGACGGCGACCGATAGCGACTGTAATGAAGGCAAGTGGCAATGGAGTGTGACAGATTACCTCAGTAGCGGCATGGCGGCCCCAGTGGTGTGGTTGTGATCGCCATTACGAATTGTCATCGTAATGCCAGCTGATCTGACTGTCACAACTAGAGAGCCACTATGTAATTAACTTTTTCTCTGACTAATCGGCAATCAACAATAGGACCATTTGGTATCTATAGCACTCAGTTGCGCAGTCTCAACAAGACGACTACACGGTAGGACCATGGGGTCTGGAGACTGCCTGTACCAATCACGTAAACGCGTCTTGGCGGCCGAAGAAACTGGATCTCAGACAGGCAAAGCTCTTCCTTTCGTTAGTAATATATTGAAATGTTTGTGCTAGGGGTCGGTAGTGGATTACGCAAAATGCCTACCACTCTTACAAACTAAAAAGAGAAATGCAATACAAATTTGTATACGCCTTGTCTAACTTTAAATCAATAATTTTTTTAACAGTAACTGAAACACTCTGTGATCTTAACACTGTGGAAAATACAAATGAGATTAGTCCTCATTAATCATTAGTGTTGTGAATGAAACAAACTTCCGACAGCATACACCAAATGTTCCAAGTAGGGGCCTTGGCTTTTCAGTGGAACGCCACCAATGTGACATCAAAAATCAGTTACGATATAGAATCAGCCATACTTATTATTTCATTAGGATCGCCTGTCTTCAGCTGTTTTGTGGTGAAACTAAATATAATCCTAAGTTTTAATATATGAGTTTATTTTCTAAAGTTTGTATCACCATTAAAAGCTATACAATTAGTTCTTTGAACCAAAAAATTAATATAACTTGACGTAATTGAGATACAGGTGATTCCTTACTTGAAACTTAAGAAATGTTACGTATCTGAAAATGAGTGTAAGAAAGTCAGTTCTATCACGGAATACACGACGGCATGCACAAAAATACAATAAATATATGTTTTAGAGAAGGTCATTTGGTACGTAATGCACTGTTAACAACTTTATGGTACCTCCAGCTAAATGGAAAATTGCTACAGAACCGAGAGTTGCTTTCAAAGTCTGTGCAACTCGGGAAAACAACTTGAAACGCGGATTGAAGGTACAGGTATGTGAACGCTCTTAAGTAGCAAGACAAGCTGATGACAAACCTTTCAAATGATGAGCCTCTCAGACCAAAGGCAGTGCTAACACTAAAAGCGACACTATCTCAAGATTTAGCAAAGTAACCTGAGCAGTGGCCTTCTACCATCTGTACGAGTAACAAGTAACAATTTCCCGGAATACGCCAAAATGCAGGGGAAAACTGATAAAAGACCTCCACCTTCATTTCCCATATTTCAGTTAACTAGCTAGAGGTTGGTACACAGCATTTCCTGTGTCACCACTCATTGGCCAAGACATCAAGAAAAAGGCACAGACATACTTGTTCTATATGTTTGGCTGATAATATCCGGAAAGTAAATGTCAGACGTTTTCCCAGACTGGAGATTTGAAAATCGCTGTTTCATGTGTTTGCATCAGTCTATAGGATGCACTGAGTCATGATGCCAGCAGTACTGAGGGGACCTGCGGGCGCTGTGCTCTAATTTCAAAGGACTATTCTGATGCGAGGACATTGCACCAGGCCAGCATTCGACTAAGCACTTTAGCGAGCCCACAACCCAACAGAGGTTTTTAAATTTTAACGTATTCTAGGTGACAACACCACGCAAGCTTGTGGCAACACATCCACTCTAGTTTGTCTCAGAGAAGCGATATTTAAGAACCTTACTTCAGAGGCCTGTGGCTATGTATTTCCCTCTATCAAAGTTAATATAGATGCGAAATTTAAATAATATCGCAAAGTGATACGTTACTGTTACGCTGCGTTACCCTATTTTACTCTACATTTTGAAAAAAATAAAAGTCCCTTTATGTCGATATTCGATCATCACTGATTAATGACACTAAACGAGAAATGAATTCTACTTCCAATGAACAACTGTAAATATTAAATATCCGAAACTCCTTGGAATCTCAATGTTAAAAAATGAAATATGAGAAATTTTGTCCCACATTCAATTAAAAGTCAGTGCAGTTGTATCTTTAGTCTAGATTTTACATGGCAGGCCTAGAGCGAGATGATGAAACATAATAACATCATATAACATCATGCTCCAAGACAAAGCATCAAGTACCTGAACATCTGAACATTATAAAGTGAAACAACTTTGCTTGAATGAATAAATACAAAAAATGTGTTAGTGGTAGCTGTCTCATTCCATCAAGCACATGTACAAAATGAACAGAAATATTTAACTGCTTCATTAGACTTGCGCACAGTTGGCTCCAGAATTAGCTGTTTATGGCTTAATTCACTTATTCTAGGCTCCCAGTGTGCAATGTTGTGCATGTTCATTGGTTAATATAACAAGAAAGAACATGTAACTCTTCAGGCTTTCCCGGCGATCTAATGACATCTTGGGTTGTCGGGTGTTCTGCCGGATATCAGCGTCGTACTTGCACGATATTTCGGTCACGTAGCTCGAGACCTTCATCAGGTGCGACCCGACAACCCAAGATGTCAAGAAAGAACATGTATATATGAATAAGTCCTTGTTAGCAATAATACAGAAAAATGAGTTAACCGAACGTTTCGAAATCAATCGCCGCAGGCGAGAATGCCAGAGAAGGCACACGGATTGTCGACAGGCTGTTTTCATCATAGCTATTACAGTTAGATAGGGTATAGCGAGACATGGGGCCCGCGACCTTCATTCCCTAGTGAGATTAGCCGAAGGTAAAAGGCCACACTCCACTGGTCCCTCCACATCTTTCGAAGTTATTTGCCCCACACAGCTAACGCCGAATCCTGTTTTCTGATGCACTTCAAATTCGCTTCTTATGAAACTTTTGGATGGTCTTATGAACACAACTTCTACTCTTCAACGTTATACTCAAGCTCTTTTCTGGAAGTGGAACAGCGACAAAACGGGTTCATTTCATTAATTTTTAAAAGTGCGTTTCATTCCATAACAAACACTCTTTGGACTGTAAAGATAAAGTGAAAAAGGAAAACGGCTGTAGCCTTGCTGAAAAAATCAAGGAGAATAACTGTCAGTTTCCCTCAAAGAATTATATCTAAATATACATTCGGTTTTCCCATTCATATGAGTTACCAATGTACTTGACATACCAAATTCCCACTGTCTTTATCGCTGTGGTCACATGGTTGTGCAAGTGCTCTTTAAATTTTAGGAATTTCAGTGGTGTAATTTGATAATGAGTGTGTTCTGGGTGCTTGCAGACGAAGGTACTATACTGACAGTGTAAAATTTTTAGAAAATTCCTTCAGAACCGTTCACAATTGTACTTTTTATGATTCGAAAACTAGTTACGTCAAGAGTGTCTTGAGGATTGCAAAGTAAATTATTTGCTGTCTTTTAGGTTGTTTTCGTAGATATGCTGTCTGAATTTTGTGGAAAGGGTGTATTTGATGGTTAATGTGTAATTTGGAAAATCTTTCAGCTCGATATGGTGCTAACTCTGTAGTTCGACAATGTTTATCTTATTTTTGGCGGGATGTCGTGGCATGTGATTGGTATATCTTCGCGTGACGCACCTTTGGCGGGAAAGACCGGATTGGCTACCTTATTTCCGTGTTGTTACTTGCTGTCTTCCCTGCTGTGTCACTTGTAAGAAGAGTCTCGTATTGGTGAATTTGAATGAGCCATTTGTCTGGTGGTAACTGCTTTGGCGTTAAGTTCGACGTCGCAGCGTTATATTACGGCGGATTTTTCAACTACCAGAGTCTAACTCTTCCTTGTGGCCAGAGAATGCAGCACTGTCTGGTAACCGCTTTGGCGTCTAGTACGTTGTTGCAGCGTCATCTTGCGGCGGTTTTGTCAACTAGCAGAGTCTAACTCTTCCTTGTGACTAAGGAGTGCAGCACTGCCGGGATGAGTGTCTTACTTCACCGTAGATGGCGGCATCAACTGGACCCTGAGACACTGACATCTAGTGGCGCAAGCGTGAACTGAACTCTTTCTTATACTATAGAGGGAGACACAAGAAGAACGCTGATGTGCTAATCTGCTAATGTTTAGCGTTTGTTTTAACATCATTTGTACTTTTCTTGTCCTAAGTTTTATGATGATTCCTACTGAATACCGTGACATTGATCGGTCTACTCTTGCGTGAATACGCGGAAACTGAGTAGCAAAATTTCCGTAAAAGCTGGTGGCGGCTAACGGAATAATTAATGGTGAATGTAGAACAACATCAATGAATATGGAGGGTTCACTTAACAATGCTCGTCGACACAGTATTGACACATCTACTAGGAGGCACAATAGGGAGATACCACGTAGTAGTCTGTGGGGTGAGACACCTAGAAGGTCAAACATGAAAAGTCACATGACAGAGGCTGTGGAGGAAATAATTACAGAGCTTCAGACAGACCTTAGAGGAAAGAAAACATTAACTGTTATATCGTCATCGGTATAAAATATGGATTCTAGCACTATGGCAGGTGAAACTATATAGACAAATAGAAGAACTCAGATTAGAAAACACTAGGCTAAGTAGGGAATTCGTCAGCAGTTGTTACTGAGTGATAGGGCGTACATTCAGTTTGAAGCATTAAATATTAGAGATTTCGTAGGTGTACAGATATGTTTTAACTGTTGGTGTCTTGGGCACTCCACTAAACGATGTGATAAGATGGAGGTGTGTGGAAGATGTGCCAAGTCAGGGCATAAGAGGTTTGACTGTAAAGAGGAGATGGTAACTGGATGTATACAATGCACGTATAAGAACAAGGTCTGTGACAAGGCAGGGGGACCTGAATGTCAAACATATAAAATGCTATATGAAAGACAAATTGAACGTACAGATTACGATATAGTGAATAATGCCCACTAATATGAACTGTAATCCAAATCGCGAGACAGTACAGCCCCAACCAGTCACGGAAGTAGTCACACGGACATCTAATCCTAGTCATACCAAACATATTAAGGTAATGCAACTGAACTGTATGGAAGGTACCCATGTAGGTATGAAACTCAACAGGTTATTAGATTAAATACATGTTGATATAGCTTGCCTGCAAGAACCACATATGCGTGGTGGCAAAGTTACTGGTTTATCGATGCAGTTCACCACAACTGTGAGAACTTAAAGAGCTAAAGCAGCAATAGTACTGATTAACCCTAATTTGACTCTATACAGAACACATTGCCAGAGCGGAGATTGTACATGGACGTGACATCTGGATAATTTCATCTATATATGCCCAATATTCATATGATACGATTCCCTTCACTGGAAAAATGTGAGACATTGCATGGTTTCCACAAGGGAAAAAATTGATTTATTAGCATACATAAACACATGGTCAACCATATGGCATACTGATAGAACAGATGTCAGAGGACACATTGTAGAGGATGTAATAAATGTATGTAATTTATTCCCATTAAACAGAGTGGGACAACGACCAAACTTTCGTGGTCGTGCCGGTGGCCAAAGTAATATTGATATTTCATTGGCAAATGATATTTCCTTACCACATATAAATACACTACTGGCCATTAAAATTGCTACACCTAGAAGAAATGCAGATGATAAACGGGTATTCGTTGGACAAATATATTATACTAGAACTGACATGTGATTACATTTTCATGCAGTTTGGGTGCGTAGATCCTGAGAAATCAATACCCAGCACAACCGACTCTGGTCGCAATAATGGCCTTGATACACCTGGGCATTGAGTCAAACAGAGCTTGGATGGCGTGTAAAGAAACAGCTGCCCATGCAGCTTCAACACGATACCACAGTTCATCAAGAGTAGTGACTGGCGTATTGTGACGAGCCAGTTGCTCGGCCACCATTGACCAGACGTTTTCAAATGGTGAGAGATCTGGAGAATGTGCTGGCCAGGGCAGCAGTCGAACATTTTGCTTTCCCAGAAAGGCCCGTACAGGACCTGCAACAGGCGGTCGTGCATTATCTTGCTGAAATGTAGGGTTTCGCAGGGAGGGAATAAAGGGTAGACCCACGGGTCGTAACACATCTCAAATGTAACGTCCACGGTTCAAAGGGCCGTCAATGCGAACAAGAGGTGACCGAGACATGTAACCAATGGCAGCTCATACCATCACGCCGGGTGATACGCCAGTATGGCGATGACGAATACACGCTTCCAATGTGCGTTCACCGCTATGTCGCCAAACACGGATGCGACCATCATGATGCTGTAAACAGAACCTGTATTCATCCGAAAAAATGACGTTTTGCCTTTCGCGCACCCAGGCTCGTCGTTGAGTACACCATCGCAGGCGCTCCTGTCTTTGATGCAGCGTCAAGGGTAACCGCAGCCGTGGTCTCCGAGCTGATAGTCCATGCTGCTGCAAACGTCGTCGAACTGTTGGTGCAGATGGTTGTTGTCTTGCAAACGTCCCCATTTGTTGACTCAGGGATCGAGACGTGGCTGCACGATCCGTTACAGTCATGCGGATAAGATGCCTGTCATCTCGACTGCTAGTGATACGAGTTCGTTGGGATCCAGCACGGCGTTCCGTATTACCCACCTGAACCTACCGATTCCATATTCTGCTAACAGTCACTGGATCTCGACCAACGCGAGCAGCAATGTCGCGATACGATAAACCGCAATCGCGATGGGCTACAATCCGACCTATATGAAAGTGGGAAACGTGATGGTACGCATTTATCCTCTTCACACGAGGCATCACAACAACGTTTCATTAGACAACGCTGTTTGTGTATGAGAAATCGGTTGGGAACTTTCCTCATGTCAGCACGTTGTATGTGACGCCACTGGTGCCAACCTTGCGTGAATCCTCTGAAAAGCTAATCATTTGCATGTTACAGCATCTTCTTCCTGTCGGTTAAATTTCGCGTCTGTTGCACGTCATCCTCGTGTTGTATCAATTTTAATGGCCAGTAGTGTACGTGGGAAGTCGTGGATGGTGCCACACATAGCGATCACTATGTTATCATTATTCACACAGACATTTATAGAAACACTCAAAACACTCGGATACAACAACAGTACTTATATTTTGGTAGGGACGATTGGAACAAATTAAGAATTGTAATATAAGAATCGGCACTGTACACTGCTCACGGTAGTACAGACTGTGAAACACATGTTTTGACAGAAGTCCTGCAGAAAGTACAAATGAATGCCATCCCACTGGCCAGTGCTAAGCGGAGGCATCAACGACTTCGGACAGCAGAACTAACTGGATAGATTCGCGGAATAAGAGAAAGTGCTAACAGAGGGCTATATCACCCCAAGAACGACAGCTTAGACTGGGTCAGTACCAGGATGCAAAACAAAAGTATAAAACCGAACTCTGTAAAACCAGACAAAGGTATTGGACCGATTTCGTCTAAACGAACTTACAGACAGATATCTGGGGACAACCATTTAAGCTAATGACTGATCGCATCAAAACCCCGATGGTACTGTCAACGTTAAAACGAACAGACGAAACCATGAGAAGTGGCTGGAGATCTTAAGCAGAATATCTCCTAAACAAGCTCCTACCAGATGACCCACACATAGAGGACGAACGACATCGTCGTGAATTACGTGATGGAATGGAAACTGCAAATGTAAATCAGGTTATCACACTCCCCTTTTCGCAGGAAGAAGTAGCCTTAGCAATAGATAAACTTAAAAATAGAAAGGCGCCAGGCCCTGAGGGAATATACACAGAAACATTGAAGAACGCCAGTACATTGATCACCCCATACTTGACTGACCTTTTTAATGAAGCCCATCTACAAGGAAGAAGCCCTACACTCTGGAAAATTGCTAATGCAGTTATTATTAAAAAGTCTCAACATAGGGACCCAACTGACCCGAAATCCTAAAGACCTATCTGTCTCCTGAATACACTTGCTAAGGCACAGGGGAGGCTCCTGTGTGATACATTAAAGGCACATAGGCGTCTTCTTGGTCTAACTCCCCACCAATCGATAGATGACGCCATAAGCCGTGCCCTACAAATTGTGAGGAATACGACCGAGAAATTTGCGGTCGCTGTACTTATTAATATCGGTGGAGCCTTTGATAATCTCTGGTGGCCGTCACTATTCGGCAGACTAGGGGAAATTTGATTACCTACTGTCCTGTATTCTAGTTTTATGGACTACTGTAGGGGAAGAATTGTAGAATGAAAAGCAGGAACACAGAAGGTTGTTATGAGATTAACCAAGAGATGTCCACAGGGACAATCTGTGGGCTCATTTTTTGGGATTTAGCGAGTGAGCGCCTATTGGACATCTTGGATAGAGACACACATATAGAAGTTGTTGTCGCTTATGCGGATGATATTTTGGTTGTTGTTTCTGCACCGTCTAGGCTGCTATTGGAAAATAAAGGTACAGTAACACTACAGATGATGAATTACTGGTGTAATCAGAACAAATTGAAAATAGCAGGAAACAAAACAGTTCACTTACTGATTAAGGGAGTACTACAGCGCAATCCAAGCATAAAATTCAATAACATTAATATACAAAGGAAACAGGTAGCTAGATATTTAGGACATCATCTAGATGAACGGCTCTCCTTCAAAAAACATATAAAACTTACTGTAGACAAAGCTGCTAAAATTATGCATAAACTTGCTAGATTAAATTCAGTGCAGTTTCGATTACCACTAATGACGATGCGGATGTATCACACAGCACTATTCGAGTCCATTGCATGCTTTGCAGCTAGTGCCTAGGCGCATCGTCTTTGTCTAATGACCTACAAAACAATAGTCAGGAGAGGACAAAGAAGTGTACCACTTATAATGATGGGAGCGTTTAGCACAACACCAGTTGAGGCCCTGTATGTGGTTCTAGGAACATGCCCAATAGACCTTACTATTCGCTGTAGAGCTGCCTCATATTGGTTGAAGAATGGTGACTTATAAACTGTATTCCAAAAAACAGGAGAAAACATACAAACTAAACAACTACACAAATGGAAATTAGACACGTGGCAAAGAGAATGGGACACATCAGATAAAGGGCGGCGTGTCTTCTCCTTTTTTCCAAATGTATCTGAGTGGCGATAACTAAATTATTTAGAGCCAAGTCGTGGCACGGTTCACTATTTGACTGGGCATGAACCATACCCAACACATCTACACCGTATGGGAGTAAGGCAAACCGAGATTTGCACATGTGGCATTCTTGGAACCCCTGAACATGTTGCGTTAACGTATAACTTACTGGACCACGCACGACCTGCTGTAAGAGACGACGACGTCAGTGCGATTCTTCGTGACCCAGATAAATGGAATACCTTAAATAGTCTGGCTGACTCAGTGTCAACGACACTGCTTGACATGTATAAAAATCATCATCCTACTGCCAGAACAAGTCACAAAATCCCAACACATCAATTGGGAAGACACAAGCTCCGACAATGACACAGACCATAGAACAGACACTGATTAATATTGACAGAAGGTGTAGAAGGGCAGCGAAATAGATACTGACTAATACTGATATTGATGTCGAATGACCAAACTTACAATGACTGTGTCACACGACTGATTGATACATTTCATTAGACATATAATGTGGGCTCCCTCATTTGGCTCACAGATTATTTGAGATATCATTGGACATACATGCGGGTTCCCCTTCCTGGCTCACAACCTTGTCACTTGTCTTGCCAGATGTAATGTATTTAGTTGTAATTAACTTAAGCAATTTTACACTTTAATTATTACATTTTAGACTTCCATGAGACTTAATGTTTGATTTGTTTACTAAAGGCATTTCTAGCTTTCAAGATATATTAACATGGTTTCCACTTTAGTAATCCACTGTCCCAAATAAAATTTTGTGTAGAGGAATTGATGATGTACAACCTTCAGCTACCTGAATATTTTTAACAGCTCTGAGCGCTATGGGACTTAAATTCTCAGGTCATCAGTCCCCTTGAACTTAGAACTACTTAAACCTAACTAACCTAAGGACCATCACACACATCCCTGCCCGAGGCAGGATTCGAACCTGCGACCGTAGCGGTCACGCGGCTCCAGACTGTAGCGCCTAGAACCGCACGGCCACCCCAGCCGGCCGAATATTTTTGTATTTTTATTTGTGTTGAGGAGAACTTTAATTTCAGTTATGATTAATAGCCTGCAAAAGGTATAATGGTATTGTTATACATTAATATTCATATTGTTTTATTATTCACGTGAAATTTGAAACCTTATTTTTAATCTCATATAGAGGAATCCAGTTATGTTCAACCTTAAGCCACATACACTGCCTCCTCGCCCAGGAATTGCAAGTGTGAAATTCTGGTTTTAGGAGACACCATACATTTTACAAATTCACTGTTTATACTCATATTCTTTTACAATAAGTTTAAATATATTCTTTTTATTAATTATACAAACTTTGGTAACCACTTGACTCTAACAACTGATGATTTGTAATGTTTTCTCATCTTTAAATTTAATTTTTTAATTTTGAATAGAGGAATCTTGTTATGTTCAACTACAGCTATCTGAGTACTTCCTGCATCTAAGATTGTTCGTGCAAGAATTTCGGATTCAGTTTTTTATTAATAGAATTGAAATTTTAACTTAAACCTATATCTTTATAACTTAATATTCATTACGCTCTTGCCTTTCATGCGAAATTTTATCATCATTTATAATCTCATATAAAGAAATGTAGTTCACTTCAATTTTGGACACATGTACAGCCTTGCACTCTGGAGTTGCATCATTGAGAACTTAGTTCTTGGTTGATACCGTATAGTTTAGAATTCTTTTCCTTTTTTTGCGTATATTTTTATTTCTATTTTGTCTTACTTTATACTTACATAATTATATTGGTTTTATTAATTATTTTGCATTAAAACATCACTTACTGTATTAAATGACGTACCAATACACAGAGCAGCAGCCAGGACAGAAATATTAGAAAAATGTCCGCCTCCCCGTGGCAAGGACAGTAACGGAATGGCTGCTTGTCAAGCTAACCTAACTTGCGAGCAGTCATTACGGCTAAGAGACCTACACGCTGCCCGGCTTGTCACTTGTCTTAAGTAGCACACGGCCCACCTTAGTAACCCGGGTTGTGGGCTACTCTGTAGTGTTTTTCAAAAAAAAATAGTCCCCGTGACAGGCTCTCATGTCTACATCGTTGGTTCACCAAGGTTAATTAAATCCATTCCTTGGGTTCACGAGTTAAGTTGTTAGGATAATAACAAGTGCTGTTGTATTCAGAAATTCCTAAGTGAATACCTAGTTCTCTAATGGGTGAAAAAAAAATGATATTATCGTTTGGCATTGTTGTCCCGGAGGTCTCAGTCGGGTTCGGCCGCCTAGTGCAAGTCTTATTTCAGTTGGCGCCACACTGGGCGACTTGCGGCCGATGACGAGGATGAAATGATTATGAGGACAACACAAAACCCAGTCCAGGAGCGGAGAAAATCTCCAACTCGGACGGATTCGAACCAGGGCCCAGTGCATGGGACCCAAACACGTTACCACCCAGCTAAGCAGGCTGACACTCTAACAGATGTAGCTCACAGGTGATAAGAAATATTAACAATATCAGATGGCTATATCGTCAGGTGCCCATTCATAGCTGGTGGAAAGCCAAAAACACTATCACAATATCTTCATTAAAAAGCACTTTTCCACCACCAAATTCTGAAAGTACAGTCAATTATAATTTTGCGATGCTATTTACATTTCGCATTTCAATTCTACTATATTGATGGAGGGGAATACATAGTTAGTGGGTTCTGGAGTAAGATTCTTCCATTTCACTTTCTTGGGGCTGGTCAGTGAGAACGTATTGCGAGAAGTCGGGGAGTAGTTCACGATTTGAATACGGCATGGTTTACCACCGACTGTTGGACTCTAGGTTCACAGAATTACTCCATCAAAAGTCGCAGGTATAGCTGAAGTGATGAATCGGCGGACCCTATTGGCTGATGCATACACGCGAAACCGCCATATTTCCGTCTCTATGAAGCTTCAGTTTTTGATGTTGTCTGCCAGTGAGACAGGTAAGTGGCATTGGCGCTCCGACATGAATGTCTGAGCAAATGGGTAGCGAAGCAACAACTGCAGTGTAACAACCTTTGGGCAGTTAACTGACACGCTGTAAGCGATAGTGGAGATGTTTTAGTAGGCTTTCATTTCATTTGGGTGTATTAAGGGAAATACTTCCTTATCACCGTGGCGAAAGTCGTGAATCCCCCTCCAAATCGTTCATTTTTGAGAGTGGGAAGGAAAGTAGAGATGTGGAGGCACGTGGCCATGAAGTCCTATCTAGGTAGAGGTGGCTGGTCACACCCAGGGTATTTTGCTGAGCCATGAGTAATTATCAATTCTAGCATTAGCACTGCCTTTGCCCTGGGCAACTCACAAATTGTGAGTTCGATTTCCCAACTTGTGTTGCTTCTTAGGTGATATCACTCACTTGATTTGTGTCATCGATCTGCTACTTTAACTAGCGATTGCGACCTGCACAGATCTGGAAAACCATTCGTGGTTCAGTAGCAATTCCCATTTCGTTTGAGGTACGTACTTCCTGTTGTAATCTCCCAACGGAAAATTACCCTCTACCACGCAATAATTAATAATGGTCAATCAAATCATCCACATTTATTCACTTTTGAAAAGTATCTGATCTGATTTTCTAGTAATATATGCGCCGACAGCTCGTCGACGCCAAGGTATTTTTCTAGTACGTTTATTCTTTGGAATAACAGAGATACATATATGTATTCTCCATGGTTATTATGGACGGATAACGAGGACAGCTTCGGAAGTATCTGTT
The DNA here is from genome assembly GCF_023864345.2 of Schistocerca serialis cubense. Classification (NCBI taxonomy): domain Eukaryota; kingdom Metazoa; phylum Arthropoda; class Insecta; order Orthoptera; family Acrididae; genus Schistocerca; species Schistocerca serialis. Next base: position 466,246,589 of record NC_064640.1, on the reverse strand, counting down.
GGAAGATTGTCGGGTTGCTAAAAGAGACATATTTGCTCTTCTTCTCGCTAAAGCGAGCTATTAACGTTTGTGCCACCAGCGGGTTATTTGAAGGGAGAGAAAAATTGTAAACGCAAATTAAGTAAGACTGGGAATCAACAGAAAACGGAACATGTAATGGAGATGGATTGAATATACAATTTTCCTCAGAAATAAGGTTTGTGACCCTTTTATTCTAGAGTGAATGACGAATGAGTTCTCTGTCTGAATCATTTATGATTGTCTTGGCCCTGTAATTAGTGGGGAAGTTTCAGTTGTGACGAAGAGAGCCTGCAATCACCGAGATTTTATAAAATCGTCCAAAAAGGCTTCGGAAACATCTGAAATTCTAAATCTGTCGTAAAATGAACGAATTGTTCAAACGATCGATTTTCCCAACTGAATGCAGCGCTTAACAATAACAATACATATAAAGATCTTTTACAGCAAGCCAGCCGCTGAATATTAAGACGAAGGACTCCACCAGAGATTCTATTGGGGTGAGTTCACGTAATGAAATATTATATTTGAAACTGTATATAGATAAAGGACAGAGAGAGAGAGAGAGAGAGAGAGAGCGAATGAAATTAGAGAAAATACGCAGAATCCTCCATTAGTATAATTGTTTGCCTGTCTTATCACGGATCAGCCTAAAGATAAAACAGGAGGCCCTTACGTTACTGTGCAGGTTTATGTGTGAGAGACATTACACCAAGTTAGCGGCAATCTGTATTCACATACTTTCATCATTTACAGTATAATCCATTATAGTGTTAACAGTATATTCAATTTTAACTGAGCTTCACTCAAACTGTATTTGTTGTATTTTTGCGTACACAAAAGATTATTCCGTAGTGGAACAGCCTGTGTTAAAGATATTGTGAGATACACTTTCGAGATAAATAATGTTTTAGTAGGAGCTCCCACTAAGTAATACTCCTTATCATAATCTGGAGAACTGATTTTCGCTTTTAGTTCAAATAACTAATTGTAAGTCATTTAATTGTGACATGAAGGTCAGAAAATAAACTTATAGATTTAATCTTAGGATTCTGCTCTCTTCCGTCCTACAACAGTCCTGGTTAATCTAACTAAAGCATAAATATGTCCAATTTTTTTCGTATATCTAAACTGCGCTCTCACTGAGGTGGCATTCCATTGTAAAACATATGGCCCGGGGTTGAACATTTCATGTTGCATCATTATTGAGAACTGCTCTCATTTGTATTTACCACAGTACCGAGATTACAGAGAGCTTCAACTACAATAACTAGCAGTTTGTTCGTTTAACGTGAACCAACGAGTAGACTAACTTTATAACTTTTCTGCGTTGAGTATGTAAGTGTGGTAGGTTGTTTGGGTACTCCACTGTCAGGTCCCCACGCATCACCTCACATACCGATAATAAGCACTACCGTTCATGTCGACTGTTATCAATGGTAGTTACCCCTGGAACAGTCTAACAATCGCAGTCAGGAACGGTGAGACGGAATTACTGTAGCGAACTTCTGATCTCGCCGCTTCGCTTGCTTCTATTACTTCTCTACTCTGCGAGTATCATTGCGAATGTAGATAGATGATTGTGCAGTATGTCCATTCATTGTACATTCTCGAACACATAGATCATGAAAGTATACCAGACAGCACTCTACATATTACTAGCACCTTGGGTATAGTTCATATTTACGATCTATATCTATGCGGGTGGGAGTCACACAGTATCCTCGCAGCCTTAGGATAAAGTTAGAGACTGAAATACCCCATCGCACTGTCTTTGACCAACCCACCCTGCAGCACCGTTATCGATTTAACCTGCCTCTGACTAGACGTAGACCGCTACATTCCGCGTCTCGTGAATGAATGGAGCTAGCCGAGTCCTCGCCCATCCAATTACCCAAGATTTCTCCAGATGCGCCCATGTCGAGGATGTTAGCACCCCTTATCCGTGTATAGTAAGGGATTTGAAAGTGTTGTGATGTAATAGCTGCCGGTTAAGAAGAACTAGAAACGGGTAATTTTTATGCATGCTGGAGCTCCAGACGGATGGAGTTGGAAGCATTTTACGTAAATCAACTACACTATCAATTTTAAAGCATTGTTCTAGTGGCTGGGATCAGTACCAGGAGGGAATTGGTAAGAGAGAACATAAACACACGCACTCCTAAGGCTACACGCTTCTGCACTAAAAAAGGATATAATGTTAGATCGCTTGATTTACAGACCTATCAGTCGTGTGGATTGCAGCGCTGTTGATATTCCAATGTAAGAAATATGTTTACATCGCATGACATACATCCGTCATGCAGGTTTCTCTACGATAAACCTGCCCATTACTTCCTTACAACAGCTGCTCTATGTGATACATGCACAATATAACTTTCCAGATATATATATAGAGTCTACTGTTCACATCCGATCACGGTTCAGAAATTATACCATCTCCACATCACACCTATATGAAATGATAGTTAGTAACGGAAAAATCCTCTTACAAGAAAACAGATAAACACATAGCAGCAGCGTCCGACATGTCAAATTACAAGTCATGCCGCCCTTAACTTTGTAAATAGCACTTCTGTTAATCAGATGTATACCCAGGGATTGCAGTATCTCACAAAGACCTATTGTTAACTTAGAATCATCTTAATTATAAAACTAAAGTATCCATTTTACAAACAAGATGCGACAGGGGAATGGAGTACACCGCATAAATCTTCGTTCGTGTAGAAGAATAGCCGTGACCAACCTCCAATCACAGACACTGCAGATGGTGGGGAAAGAGGATGATAGCACGATGCAGGGCATGGAAGTGGAACGGCCCCATGGCGTTGTGGCGATGGCGAGACAGCAGGGGATACAAGACTCGTCACTACCAGAGGCCGAGGTTAGGGCCCGCAAACAACGCTCGCCGAAGCGCCGCAAGAAGCGCCGACTAAACTCTACGGAGAGTCTCCCTTCTCTTCTTGAGAGCCCTGATGAGTCTAACACTATGGACGTAACTGACTTAGAACCACAAGCTTAGGATGTCGCTGAACATATGAATTTGGGCAGTGAAAAGATGTAATGTCGTTCAGACGACGCATCCCCTCATGGGCCCGACACCCATTCTGCAGCGGAGACTAAAGCTGCTAAAGATCCACAGATTCCACACATCAGTGCAACACAGGGAAGTTTGCAGCACCCCAATAATATCAGCTGGCACGAGCAGGATGAAGAAATGACCGATGTGGACCCTTCCATTGGTGGGGGCTCACACCCGTCTGCATCTCAAGAAACCTAATGCCGCAGGAAGACGTCCGTCGAGCGATCCTCTGTGAATGTGCAAACGGACTATAGATACGGTATTTATAGTGAACTTAAATATCATTAGAGCACCCGTGAAACAGTAATTGTTTTGGGATATGATATACGCGTCGGATGCGGATATACTGATGGTGCAGGAAATTTACAATCCTGAGTTCCAGGAAGAACACTGGTACATCTCCTACACCTCGCCTTAGTTGGACAACGACAGTGGAACGGCGATACTGGTTCGGAACGGGATTCTGGTTCGTGACCTTGGTTATCTGGCAGCGGCACGAGGACTAGCGATAACTGTTAATGGAATTCCTATTCTCAATATTTGTGCCCCTTCCGGCACAGACAATAGACGGGCGCGTGTGAGATATTATTCGGAAGAGATTGTGCTCTTATTTACCTGTAGATTCGATCATTTCATTACTGGTGGTGATTTCAATTGTGTTTTAGCCCAGGAAGACCAGATTCCACATTACACTACCTGTCGTGAACTGCAAGTGCTATGACGGGGCCTGGAGTTATGCGACAATTGAATAGGATTCATAGGAACCGTGAGGGATAAAGCTTCTTTTTACCAGTCACTCGGCGAGCAGACTTGATGGAATATATGTGTCAGTTGGGCTATGGGATAAGGTGGTCGATGTGGAACGATGACCTGCAGCATTTACCGATCATCTGGCTTACATTTGTACCATAGCACTCCCTCTGCAAAGTATGTGGAGAAGGCACGGGGCATGGCAGCTCAATTCATCATTTTTGGTGGACCCTGAATGTCGTCAGAGAGTCGAGGAGGTATGGGCTACATGTCAACGCCGTCTACCAACATATGCCTCAGTATTTCTATGGTGGCTCGAGTGTACTAAGCCAGCAATGAGAAGAGCTCTCATACAGCATGGTCGAGATAAGACAAGATGGCAAAGAGACACTCTTGATTATTACCACGCCATGCTTCGTTTGATGTCATTCCAGGTGCCGTCTGCAAAAGATCATGCAGAAGTTCATCGTGTCAAGGCACAAATCCAGTCGATCATGCGGCGACGACTGGGTGGCATCCCGATACGGGTAAGATGTCTCGACACCATCACTGGTGAACGTACCTCTAAGCACCATGTGTCGCAGGAATACAAACGTAACCGCCGGGCATTGGTCACAGTGCTCCACGGTTTAGGTTGCCATCAACTGACAACACAACAGGACATTGCAATTGAATTTTTAGAGCATTTCGGCCACCTGTATGCAGGAACACCGACGGACCGTCGAGTGGGGGAAGACATATTGCAACATCTGCAAACGACATTGAAAGAGATGCATGAGGGAGCACTTATGGAGCCACTCACAGAAGACGATATAAGGGTGGCACTCAAAAAAGGAGCAGCCCATAAATCAACAGGGCCAGACGGGATTACGGTAGAGTTTTATCGAGAATTTACGGACATGGTGATGCCACAGTGGGTTCGATGTACAGTGTGACGATGCGTCCTGACGTGCTCCTACCGTCGAATTTTGTGACGGGCTTTCTTCTTCCCATCCCGAGGATGACGGGGAGTCGCAGTGTTAACCAATATCGGCCTCTCACTACGCTAAACACCCACTATAAAATCTACGCACGACTGCTAGCATCTCATGTCAAACTGGCGATATCTAGGACAATATCCCCTGATCAGGCTTGCCTAGGGATGCAAAGCAATATCTCGGCGTTAAGTGAATACCGTGCCGTTATCGCCCTTGCGGAAAAGTGTAGAAAGCGAGCAGCGGTGATATCTGTGGACTTCGATCGTGCGTTGGTCAGGATAAACAATGACTTCTTGTCACCAGCCATGAGCCGAATGGCGGTTCCACCTGTTTTCATCTCCATAGTTATGACGCTCATACTAGAGGCTACATCGACAGTGATTGTAAAGGGTCCGGAAGCGGGCTCGATTACCATTAACAGCTCGGTTCGAAAAGGGTGTCCACTCTCCATGATGCTATTTGCGATAGCACTCCAGCCGCTGATGTGTGTTACGATGCGCTTACTTACTTGGATAGAACTGTTTCGTTTGTCGCGCATATGCGGACGACCTGATCCTTCTTGTCAGATCAGGACATGAAGTGCGTCAGGCTGTCGAACATGTAGACTCCTACGGGACAGCGGCAGGCAGTGTCGTTAACATGACGAAATAAAATATTATGCAAATTGGACGAGGTCTCGAAGACGTACCGTGACCGTTCCAGATGGTGGAATCGCTGTCTGGGGGTCACATTTATCCGTTCACTACAGATATCAGCGTCGGCGAGTTCTCGGCGGTTTCAGCAGAATGTTCGTCTGACGATACGCAACAACTCACTGAAGGCCTCTGACATGATCCAACGTGTGGCATACACCAACGTTCACATAGCGTCAAGACTGCCCCATTTAGAGCATATCCTACCAATACCGAAGGGTATTACGGACCGCCTCATGGCCGCCTTTGGTTATTGTGTTAGTACTGGGATGTTATTTAGGATCAGATATGACACGTTAACCCTACAGTTCCGGAACGGACGCCTCAACCTTACAAACGTGTGAAAAAAAACTTTGGCGCTTTACATGCGAGCGATGATACGAAATTGACAACAACGGAAGCATACCATAACATCAGCTCTGATAGAAGTACTTGTTCCGCCTTCATACGAACCCCCCTCTCCCCCCCCCCCCTAGCGGTGGGCAACATTTCACCTTCCCTAGCACACATAGCCTCAGTTCTTGTTGATTATAGTTATGTTCGTCTGAAAGTAACTTCGACGAGAATACCCACGACTCGGGAGATCTATCGCTGCTTGATGGACCACCATAACCGCAACGTAATGGAATTAAAATACCCAACGAGAACTTGGAAGCAAATTTGGTGTGCAGTGCATACCTCATTACTGTCAATAGCACCGAGGTCGATATGGTATACTCTTATAAGCCGTAAACTTGAGACCTGAATTCGATTACATACAATTCATACGGTCGATTCTCCTCTTTACACAAACTATGGGATGTTAGGAAGGGAAGAAAATGGTTTAGTGTGTGGCGCAGCGAGGGACGTCTGGATGCTGATTTGTCGAATACTGGCCTTCCTTCGGAGCACTAGCTACACAGAAATCACATCGGATGCACTTTTTCTACCGGATAAGACTTTTTTCCCAAACAACAGACGTATGCCGTCAATTGGATCGCTGGACATGTGACGAAATATATGTTTTCGTACGATATTAAGACCGTTATGGATTATTGGATATACCTACAAGAACAAAAGGAACTCATTCAGAGTCATACGAAATACAGGACTTACTTTTGCAATTTCTTAGGAAGTGTTTTTCACAACCCACCCGACAGCTGGGGTGTCCCAGAAATGAGAAGACTCCTGCAGCAGAACGACTAGAGACATTACTTTACGGTTCAAATATATTGGCATATTGCACACTGAGAAGACACGTAGCTCTCACCTGTTGGGGCTAGATCTGATTGGATTATGTTAACGTGTGAAAAAAAATAACTTGCTGCCGATAATGGCAGGTATAATAAGGTTATATTACTGGATGCCAAATTAATGATGCAACACCGCGTACTGCAGGGATTGTGATGCAGATGATAACTTCGTCTTCACTTTCGCCCGTGATACGGAATGTCATTTACTTTATTAATGTAAAAAAAAAAAAAAGAATGGCCATTACGTTGAGTTTATGGTTTCAAAATTTTTCTTGCTGTCTCGATACTTTTCTTATCCCTAGGAGTGCACAACTATACGAATAATTACTGTTTGTTCACCCTGCCTTCCTGTTCAAAAAAAAAGTGTCAGAGCTACAGAATGTCAATCACAAGGGTCAGGGTTCGATTCCCAGCTGGGTCGGAGATTTTCTCCACTCAGGGACTGGGTGTTGTGTTGTCCTAATCAGCGTCATTTCAGCCCCATCGACGCGCCAGTCGCCGCAGTGGCTTCATGTCGAAAGACTTGCACCTGGCGAATGGTCTACCCGACGGGAGGCCCTGGTCACACGGCATTACGTTTATTGATGTCATGCTTTGAAACAGATGCAAGTAAGTTTACAGGCAGATGGTTCTCTGTCCTTCTGAAAAGCGTCAAATACAGTAGTCAACTCGCGTGTATCACTGTTACCTCAATAGACATGCAGTAGAATGTTGGCTCGACTGTTTCGCTGGTGCCCTTCGCTTCCATGTCGATGTTTTCTCGAATTCCTCTTGCAGTCGTATATTTGTTCCTATGTACAAATTGTTCTGCGCCAAGCAGAAGACACAGAAGCTCTTCCTCTATTTCCTCGCATTTTGGTGATAATTCCATCAATATATACGTATTTTCCACAATTCTGTCAATTTTTTTAATGTCATTTCTACCCATGTAATCATGACATAACCTCTCGTTCCGTGTTCTGAAATTGCTTGTAAATGTTGAACTGCTGCCAACACTAACGCAAATGCACTGATCAGGAGGTATAGAATAGCAAAGTACCCGATTGTATCCAGTCGCCTCCGCCCCACATATTCCTCATTTGCTGAGTATCTGCTGTGTTATCTGTATGTCAGTGTATGTGCTGGTTTGCGTCCGGCTTCCCCTACAAAGTGTGTCTGCGCGTTGTAGCTTCTGATAGTTGCGGTTGATGATAGTTCCAAAGCGTATTTTATGTGCACTGAGTGTTTGTGCACTGGATGATTTTCGGCTGTTCAAGTGTTGTGAGTGAGTTTGCCTAGCATTACACATGCATTATCTTTCGACAATTTACGAATTGTTTTGATGTCTGTTCCACTATTTTGTGAACAGGTAGGCAGTGCATGTTTTCGGCACTTGACGATTAGCAAGCGTGATTGCAGAGCCTTTTACGTGCATTATTTAGACAATCTAAGAGTTGTTTATTGGTCTGTACATAGGTGAACGGCATTATTTCGGCGATTCACAATAGTTTTCTGCTCTGTGTGCTGTGTAGTGTGACCACAAGCACGTGTGAGGAAGTGTTTTGTATCACTGTAATAAATATACTATGTCAGATCCATCCCTAAATAAATCGTTCCAAAATTAATAAAGTACATTCCTTCCTTTCTCCATCATCCCAGCAAAGGCTGAATCCTTTTCCTGCCATTCCCCCCTCTCCCCCACCCGAGACTGCCATCTTGGATTACGTCACAGAAGGGACGACATGGCCCTCTGGTGGCAGTACTGTGTAATGGGTCAGTTGGACTTGATACCTCATGGAGGACACATAGGGTGGCGGTACAATCTCTGACTGTTTAAATAAAGACTGCCTGTAGAATAAAGACTTACGTGCATCCTATCCAGTAGCCCAGCACAGGCTGAGTCATTTTCCTGCCTTACACCCCCCCCCCCCCCACCCAGACCGCCATCTGGGATTATGTCACAGAAGGGACGACAATGCTCTTTGATGGCGGTACTGTGTACTAGGTCAGTTGGACTCCAGACACCATGGTGAACACATTCGATGGGGATACTGCCTCAAATTGTTTAAATAAAGATTGAAAATAAAGACTTACATCCATCATATCCAGCATCCCAGCAGAGGCTCAGTCCTTTCCCAGCCTATTCCTAGGAAGAGGTGGCAGTCAGATGACTTAGGTTATTGGAGGTAACCCAAGCGAACAATTTCCCAACAATTTTCTTAGGTTAGTGGTGGTAGCCATGGTGTGTTGCATTGACTGGTTGGAATTTGAATTTACCGCCAATTTCTTGGGGAAGGGGGGGAGGGGTTATGTTAGTGGAGGTAGCCAATTGACCTATTTTCCTGCAAATACTTGAACTTCCCTCCATGACGTCATTGCTTTGTTGCCATATCTATCGCCGCCATCTTGGTTCCGCCACCCTGAATAAATTTGGCAGCGATGGAGAGTGGGGCGACGCCCCTGTTGCTCCACCACTAACGTCCAGAATAAGAAATTCTGGGTCTTCCTGGGCACCTAACACCTGAGATCCCTACATCGGCAAAGGTCAAGGGGTTCGTCAGCTGAGTACAAAAACAAGTTTGTACTATTGCCCAAACGAGGGAAGGACCTCACAAAACCCAACAATTGCTGGACAACTAACCTGCAGTCAGTAATATCCAAGATCCTAGTACGAATCCTATTCCAGCATTGCAGACAGCGTATCTTGAAAACAGCACTATTCACCCAGGCCAGTGTGTGTGAAGGCCCACATTACTGGCTGAGCTGCAGAATATAGAATAAGTGGCTTATAATTTAAATGTCTACAACTACACTGTGTCAGTATTCCTGGATGTGGGGAAAGCTTTTGATACTGTCTGGAATGTTAGTTACTGCTCAGGCTCCACAATTTATGAACTTTACAGGCTTACTGCTTACCACTTCTCGACAGTTTCCTTCAATATCGGAGAACTATGGTTAAAATTAATAGAAAACCTTACAGTTTCAAACACGTTGCAGACTGCATCGTTATGTGCGTGAAAGATCTCCCGTCATTAACACTGGTGGTACTCACTCAGTTCGCAAATGTTACAGCTCTCCTCACCAGTGGCTGACGAGTGATTGCTCCCATCTCCCTCTTACAATGGTAACTGACGAGCAGTGTACAATGGGACAAACAAGCTCGATCCCTCTCAATGCCACCAAAACAAGTGCAGCTACGTTCACTCAAAAGCGTCTATCTCCATATAACTAACTCACTCTCAGTGACATAGAAATAACCTGGACTAATTGTGTCAAGTACTCAGGTGTCATACTGGATGATAAACCACTGTTTATCTTTCACGTTCAGGAGAAACGGCGGAAGATGATGCGGCTCATCATCTAATTCTACTTCTTAGGGTCCCGTACAAACATGCAAGCAAGACTAAGCTTCAGTAGCAGATATCAGCAGGTTGTGACTCACTCGTTTTTTTTAAATAAAGTTTACTTGGAACCTGCATATACCTGTTACTATTCAGATCTAACTCGTTTACTTTCAATTAAAATACTATGTAACTGTAACTACAAAATACATAGAAAACTAAGAGGAACGAATATTTTTTATTATTACGTCACTTATAAAAAATTATCTCCATTACAAAAAAGCTGAACGTAAGAAAAGAATTAAAAACAGCAAAACGTTTTCTCTCGAACTTCTTCGACTCGTTTACGTGTTTCAGGTCTCTGACCCTGTGTACACGACGCATTACGATGGGTAAGCTCAGAATAAACTGAACCTCTCTATTTTTGAGGTAGTTTTGAAGTGCACAGGCGAAGACAGAAAACGCTTTAGCAAATGGCTACTTCTGTCTACATTTGACACACTTATTAGTGCATCTCCTCGGTAGCCACAGTCCTTTAGTTGACATATTCATGCGAAATTTCACGGATAACATAAATCGACAGTTGTTACATGTAGCTGGGATTCGAGAAACCTAGTAGATTCTTATTTACTCATTTCCATCAACTTATCTCACATATAAAATAATTTTTTTCACCCAATATTATATTTATTTGAAGAAACGAATTGTTAACAACACGTAAATGTCAATGTCAACACATATATTTTTATTAAAAAAGGATAACTTACGTTTCAAACGAGGCATGTTCCCATATGAAAGTCAGTGGATCTTACTTCAGGACCATCTGGTATTCAATAAAAGAACTGACACGTGAGAGAGAGGTACACTCATGTTTGTGTGACAGAGACTGAGTAAACAGGAGGCTGTGATTTCATAGCTGATCCAGAGTTGTATTGCAGTCAGTCAGCAGTAAGCTTTCATAGACAGAAATTACAGCCATCGCTCGCAGGTAGGTCAACACATGGATTTTCGTTTACTTTTCAAGCGATATTAAAAATTCAAATTGCTAGCGTAATCTAATAAAAATTCTGAGTTAAAATTCTGTCCTGTGCGTCCTATACCAAATTTTTTACCTTAGATTGATATATATATATATATATATATATATATATATATATATATATATATATATATATATATATAAGTGTGTCATTCAGAATTTCATCATTAAAAGTAGCACAATGTTTCATTGTTGTCTTCTGACTTGTAACAGTATTTTTTTTCTACAAGTCATGTTAATTATATAGGTTGGACAGTGTCTTATGATATTATATGGAGTTATGTCAGTGTCTGCTTAACTAATGTAAATCGTGTACGATTGAGGAATGCATTAAAGGGGTTTCACTAAATTATTTGCAGGATTGATATTTCACGTTTCCTCAGGGAAAATTTCGTTTCTTCCATTGTCTGTGCTTGTACTTTCTAGCTTAATGTGGGCGAATGATGAAGACTTAAGTAACTGATAATTTTTCTGATTTGTCTGAAATGTAACAAATACGAAATATGGTACATCAAATTTGTGTACAGTTGTGGAAATTTGTAATATCTAACTCAAAAATCTTTTTAGCACATAATCTTGCAACTATTACAGTTTTAATTTCACAAAAATTTATTCAAGTTTCCGGATTTTTCAGTATATTTTCCAATTGTTCAGTTTCGCAATTCTGTTCATATTTAACAATTAGTACAGGAATCTCCATGCTTCCTACAACACTTTTATCTTCTCTTGGAAGAGTGCATTTTACTTCAAACCGAGATTCATTAAAGGTAGCCAGTCGTAAAAAAGCATCGTCAGCACATGAACTAAAAGTAAAAATTATAGTCAAATCACCTTCCCCATTTAACTTCCTTACAATATTAAAAAATCCAACAAGTATTCCAAGTGGATGAAGTACGTTTTCCTTACTTCCTTTTTCCATTCTGGAGAATATGATCTCCCTTATTTATTTTTCCAGTACCAAATGAAGTCAAACACAACTGAACTGATGAACAAACAAAAAGGTTTCCAGTTCTATGTAAAATGAAATTTCTTGTCTTTATCCTACCAAATCAAACTCTTTTATCACGCAATTAGAGATTAATTTCTATTCGATTTTCCATCATGTGGTGGATAATCTGTAATATCAACTCTAGTAACATTAAAGCTGAAGTATAATTGTGTACGATCAGGATGTAACCATTCATCACAAATATTTACATTAACTTCTGTATCCTTGTTTGGGACATTTAAAATATTTTTACTGCTCTCACTCAGAGGGAATGAGTAAAACGGATAACTCTCGAATCAGGTCATAATTTTTTCGAAGGAAAACGTTTTATTTGTTTCAGTTAAAAGGAGATTAACACATTTGTAAGACAACTGTTACACAGCCACCATGAGACACAATCCAACAGTAATTATTATTGGTTACAGCAGTTTCTAAATCTGGAATGGAATCAAAAATTGGAATATTTACAGGAAAATTTGGTTCCTGAATAATTGTTTAACGAAACTGAAAATTAAGCTTCATTGAAGAAATAACATTAGTTTCTTGTTGAACATGATCAGTATGTTATACAAATATTCCACCATTAGATTCAAATTTATATTCAAAACTCAAATGGATTAATTTTAGGGACATCGCTAACAGTGATCTTTTTGTTGGCTTCAACAGTTTGTCCACTAAATCGAAGGACACTTCCAATACTATCTCTAATATTCATCTGTAATTTTACATCTCCCTCGATATTTACTCTCTTCAAAATTTCACCTGCTATAATGAGATCATTTGGCTTCTTCGAGTGAACAAAGTTTTCTAAGTTTTTAGACTACTCTGACAAACAGGTATTTTTATCGTTTCTCCATCAAAATACAACTTATTATTTTTCGAAGTATTCTCCGAAGGTAAAGAAGTTGAACAAATTCCTACAACTGCGACATTATTATAACTTCCTTGTATATTTGCAGTTAATTTTTTTTGAGAGCAGATGGTTTTTCACTGAATTGAAGTAGACAACTCATTTGTTAATGAAATTTTTAGTTGATAAAATGAAACCTATTTGGGAACCAAAATAAGAAGTCCTGAGAATAGCACAAAATACAAGCACAGTAAACTCTTACCAAATTCTGTTCGATATGCAATCATAGGACTATGTGGTTATAGAAAATTGATATTACTGGTTCATAATTATATTCTAGCACCAGGATGGTTAAAATGTGATGAAATTAATCACTTATTTGTATTGTCTAAATGTTTAGATCAAATGAAATATCAAGATTTAATAAAAAGATGTTAAATAATTGAAGATCAAAATAATAAGTAATCGCAACTTTTGTGAAAAATAATGATGAAAAAGTTGGATTACATCAATTTCAAAGCAATTAAGATGCAATTTTTTGTGGCTTCCTTACTGAAAACTAAGATATAGTCAATGAATATTTTTATAGTAGTAGACCCATAGATTGTTCTTATTTAGCTCCCAACTTATTCGAAAATACCAAAACAATTATTCATGGATAATCTGAATTTTTTAAATATTTTAAAGCAAAATAACAAAAATGTAAATTATATTGATCATGAGTTTGTTGGGAGAGATTTAAAGAAGTTTTACAATGTTTAAGAAATATCTAATAATTACTCAAATGATCAGTTTGGACTTTTTTCGATAGCCATGAGTAGGAAACAAATTGAAGCTAAGTTCGGAAATAAAATATAATTTTCATAAACACTACACGAGCCACTGCATAAAGTGCTTGCTAGTGCAAGGAGGTTAAACATAATACAAATGTTGAAGAAGCCACTGGCTAAAGCCCATTCTTGCTGGTGCAAGGACATTAAACGTAATTACAGAACACTGAACTTTTAATATAAATGTTAAACATTTAAAATTAATTAACGTTTTTTCATCTTTAATCAACGTATATGAAATATAATAAAGAGGTTGATACAAAAGTCATACGAAATTGAAGAGTAAAAGAACAATTCAAAGAAGAGTTTAAATACGGAAAAGCAACCAAGAACAGGTAAAACACAGAATCAAAGGATTAGGTTATAATGTTCTGAAACATATTGAAGAAAATAGAGAGTCTGAGGAACTTGTATCCTATCATCATCTTGAAGATTACTCAATTACACAACTACTCAATTGGTCCAAACATAGTATTGGCAAGTATGAATATACATTAAGTGAATTATGAATACAGTATGCATTGAAAAAATATGAAAACCAAAGAAAAGTGATAGATGTAGTTAAAAAATGTGAAATGGTGATTTTAAAAGAATAAATACAAGTGAAGGAATGTCAAACCACATCAGCAATTCTGAAGATACAATTTTTGGATTAAAGCCTGTTCATCAACTTAAATATGTGTGTAGTTTACCAGTTCAATTCAGTTATGATAAAATAACTACTGGGCATAAGCAATACGAAGCTGCAGATGGATTAATGAGTCTTTTAACTATAAAATGTATCATTATAAATGGTTTGGTTAAAAACTCTGATATCGTTGATTTACATACATACACAGAGTATTATACCATTCAGGGCCATTATACTCTATAATAATAGCAATAAAATAAAATTTATCAGAGTAAAAATATGAAAAACCAATTGTTGATGACAATTAGGAAAAGATATAAATGAAAGAGATCCTAGTTCATATAAAAAATCAGGTCTTAGCCCATGGATAGGCGAATGTTTAATAAAAAAAAATATACAGAAAGAGCTCTTGAATATGTCTGGATGAATGATGTAGATAGATTAGCAATAAGTCAATGAGAAGAATTTCTTGGAAGTAAAAATTATCTCAATGAAAATCCTTGAGCAACATAGACGTTAAGTAATAAATTTAGTGATTTCATCATCAATAATCCAAAAGAAACTAGATTACTGAATAATCTTGCTTACACATTTTGTAAAAGTGAAAAATATGGAAACGGGTTAACAAATACTTTTAAAATCAATTCTCATTTAAAAATCAACTTCCTGGTAGTCATTACAGTGGTTATGCAACCAAATTAGAAGAAAGATTACCTAGAGGTGACCAAGGAATTAGTCCACTACATGAAGCTTGCAATCAACGTGATACTGCGTACTGGGATAACGAAAATTTGAAATCTAGAGATCAATCTGACAAAGAACTTTAGTTACCAGCAAAAGAGAGAATGAATGCTATTGATGCTTCACTTGGTGATAAATCGGCTCTAACTGCAGTTACAGAAATAATGTATGGGAATTTCTTGCCCAACGTAAAGTCCCGAGAGACTGGATTAAAGCGCAGGTGACGCCTGTATATAAGAAGGGTAGAAGGACGGATCATCGAAATTACAGACCAATATCCTTAACATCGGTTTGTTGCAGGATTCTCGAACATATTCTCACTTCGAATATAGTGAATTTCCTTGAGACAGAGAAGTTGCTGTCCATGCATCAGCACGGCTTTAGAAAGCATAGCTCCTGCTAAACGCAACTCGCCATTTTTTCACATGATATCTTGCGAACCATGGATGAAGGGTATCAGACGGATGCCATATTCCTTGACTGCCGGAAAGCGTTTGACTCGGTGCCTCACTGCAGACTCCTAACTAAGGTACGAGCATATGGGATTGGTTCCCAAGTACGACGCACAGCACAGAGTTTTAACTCAGAATTTTTAATAGATTATGCTAGCAATTTGAATTTTTAAAACCGTTTGAAAAGTAAACGAAAATCATGTGTTAACCTACGTACCCAAGTATGTGAGTGGCTCGAAGACTTCCTAAGTAACTGAACCCAGTACGTTGTCCTCGGTGGTGAGTGTTTATCGGAGGTGAGGGTATCATCTAGAGTGCCCCAGGGAAGTGTGGTGGGTCCGCTGTTGTTTTCTATCTACATAAATTGTCTTCTGGATAGGGTGGATAGCAATGTGCTGCTGTTTGCTGATAATGCTGTGGTGTACGGGAAGATGTCGTCGTTGAGTGACTGTAGGAGGATACAAGATGACTTGGACAGGATTTGTGATTGGTGTAAGGAATGGCAGCTAACTCTAAATATAGATAAATGTAAATTAATGCAGATGAAAAGGAAAATGAATCCTGTTATGTTTGAATACTCCATTAGTAGTGTAGCGCTTGACACAATAACGTCGATTAAATATTTGGGCGTAATATTGCAGAGCGATATGAAGTGGGACAAGCATGTAGTGGCAGTTTTGGGGAAGGCGGAAAGTCGTCTTCGGTTCATTGGTAGAATTTTGGAAAGATGTGGTTCATCTGTAAAAGAGACCGCTTGTAAAACACAAATACGTCCTATTCTTGAGTACTGCTCGAGCGTTTGGCATCCCTATCAGGTCGGATTGAGGGAAGACATAGAAGCAATTCAGAGGCGGGCTGCTAGATTTGTTACTGGTAGGTTTGATCATCACGCGAGTGTTACGGAAATGCTTCAGGAACTCGGGTGGGGGTCTCTAGAGGAAAGGAGTCGTTCTTTTCGAGAATCGCTACTGAGGAAATTTAGAGAACCAGCATTTGAGGCTGACTGCAGTACAATTTTACTGCCGCCAACTTACATTTCGCGAAAAGACCACAAAGATAAGATAAGAGAAATTAGGGCTCGTACAGAGGCATATAGGGTGTCATTTTTCCCTCGTTCTGTTTGGGAGTGGAACAGGGAGAGAAGATGATAGCTGTAGTACGAGGAAGGCTCGGCCACGCACCGTATGGTGGATTGCGGAGTATGTATGTAGATGTAAATGTACCACACAAGCGGGTCGTAGTGAAATTGCGTGCTTATGGAATATCGTCTCAGTTATGTGACTGGATTTGTAATTTCCTGTCAGAGAGGTCACAGTTCGTAGTAACTGACGGAAAATCATCGAGTAAAACAGAAGTGATTTCTAACGTTCCCCAATGTAGTGTTATAGGCTCTCTGCTGCTCCTTATCTATATAAACGATTTTGAAGACAATCTGACCAATCGTCTTCGGTTTTTTGCAGATGACGCTGCCGTTTATCGACTAATAAAGTCATCATAAGGTAAAAACAAACTGCAAAACGATTTAGAAAAGATATCTGATTGGTGCGAAAATTGGCAGTTGACTCTAAATATCGAAAAGTGTGAGGTCATCCACATAGTGCTAAAAGGAACTCGTTAAACTTCGGTTACACGATAAATCAGGCTAATCCAAAATCCGTAAATTCAGCTTAATACCTAGGTATTACAATTACGATCAACTTAAATTGGAAGGAACACATAGAAAATGTTGTGGGGAGGGCTAATCCAAGACTGCGTTTTATTGGCAGGACATAGAAAATGTAACAGACCTACTAAGGAGACTGCCTGCACTACGATTGTTCGCCATATTTTAGAATGTTGCTGCGCGGTGTGGGATCCTTACCAGATAGGACTGACGGAGTCCGTCGAAACAGTTCAAAGAGCGGAAGCACGATTTGTATTATCGCGAAATAAGGGAGTGAGTGTCACAGAAATGATACAGGATTCGGGCTGGAAATCATCAAAAGAAAGGCGTTTTTCGTTGCGGCGGAATCTTTTAACGAAATTTCAATCCCCAATCCTCCCTGAAAGTCCGCAGCTCGTGGTCGTGCGGTAGCGTTCTCGCTTCCCACGCCCGGGTTCCCGGGTTCGATTCCAGGCGGGGTCTGGGATTTTCTCTGCCTCGTGATGACTGGGTGTTGTGTGCTGTCCTTAGGTTAGTTAGGTTTAAGTAGTTCTAAGTTCTAGGGGACTGATGACCATAGATGTTAAGTCCCATAGTGCTCAGAGCCAGAGCCTCTCCGGAAACTCGGTTCCATCTAGTTTCCCCAATCACGAGCGCTGTGATTGGCTAGAGCGCTCGCACCATGTCTTCATGCCAACGCACTGTCACACAAACATAATGAAACATATTCGAAATACTGGATTTACATTTAAATACTTGAAAGTAAATAACTATGCCTACGGCTGGACCATAAACACACTCTAGCACACATTATTAAATACATAAACAATTAAATAAACATATATGAAAGGAAAATAAGCAAACGGTAGGCCAGGAGCCTAATGTCTCTGTGCTTTCTAAAACACAGTGAATATTTAACCAATTTCTTCATGAATAGTATAGACCGCATATAAACAAAGACATAGATGAATAAATATTTTTATGAGCATGCTGTTACCGTTTGTCGTGTAACTGTGGAGTACTTATGGCCTGACGCGATCGATAGTAATCGGCCACTTTGACCAATAGTACATACTCATGTACTATTTAAATTACATGCTGTAATTCATATCAATCGAGGATTACAGTAATAGCTATCTAAATACACGTAGATCGACGAAATCGGAAGAACCGTTCAGATTTTGGAAATCTGTTGCTGCATGTTACTTGTGTAATTTACCATCAGATACTAAACTTTAAACTAAGAAAGATATTGAAAATCTTATTACACCATCAGAATCGTCGAGCAAATACTGGCAATGTACATGTTTCTTTTTGAGCTACTATTAATTTCTGTACGAAATGTGAAATGTCTGCCATTAAGGTTTCACAAAGTCCGCCATCTTGGGCACTCCCGGCATAGACATCTCCTTCTTCGACACAAGGCACCGTCCTCGTCACAGCGGAATTCCCAGCCACGAGGCTGGACCATGCGCTGGGGCTACCCCTCTCGTCCGTCTAACTTTTGCCACCACGTGTTTGCTGCTGGGCCCCGGTTTTAATGAGCGTCTTGTGCGGCCGCCCCAATTCCAAACATGTAATATTTCCAGGGCACCACAACTTGCCCGTTACCTCACACAACTCCACTTATTAACATTCTGGCTTCCCAGAAAGTTCAGAAGTAGCCCCCTTCAGTTCATACAAGTACTAAAAAACAAATTACAAAGGACAGAAGTAAGTGATTAAAACGTCAGGGCAATAGTGATAACAAGATATTTGTAGTGGTGTGGGATCAGCATAATTTCGAAATAAACTAAAACAAACACAAATTATGAAAGAAACGACATATTAAATAAATGCCTGCATTACAATTCTGCATAAGTATTTTTTTTATATTTTGGACAAGATATAAATTTTTTAAATGCACTATTACTTATGTGCAATTTTGTAAGCACTTCTTGTGCCACTCACTCAGCTCTAAGGCGCCTTCTTCCACAAATTTTTTCCGTCGTACTACACACGCTCACACGGGTTTTCGCACCAAGTATTGATCATTCACATCAGTCCTTTGACCAAGTGCCTCGCAGAAATCCTGTCTGCCTCTGAATTCCGATCTCCACCGTTTATCGTGACCGATCTGTCTACAACGAAATCCAAAAGCAGAAACTCCTCATCAAACAATTTCCCAGAACCAGGCAGGATCCTCGCAAACGATTCCCTCCAGCAGAAAGGATACTTTAGGAACATAGTCACAAGGCTAACGACTGAATCATAGTAAGCTCAAATTCCCACAAGTTCTATTTAATTGACTTTAATGAATCCTTCTTTCCTCCACGCACCAAAAAATGCGTGCACATACAATTACAATTTTAATACCCTTCAAATTTTGCGCTAAATTCTTTGCCAAACTCTTATACAAAGCTTAAATCAATACATATTTAACTGAAATCCACGAGGTCACTCACCTTCACGCACCCTCAGTGCGTAATCATCCCGCTTTTGCACACGTACACTGCCGCAATGAACCAACAAATTACTAATGAATCCCCAAGTAAACATATAAATTATCCCTCCAAAATTGCTACCCCTAATTACAGATTAGAACAGCTTTTCACTTCTGCCCTTTCTCTACATACAGCCTAAATTCCGTCACGTTTCTTAGACCCAAAAGTTTTTCTGAGACAGGGTATTTTAAACGGTATGCATTTGGATGAGGGCACTCTGCCACAACAAATAGTCCATTGTATAACTCGAATAATTTCTTAATCTCCCCTTCCCATCGATGGAATGCTCATTGTTACGTACAAGCATTTTGTCCCACACTTTGTAGCCGGCCGGGGTGGCCGAGCCGTTCTAGGCGCTTCAGTCTGGAACATCGCGACCGCTACGGTCGTAGGTTCGAATCCTGCTTCGGGCATGGATGTGTAAGATGTCCTTAGATAAGTTAAGTTTGAGTAGTTCTAAGTTCTGCGGGACTGATTACCTCAGATGTTAAGTCCCATAGTGCTCAGAGCCATTTGAACCCTCTTTGTACTTCATCGGTTTGTGTCGTCCATCGTGACGCCTTTTCCTTTCAGCGGCAAAGTTTTTCATGTGGGCCGTTACCGCCTGTTCTCTTTCAGCAGCCGATTTAGCTTTTCAAGGTGGGGATTCTACCGTTTCTGTGAGTAGGAACCTTGGTTTCACCCCGGTCCTGACTTTCAAAGGTGAGTACCCCGTAGCCTTACTTTTTACGCTGTTGAGTACGTCCTCAAACGTGCTCACGTACTCCACCCACTTGGAATGACGACTGCTGACATACGTCCTACATAAACGTCCTACTTCCCGCATATACCGTTCACACGGGATGTTCGCTGGGTGGTAGACGGATATACGGGTATGTTGCACACCCTGGTCGTTCATGAACGTCTTCCAATCGTTCGAAGTAAACTGCGATC
Source organism: Schistocerca serialis cubense (assembly GCF_023864345.2). NCBI lineage: Eukaryota > Metazoa > Arthropoda > Insecta > Orthoptera > Acrididae > Schistocerca > Schistocerca serialis. The sequence continues at coordinate 466,225,929 of NC_064640.1, read as the reverse complement.
CTTTGTCAGACAACAGCCTTACTGGCTTTACAATATTCTTGAAGTAATCCTTCTCCAGTTTGGCGATCAGAGTTTTAGTATTCGCTTTCCGTATCGGATACAGTTCTACTAACTTGGAGAACACGTCCACCCCAACAAAGACGTACTTCATGCCGCGGCGTCCTGTGGGTAGTGGGCAAAAATTGTCCACAGCCAGTAACTAGCCCACTTTGGTATGTATAATGCTTTGCATTTCTCTCTGTTGCGCGGTCGTGCAGTATTTGACATCTTGGCAACGGTCGCACGCCGCCAGCTGCGTTCGGACCCTTCTGGCCAGGTTATTTACGTGAGAGTATTTGTCGATGATTTCGGTGAACTTTTCAGCGCCGTGACTTAAATGGACGTAGTCTATCAACTGTTCCACACACTTATTGAGAAAACACATTCTCCATTTGTCCGTCTCTTCATCTTTCCGCCGGATTAACAGTCCCTTGTGTATCTTAAAATACTTTGGCATTTTATCGTATCCCTTGCTGTCGAAATTCACCTTAATGTGTTTGATCTCAGGATCGTCGTACTGTGCTCGCCGCATATCTTTGCACACTGCACGAATTTCTTTCTCCCCTGCTACCCCTTTCATATACAGTAGTTCAAATTCGTTCGGCTCCTCCCTTCCATGGTCTTCCGCCCCGACTGGTAATCTGAACAGAGCTTCGGCAACACAATTTTCTGTACCCTTGATGTAGCTGATTTCGTATTCGAATTGCTGCATGAACATTGCCCAACGCATTAAGCGATCGTTCAGTATCATGCAGTCCTGCAGATAACTCAGAGCCTTGTGGTCCGACGACACTGTCACTTTTCTGCCCTCTAAATACATGTGGAATTTATGAAACCCATGCACGATCGCGAGCATCTCCTTCTCCGATATGCGGTATCCCCGTTCGTGCTTATTTAGCATGCGGCTGGAGAATGACACACTACGGTGTTCAGTTTTTCCATTGACTATCTTTTCCTAAAATAGCTCACAACCGATTCCATAGTCCGAACAGCCCGACGCTAAACAGAAAGGGAGATTCATATCTGGGTAGTACTACATCTTACTATTGCACAATTTATCTTTTATACCCTGGAATTCCGTTTCACATTCCTCGGTCCACCTCCAAGCTGCATTTTTCTTTAACAATTAGCATAAATTCGGAATATTCATTCCTCCCTCTCCCAAGAATTTTCTGTAGATACCGCCCAAGCCCAAGTATGACTTCAGTTGTTTCCTACTTTGGTGTCTACTACATTCGGCAATAATTTTTCAGAAGTAGGTAAAATTCCTTCCTAAGTGAGGATATGCCCCAAGAATTGAATTTCTGCTAGAAGAAACTCACATTTTGCGAGCTTTAAGGTCAAGCCACCTCGTCTCAGAGCCATGAGTATCTCCTCCAAAACTCGATAATGCTCATTCCACGTTTCTGTAGCAATCAATATATCATCTACGTATATCACGAGTTTGCTCATTAGACTCTCCCTCAGGACATGACTTAGCGATCCTACAAAAGCTGCCACAGAAATTGTAAGTCAGAATGGTAATACCCTAAACCGGTACCTTCACGCTTCTAAAAGAAAAGCAGAGTACCGTCTGCTTTCCTCTGCCAACAGGATCTGCCAAAATCCCAAGGTCAGATCAACACTGGACATTAACTTGATATTACTAAAATTCTGTAGCAGTTCCTCCATATTATCGGAATGGTGTCACCGCTAGACACCACACTTGCTAGGTAGTAGCCTTTAAATCGGCCGCGGTCCATTAGTATACGTCGGACCCGCGTGTCGCCACTGTCAGTGATTGCAGACCGAGCGCCGCCACACGGCAGGTCTAGAGAGAATTCCTAGCACTCTCCCCAGTTGTACAGCCGACTTTGCTAGCGATGCTACACTGACAAATACGCTCTCATTTGCAGAGACGATAGTTAGCATAGCCTTCAGCTACGTCATTTGCTACGACCTAGCAAGGCGCCATTATCAATAGATATTTAACTTGTGATGCCTGTACCGTCAGACCGATGTACACCACTTATGGATTAAAGTTAAGTATTACAGCAACTGCGTCCGTTTTTCTAAGTTCTCATTTCCTTTTAATGTTCCAGACCTCACGCCAGCCCGCGTGAGCGTAATTAAACGCGTGCATTTCGGCCTCCTTTAGCAACACGGTGTTGGCTCTTCTGCCAACTCTTCAATCGGGTTGATCGAATCCCTTACAGTTCCTTTATTTATTCTTCTCGCATGTAATACAATTCTGACCGAGTTATCCCGTTTTTTAACAATAACGATAGGATTGCAGTAATCGCTCCTACACTGTTCGACTATACCCCAGTCCAATATTTGTTTTAATCGAACTCTGACGGCATCCCGATCAGCTATAGGTATTACATATGGTTTGCATTTTATAGGTTCGTGAGGTGTCACTTTTATAGAGTATTCGAAATCGGTAACTGTACCAGGTGGATCTGAGAATACGTCCTCGTAGCGGTACAACAACCCATACAACTCTTTCTTTTCCTATTCTGATATACCCTTGACTGCATCGATCACTTCCTTAATTCTGTTATGCATACCGATTTCCTCACTCCAACCCTCAGTAACTATGGCATGAGCAATCTGATTTTCACCTGTTAAATTCTTGTTAATTTTATTTGCCTTTTTCGTTCTGAAATTCAAATACCAGGCATTTCCCTACACAAATGAGCAAAGTGTTGTATTTGCACAGGAAGTCAGTACCTAAAATTATATCCTTTACTAGACACCTCACTACAAAACATTCTATCCCGAATTTATTTTCTCCACATTTAAATTCTAACAGTATTTGTTGTCTTATTGGCTTACTCATACCATCAACTGCCGTTTTAACCTGAACGCCAGTGACTGGGAAGATTACTAGTTTCCTATTTTTGATCATGTTCATAAAACTTTCCGACACCGCTAACACATTACTACCTGAATATACAAGTGCATCTACCATTTCTTGGCCAACTTTAATTTCAGTAATGGTCTGTAGATTTACCGTTTCCTTTCGTTCTAAATATGTCTCCCTTAATAAATCATTTTCTACGTCTTGTCGGTTCTCTTGCAATTATCACGTAGACTCATCCTATACTATCCATCCCTCAATCTCAGGTTCATCCCGAAATAATTCGTTAAATATTTCCTTCGCCCCTAATTAATTCCTTCCCCTTTCTAAAATACTAGCAATTTTAAACTTCTCTCGTGTAAACATATGCGTCAGTATCGACCGTAACGTTCTACCGTACCAACGCCAATCAGTCACAATAAAATCATATCTTCCTTCATATACCAATCGGTACGAACTTCATTACTAAAACTATCGAACTATCGCCATCTACACTATTTACTTAAGCCCTCTCTAAATTTTCTGTCAGTTCTTCCACACATTCCGCCGATTTACTTCCCACAACAAGCACAACTTTACTGTTTTTCCCCTCCAAAATATTGATACATGAAGCTTCAACAACATTACACACCAATTCACTGTTAAGCACTTTATCTTCCTGAAGTAATACATCGATGCGTAAGCTTTCATCGCCATAAATATCCATCTCAGCAACCTTATCTGCTGATACACCATTTAAATCAGTACAAAGATTCACATCAGAAACCTTACTTTGCCCCGTCGACAAATTAACTTTAGCTGAACCGTACTCAACCTTATCCTCCACCGCTACATCACACAAATTGCTGCTACCTTGTCGTACAATTTGGGAACTTCCATATTTGCTACATTCCTCTGGGATCGGATAAAAATCAGCACACTCGGCCATTTCTACACTCTTTTCATCCAGATTAACCACAGATCCTACTTTACATACATGCTCACATTCACACTCTGACAAACGGTCTAGATCCACACATTCATCAATACGTTTCGTTTCGCCTTCATTTGTGACTAGAGACGCGTAAATTCCTTCCTCCGAAGTATCAATACCAGTAGCTTTTACATCATTACATAAATTACCATTACTCTGTTCTTTGAAACGGAAATCATCTCCCTCCTCCGATACATTTGTAACTTCAACTGCTGGCGAGACCAACACTAAGCCGCCCTTAGTAACATCGACGCTTTCAGCGGCAACACAGTCACCCTCAATTGCAGCTGGCGAGACGATAGCAACGCCACCCTCACTAACATCGTGGCTTTTCGCTGACTCAAGAATATTTGTTACTACCACACCTTCCTTACTGCAATTGCTACTATTTGCTATTACCTCTTCAAAACTCTCCACACAATTTACTTTCACAAAATTCATCTCCTCTTTAACTTCTTTTTGGACCACTAAATCTTTCCATTCATCACCATTCACACACTCATTCATTACATATTCATAACTTACATCATTCCCCGCAAATTTATTCCCATTACTTTTACTTAAATCTCTCACAATTCTATGCTTCCGCCGTTCGCGCCTGCTTTTATTGAAAGAGCCATTTTTATACCCTTCCTCTTTAGCATACTCCATATTACATATTTGTTGCCGTTCTCCAAATCTATCAACATATTCTACCATTACACATAAATTTGCATGTTCTGACTGATTTGTGATTGAAATCATCATTAAACATCAGTTTACTTCTGAAGTTTGTGACGTAACGTGACGTAAAGAAATACTGCTGGCTAACTGCAAAAGATGACCAGATTTCCTGTCATCATACTTATAGATTTCCTATTAATGGTCAACCGGTGACATGAGTACTGGACTACTATCCCCGCCAATGAACATTCAATTTAATCTATAAAAATTTGGTAATGAGAACTTTTACTCTGGAAAATTAGCAATAGCTGATATCAACATTTCTTTCAAAGATATTCTTGTTATTTGGATCACGATATACTTGCCATGGACATTGAACTGAAGCTATAATGTTACAAATAATAACATAGAGCTAATTACCATAATAAACCAAGCATAATGATACAGTGGTTTATATAATGGACCAGCTTTCAAGAGAGCGTGGTTTCAAATTGTTGGCCAGCCTCCGCACTTATATTTCGTATGGTTTTCCCGAACAGTTTAATACAGGTACACCACAAATTCCTTTCTCTATCCCTTGCTTATCCGAGCCTGTAAGTTTTTGTAAATGTTTTCATTTGTTGAACTAGTTATCAGCTCATTCAACTGTCCTATGGGCTCCATTGTATCCAGGAAATTTTTTTCTGTTTGCTTTGGCAATTTAATCAATTTATCGCCCATAAAGATTGTTTGCATGTTGAAAAGGTATTTTACGTTTCTATTAATAGTGTAGAATTTCAGAAGCATTCGATTCTCTTTCATTGTCCTTGATGGGTGCTATAAACCCACATAAACAGACTTGCCAATCATATTTTCGTTTTCTGGATCCAAAAGATACTTCTCATATGTTTCATTATCTCCAGTCCTTTTCATCGCCTGTTCAGATCGCTATCCCCGGACCTGAGATGCAGCGAACATCAGTTTCCCGACCGGGGTCCCGTTCACGGAAGTTATCACTCCTGTTCGTTCTCAGACCATTCTGCTCATTCCAGCTACTATCTCTCTGAGAATTCCTTTGATTTCTCTCACGATTATTATTTAGGTGGTGATTATTTGGATTCCCATTGTGATAACTACCACACGGTTTCCTCTGACGTTAGAACTTCATAGCTCTCTCTACTTTTTTTACAAATTCTAGAAAATCGTCCATGGAGTCACATGCACTATGGACAAGATCCCACTGCAAATCTTCGGGTAACCGCCTTTTTAACGTGGTGATTTCTGTTAAAACCCCCAACAGATTTTTCACATGCATAATTTTGCCAAGTTCGCCCTTGCCAAATTCTCTCATCGTCCCATTACCGTACCTGTAACTCGGCCCGTTTAAGAATTCGTTTAGGATCCGCGTCTGTTTCTCCTCGCTCCAAAATTTGTTCAAAAAACACTTTTCGAACTCTTCGTACCAGTCGCACGAACTACATTTAACATTTCCCCAAGACTGTGGGTCTCCCTCCAAATGCCGTTTAACGTATTTTATTTTCGCTTCATGCGACATGCCGTGAACAAAAGCGTCCTTACATGCGGCCAAGAAATTTACCGGATGATATCTTCCTTCACCTGTGTAACATTTCACAGATCCGGTATTTGCCCAAGGGATGTATATAACCACCATAGCCTGTTGGGAGGCTAACGAATTTAAATCACTTTTTTCTGTTGCATTTGTTTTCTAAATTCATTTTTTCCTAGTGGTACTGGACTCTATTTTATCTTTACTTTTGCCCAGTTATTTCTCCCCCTCACCTACACTATTGGCTATGTCACTAATAGCTAAATTTTCATCCCTTTTATGAGCATCTTGCACTTTTTACAGCCGCTTACCTTGTCCCCAAGTTTCGTTTATATCTTATCCATTTTCTCCACAAGATATTTTTCCACTGCTTAGATTTTATATTTGCCAACTGCAATTTCGTCTGTAATTTTCCCCATATCCTCTCGGACACCTTTTAATTTATCATAAATTACTTTTTCAAGGGTACCCAAAATTTTTTCAACTTCCTCTTTCACGGCGGAACCTATTTGAGTTCGCATTGTACGCACATCAGTCCGAATTGTATCTTTAACTGTTAGAAATGTGCCCATAGCTGTTCGCAAAGTACCCATATCTGATCGAAGTGCACTGATATAATTTGCCATTCCCTGGATCATTTGCATTAGGTGAGACATCATATTTTCCCCACATTAATTCCCATTGCCTGAATTCCTACTAATTACACTTTCGCGCTCTGATTTCGGACCAAGCGGCTCACTTCTGTTTTCAGAATTACACATAGTAGGTGACTGTTCTATATTCGCGAGATCTATAAGTGGACCTTGGAATTCAGGAGCAAACACTGTCTGACTATTTGCGCAGGCGCTTATCTGATCTGAGATGGTTCCCTCTGCCATGGTGATGCCGTCGGTTGTAGTCGAAGACGACATAGAAGAAATCCCTGGAGTACTCGAAGACGCTGCCATCGTACTGCTGTTGGACTGCGTCTGCCATCGGAGAAAATTGCATGATGCAACTGTAGCTGCTGCCGATGACCGCGTGTTCCAAACGTCTGCGATACCGCTGTCCGTTACACGCGCTAACAGTTATTGTTCCCTGTACTCAACTTATTGAGACTCTGAGCCTCCAAGCAAACTGCCTTTATCGTGCCGTCAATAGCATGTGTTGATTGAGAAAATAGCTGCGTCATTTCACTATTTCCAGAAACCTACTTGCGATGATAAAACTGATCTCACACTGTCTATTGTGAGAGGTTCACTCTACAGAAATCTCTTCTGGCTTTGAAAAGGTTTTTACACTTCTCATAGTATGTTGAATAACATAGAGCAAAGGAATTACCACTTTGCATGATCCAAATCCCAGACGAGATACTCCCAACTGTGGGCTTTCGAATAACTACTACGCACCCTCCGACTCAGTGTTGCAAAAGTTTTGGCTGGTTTCGTTGTCTATCGGATGGGAAACGTGATTGCCGCATTACAGGTCGAATACTGCTGGGTCTACAGTATACGATAAGAATACACACATGAATCGAATGGCTGAAGGTTTCTATCACTCGGCAATTGCGAATTATGAATGTAACATATAAATTTATAAATGAAAGTTTGAAATTGAATAAAATCTGCAGGTACTATCTTAACGACTTTAAATGATGAGTACGATAGTTGAGGTACATTTGAGAATGTGGTATAATTCTTTAAAACGCTTATTGGAGTCGATGGTCCAGCAATTAAACAAAACTGCTCCACTCCAAGTCTTTTCCGCGACTGTGCGTCCGCCGCGCCGTTCAGCACTTTCCCTGTCCCCGTGTCCAGTACCGTACTCCCAGAAGTACCGCTGTGTCCTCTCCGGAAACTCGCTTCCATCCTGTCTCCCCAATCACGAGCGCTGTGATTGGCTAGAGAACTCGTGCCATGTCTTCATGCCAACGTACAGTTACACAAACATAATGAAACATATTCGAAATACTGGATTTACATTTATTTACTGGAAATTAACTAAATATTCCTACGGCTGAATCATAAACACGCTCTGACACGCATTATTAGAAACGTAAACAATTAAATAAACATATATGAAAAGAAAAGAAGCAAAAGGTAGGCCAGGAGCCTAATGTCTCTGTGCTTTCTAAAAGACAGTAAATATTTAACCAATATCTTCATGAATAGTATATATTGAATATAAACAAAGGCATAGATGAATAAATATATTTATAAGCATGCTGCTACCGTTTTATCGTGTAACTGTGGCATATTAATGGCCTGACGCGATCGATAATAATCGGTCAGTGTGACCTCCAATAACTCGTGTACTATTTAAGTTACTCGCCTGATATTCATACCAATTTAGATTTACACTAAAAAGCTCTCTAAAGACACGTATATCGACGAAATCGGAAGAACCGTTTGGACTTTGGAAATTCGTTGCTGGGTGTTACTTGTACAATTTACCGTCAGATACTAAACTTCAAACTAATAAAGATATTGAAAATCTGATTACACCATCAGAATCGTCGTGCAAATAATTGTAATGTTCATGTTTCGTTTTGAGGTATCATGATTCATCTAGCTACTATTAATTTCTATACGAACTATGATATTCCTGCCATTAAGGTTTCACAATGTCCGCCATCTACGGCACACCCAGCATAACACCTCCTTCACTGACACAAAGCACCGTCCTCCTCACAACGGAATTCCAAGCCACGCGGCTGGACCATGCACTGGTGCTACACCTCTCGTCCGGCTAACGTTTGCCACCAATTGTTTGCTGTCGGTCCCCGGCTTTGGCGAGCGTTTTGTGCGGCCGCCCCATTTCCGAACTTGTAATATTTCCAGGGGGCAACTACTCGCCCGTTACGTCACAAACTTCAGAAGTAAACTGATGTTTAATGATGATTTCAATCTCAAATCAGTCAGAACATGCAAATTTATGTGAGTTAATTAGCAGTAAATGTTGTGAGTCACCCTTTAACGCTATGAAAACTCTATTTTCCACGTTGTTGCTACAGTACGTGCATTATCGGAAAAAAACTGTACACCTTTAACGAATAGAGGTAGGACTTTCATATTAATGGGAAATGTAGATCGGTAAGTTATTAAGAGATGATTAGAATTTCATTCACCTCGGTGCAAATGCCAATCATTTCTGCAGAACATATTGAAGCATACTAATGTACATGTCCTGTGAATGTGAACGGTCTTTCTACAGTCGTTCTAGGTGTTCTGTCTCTTTCTTAACATGTGTGTATTTGATAAACTGCCTCTACAATGAAACATATGAGAAGTATCTTTTGGATCCAGAAAACGAAAATATGATTGGCAAGTCTGTTTATGTGGGTTTATAGCACCCATCAAGGACAATGAAAGAGAATCGAATGCTTCTGAAATTCTACACTATTAATAGAAACGTAAAATACCTTTTCAACATGCAAACAATCTTTATGGGCGATAAATTGATTAAATTGCCAAAGCAAACAGAAAAAAATTTCCTGGATACAATGGAGCCCACAGGACAGTTGAATGAGCTGATAACTCGTTCAACAAATGAAAACATTTACAAAAACTTACAGGCTCGGATAAGCAAGGGATAGAGAAAGGAATTTGTGGTGTACCTGTATTAAACTGTTCGGGAAAACCATACGAAATATAAGTGCGGAGGCTGGCCAACAATTTGAAACCACGCTCTCTTGAAAGCTGGTCCATTATATAAACCACTGTATCATTATGCTTGGTTTATTATGGTAATTAGCTCTATGTTATTATTTGTAACATTATAGCTTCAGTTCAATGTCCATGGCAAGTATATCGTGATCCAAATAACAAGAATATCTTTGAAAGAAATGTTGATATCAGCTATTGCTAATTTTCCAGAGTAAAAGTTCTCATTACCAAATTTTTATAGATTAAATTGAATGTTCATTGGCGGGGATAGTAGTCCAGTACTCATGTCACCGGTTGACCATTAATAGGAAATCTATAAGTATGATGACAGGAAATCTGGTCATCTTTTGCAGTTAGCCAGCAGTATTTCTTTGTGCCTAAGCTACTTCCACCTGAAAACACCCGTTGCCAAGAAAATACATCGTTCCTGGAGAGGCATGAATGGTTGGTGATTCGCTATTTTCCGTGGTATACCCAAGTGTTACAATATGTTGTCTACGTGGAGGAGGTGAATATAAAAGACTTGTGACCACTATCAAATGCTTCTGAATTGTAGTTATTCCTAGAGGCAGGAATAATCATTGAGAAAAAAATCTGAAACAGCTGTCAGTCTAAAAATATACCATAAACTCTTCACTAGAGACCATTTGCGGGACAAACCCTTCAAACAGAAGAGGCGGTTCTCTTGTTGCACATGTTAGACTATAAAGAAGTAATGGATCAGGTTCATGACACAAGCTGATCTTTAGTCAGTAGGTTTCGGGCCTCTTATGATGCCTGAATCATCAGTTGTATAAATTAGTAACACATCGCAATGTTGAAGCATATAAGATTAATCACCAACTTCCATCCAATGGGACAGAAATTGCTTCCATCAAAGCAGACAAGACAAGGTTCTCAAGACAACACAGTTATGGAAACCACAATTTTTCCAAACCTTTAATGTGAAATGAATTCGATCTGGCGTTGGGGAATTATATGATGGGTATTTGCCAACTCTGTAAAATAGACATTTTGGCTTCTGCAGCTACTATGTATAGTCCTAAAACAAGTTAAAAATTACATAGAGAAGAGCTAAAGTTAGTGCAGTATTAAATCCTAAGAAAGACTTAAACAACTAAAAAATTCTTTGGCCAAATTCCTCAGTGTCTAAAGTGTGTTAACAAAATAATAAAGTTTGTAAAAAATGTTTTCTGCTTAAATATATTCAAACGTATATACATTGGTACCATAAGAAACGGTTTTGTGAAATTATAAAGAGAAATGTAGAAAAAATATAATTAGTTTAACGGAATGTCTATAGGCAGACAGAAATTTTGAAGGAAGAATTTGTGAATTATATTGCGAAATAACTTGAGACGATATTGAGGAATGTGGGGAAGGACAGTCTGGGACCAAACGTGACTCACGGTGATAAAGCACATGGATGTTTGAAAGAGGAAACAATTGTGTAGCTGACTCACTATTACGGAAGAACCATTGTTGTTTACGCTCCTGATACTACAGCCATGAAGAGCGTAATATATGCCACATTGTACCACTGCATGAGCACTGCCGAGGAACCGATACACATGAATTGTTCAACAAAAGCGAATTCTTGGTGTTTCCTTAATCGTATCCTCGCGAAAGGAGAACAAACAGAATCACATGAAACGACTATCCTAACTGCTCTGAAACCATCTACTGTTGTTAGAAGACACGTGTTTATCAGAAGCAGTTCTCTCCAGCTACCTGCATTGCTGGAATGAAAATGAGTTTGTACATAGTATGATTTCATCAAAGTGCCGAAAGTATGTATTGGTATTCAAAAGAAAAGTGGAAACAGTTGTGATACAAGTTGTTTCACAATTTGTCAAGTGTGCTCTCCGGGAACAGAGACCACTCTGGTGTCAGTAATAAGGAGATGAAGGAGTAAAGTTAGAGACGATTGGAGAAGAAAGCAAAAGCTCAAATGGGGCCTAAAATTAAAAAAAGCGATATACATTCAGATTGATGGTCATATAACCTGAGGAAGCTCAGAAGACAGCAGAAAGAACAACTTACAACCAAGGTGAGTTTTTGAGCAAGGAGCAGAAAGTGAATGTGTTGCCTCACTTTTTTAGAATTTATGGCTCATTTTTATAATTGAATATTCAAACATAACTTTTTCATAGTAAATATTCCCTAAACTGTTATTTGTGGAGAAAATATTTACAGTCAGTGCTAACAGTATTAATTACAATTTTGAAAAAAAATTAGAAAAGTTAATATTGATATGTGAAAGTTTGGACGATCTCAATACATGGATTCATAACTCTGAAAACTAATTTTAAGATCACTGTAAAAGATATCCAGGAAACCTTATACAAAACTGCTCGTCTATACTATTTAATATGGTCTTCAGTTTTTCAAACACATTAAAGTAAATTTCCTACATAAAAGAAAATGCTCAAAAATCCATCAAAATAAATTAATAATTCTCAAGAAATGTGGGATAGATCGAGAGGTTACTTTGTAGTTATATTAAAGAATATTGAGATACTTTTTGTTTAAAATTTGATACCAATTATTTAATTAGGTAAAAAGTTTAATTTTTTTCGAGACTATCCCTCTAAGCTTGAATAGTTGAGGGAAAAGTTTGGCATGTTCCTGATCCAAGAACAAGCAGGCAGTAGGGGTGGACAGTACTCCGCATCTCAAATAATGAATCTGACTCAATATATAAAAGGTGTGTATAAAGTCAGCATATTACAATAAATATTTTCACAAATCTTATATCAATTTGATACTGTAATCCGATGTATATTACTAGAAAAAGTTTAAAACATCACAAATAAACATTTCTTAATCGACACTCAACAGGTGTGTTGAAAATAAAAACCTTTTGCCATTGTATCAACTACTGTTATATCGAGACAAAGAACTTTCATACTTTATATAACATTCCCTAAACTGTGCTATCACAAGTCTCCATTAGAACTAAATCTTATTTCCTGAAATCCAAGACCAGAAAAGCAGATGAAAGGAATAAGAGAATGGTTTTCCTCAAGGAAATGGTAACCCTCCCTGAAAATAATTAAATTTCCATGTTTGCTCATGACCACGTTGCCACTGTTCAGTACATTAAATTTGGGGAAGAAGAGGGAAAGTTTTAAACTATGAAAAAGATCTGAAAGTGAACGCACTCAAATGACAAACAAGTGTTTTTCATCTCAGCAACAGGAAGGGAAGGAGTGTGAATATATAACAGAAAGGAAGACACTGGGCGGCTCAAAAATATATGGAGGTCATACTCCACCTACATCAAGCAGCACTGTCTGTAAACCAATCTGAACGTGACTGAAAAAACTTGGGAAGCACGATCACAAACTTCGAGGACTTCTACAGTCAGTACAACTACTTTGTAGCGAAAGATACAAGTCCAGTGTGGTACACATCCCATCTTATCAAAGCAGTGAGTGTAGCTACCAATTCGGAGTGCTACATCATTACAAGTTGCCTGCAGACCACAGCTTCAGAGAAGCTACACTATCTTGCTGCAATTGATCCTCCTGATATTCAGTGAGAAGTAGTAGATAAAAAGAGAAGACCAAGGCAATAACGTCTGAAGTTTGTCTTCTGTTTAGCTATTAGAATACATAATCATAAATGAAATCAAGAAATAATTTCCTTAAGACATTTGAGGCACTCACAGCGCCGACATAGCATCAAGATTAGTATTGTGATGTGATATACGCAGAATCTTGATAGACACAGATTCTTGATGTAGGTACCTCGTACCTAGGCTCCCTGTCCTATCACTTTCATCAATTCATATCCATTGTGCATTTCGACCGGACTTGGGCGTTTCCACCAGGACAATACGACACTCCACAAGTCAGACATGAACATTATTGAGCGGATCTCGGATGCCTTGCAACGTGCTGTTCAGAACAGATATCCAGCCTCTCGCACTATTTCGTATTTATGGACAGCCACGCAGGATTTATGGTGTCAATTGAAACCAGCACTACTTCAGACATTAGTCGCGTCCATGCTACGTCGAGTTGCGGCACTTCTGGGTGCTCTTGGGTACTCTATACGATGTTAGGCAGGTGTTCCAGTTTCTTAGGCTCTTAGATGTATAATTACTTTAAGATATGTGAAATTGTATGTTGCCTTGAGATTTTTGATCTTAACGGATTCATAAACTAAATGACAGAAGCCTTGGTGGTCACCTAAACAGTGCATTTCAGCTCTGGCCCCAAACAGCTATATGCACCAGAATCAATACACAATCTAGGCTTAGAAATAATAAAGCACTGCAGTACGGAGGAGAGGTGGGGGCGTTAGGGTCTGGGAACTCGTACCTTGAACAAGAGCAAAGTAGAATTTGCATCCCATAGCTTCAGTAGGTACAATCAAACTACAAGTTACGTATAAATTTTCCTCTGTAGATTATATAGGGCCCTCAGGTAAAATTATTCACAACAGCTGTGAGCAATAGCACAGAACGTAAGTATAATATAGTGAACCTGGTGAGACTAAATGGAACTGCATTTCAGGTATGGCTAGTACAGAACTGTCTCTTAGATGGACAGAGATTTACCTCGTAAAACTTGGTGTAGACAGGAGCAAGTCATACTCTGCTATGGGGGCCTGTGGGTACATAGATGTGAACCAAGTTGTACTACAATATAAAAGGATAAGCAGGTATGAATGAGAATGTCATTGTACCATGAACAGAAGAATATGACCTACCACAATAAAACGTGTGGTACATATTTGTGTTATGCAGGCAGCTACAGGTATGAATTTTAAGGCTGTATTATACAGGTTCAAAAATATATCTGAAGGTAAAGGCTGCAGCAGACTCCTTCATCCAGATGACAACTTGGTCTGAGGTCCAACTTAAAATGAATACGTTTCGTAACAGAAAAGGTTTTTAAGGTCTGTAAATTGAATGTTTTAGTTGGACCACTTTATTCGCATTGTGATAGATGGCGCTGTAATAGTCACAAACATATGGCTCACAATTTTAGACGAACAGTTGGTAACAGGTAGGTTTTTTAAATTAAAATACAGAACGTAGGTACCTTTGAACATTTTGTTTCGGTTGTTACAATGTCATACATGTACCATTGTGAACTTATCATTTCTGAGAACGCATGCTGTTACAGCGTGATTACCTGTAAATACCACATTAATGGAATAAATGCTCAAAATGATGTCCGTCAACCTCAATGCATTTCGCAATACGTGCAACGATATTCCTGTCAACAGCGAGTAGTTCACCTTCCGTAACGTTCGCACTGCATTGACAATGCGCTGACGCTTGTTGTCAGGCGTTGTAGGTGGATCACGATAGGAAATATCTTTCAACTTTCCCCACAGAAAGAAATCCGGGGACGTCAGATTCGGTTAAAGTGCGGGCCACGGTATGGTGTTTCGACGACCAATCCACCTGTCATAAATCATGCTGATCAATACCACTTCAACCGCACGCGAGCTATGGGCCGGACATCAATCATGTTGGAAGTACATCACCATTATGTCAGGCAGTGAAACATCTTGTAGTAACATCGGTACATCATTACGTATGAAGACAGTATACATTGCACCATTTAGATTGTCATCGAAAAATGGGGGTCAATTATCCTTCCTCCTATAATGCCGCATCATACATAAACCCGCAAAGGTCGCTGATGTTCCACTTGTCGCAGCCATCGTGGATTTTCCGTTGCCCAATAGTGCATATTATGCCGGTTTACATTACCGCGGTTGGTGAATGACGCTTGCAAAAAAATTGCCATCGTCCCGCAATTTCTCTTGTGCCCAGTGGAAGAACTGTACACGACGTTAAAAGTTGTCGCCATGCAATCCCTAGTGCACAGAAATATGGTACGGGTGCCATTGATGTTGATGTAGCACACCAAATTTAAAAAGGCACACAAAATTAGAAAAGACGAAAAATACCCAAAGGTGGCGTAGTGTTACGTAAGTATAACATGTAGCGGGAACTTCAATGCGAGATGCTCTTAATAGTTTCCACACTGAAACACTGTCTAGAAATCTGGCAGAAAACATCAAGAAATTCTGGTAGTATGTAAATCACTCCATTGGCAAGACGCAATCAAATCCTTCACTGCTCTATAACGATGGTGATATTATCGATGACGGCGCCACTAAAGCAGAGTTACTTAACACAGTTTCCCGAAATTTGTTCACAACATAGGACGAAGTAAAAATTCCAGAATTCAAATCAGAAACAACTACCAACATGAGTAGCTTAGGAGGAGACAAACATCGTGTAGCGAAGCTGCTTAAACACTTAGTAACAACAAGTCTTCCATTCCAGATTGTATACCAGTCAAGTTCCTCTCAGATATTGCTGATACAATAGCTTCATACTCGGCAACCATATACAATGACTCGTTCACAGAATGATCCGTACCCAGATACAGAACAACTACATAAGTCACACGAGTAGCCTAAAAAGGAAATTAGGAGTATTTCGCTGAATTGTAGACCCATACCACTAACAACAATATGCAGTAGGATTCTGGAACATATATTGCGTTCGAACATTACGAGTATTTCGAAGAAAACGCTTTACTGACAAACAACCAGCACGGACTCAGAAAATATCGTTGTTGTGAAACACATCTAATTCATTATTCTCACATTTCAAGAAGACTTTTGACACCGTACCTCAAAAGTGACTTCTAATCAAATTGAGTGATTATGGAGTATCGTCCCTTTTTGTGCGAGTGGATTTGTGAGTAAGGTCACAGTACGTAGTAACAGACTGGACGTCATCGAATAAAACAGAAGTAGTATCTGGCGTTCTCCAAGTAAGCGTTTTAGATTCTGTGCTGTTGCTGATCATCATTAACGACATAGGAGACAATCTGAGCAGCCTGCTTAGAATGTTTGCACACGATGCTTTAATTTACCGTATTGTAAAGTCATCAGACAATCAGAACCAACTACAAAAAGATTTACACAAAATTACGTTTGACCGCCGTGTTCTAGAGTATTGCTGTGCTGTGTGAGAGCAGCAGGACATCGAAAGAAAAGAAAAAGGGCAGCTCGGTTTTTATTATAGAGGGGATGGAGTTTTACACGTATGATACACGTACTGGGGTGGCAGTCATTAATACAAAGAATTTTTCTCTGCGGCAGGACCTTCTCATGAAATTTCAAGTACGATCTTTCTCCTCAGAGTGTTAAAATATTTTGTTAATTGTCGCCTACATAGGTAGAAATGATCATAACAGGAAAATAATAGAAATCAGAGCACGTGCGGAAAGTTTTAAGCGTTAATATCTCCCTGCTGATGTTCGAGAGTGGATCTGTAGAGAATTAGTGTAAAGGTTGTTCGATGAACAAGGCACTTATTTGTGAATTGACGAGAAATCATGTTATTGTAGATGTAGATCACGGCAAATGGTAAATAATGGGCTTAAAATATTATTGACAGATTTTTTTCAAGGTCTCACTCTAAGTCACATTCATTTCTGCAGTTCAGTGGTACGTTTAAGATATGACAATGAGATACTAAATAGGAAGGAAACATCAAAAATTTTATGTGAACATAATGATGAGAATTAAAAGGGAACAAACTCATTTTAGAACTCCTAAATCAACTTATTTCAGCCAAACATGCATTTTAAATCACTGAAAATCTTGGGGAATGTGAAATCAGTAAGTCTTCATATATAGTGCATTTTCATTCAGGAATGCCACATGGAATAATATTCAGTAGTAACTCAACTTTAAGACAGAATGTCTTCCTTGTTCAGAATGTGCTGTAAGACTAATATGTCATGCATATCCACAATTACCTTGTAGACATCTGTTTAAAGAGTTAGGCATTCTAATTACTGTTTAACAATATATTTGATCCCTCATCAGGTTTCTCATAAATAATCCACGGTAGTTTTAAAGCTACAATGATTTACGTACTAACAATATTAGAAGTAAGAATTCGACATTCATTATTCCACATGAAGGTTGTATTTAGCACTTAAATGGGAGCACATTGCTGCATCCTAAATGTTTGATCATTTACTCAGTAACATAAAATGTCCATCAGTCAGCAATGTTAAACTCGAAACTAACTGTAAATTGTTCTCCTTTATAGCTCGTAGTAGAATTTTAAGTTTTGTAATGTGTAAAAGGTGCTATGTACGCATTATATTTTCATATCTGCATTAAAAAAAGGTCACTTGCAAATAGAATGCGGCCATATTCACATATGAACATGTGTTGTGAATGTAAAATGGCTCATTCCACTTCATATAATTAATGGCACAAATGATCCATAAAACATGAAACTGACTGACTGACTAGTTAAAATGTCGGTAACATAAAAAATGAATCGTATACGGTGTCTGAGATGTTGTAATTACTGACAGAAACTAAAATGACTTATGGAGTTCTAGGACGGTTTTTGCAGAAGATGTAATTAGTTTTGTTTGTAATGAAACCATTTCATAATCAGGTAAAGAGTTCACGTCGAAATCTCTGCATATAAACCAGAAAGTATGAACTATGTGGGACAGACAAGTAATCCAGAACAATAAAGAGTTAACAGCAGGATGCCCTCACACATTTTTACGAATGGATAGGAGTTAGTGCAAGAGGCATAGCAGTATGCTTATGGTTCCTATATTATCATATGATCCCTGAATGAATAAATACATAAATAAGTAAGTATTTTAAGAAAATGTTAAAATACTGAGTCTACTACCAATGACAACCAGAAAAAGTGACAGCTATTAAATACTACACAAAATAAAATTACCAATTACAGAGATTTTGGAAATTATTTTTAAGGCGCATCATCTTCCTCTTTAATAGTAGTTGTTGAAGTAAGTTATCATGCAAACGACAGTCTATGGTACTGTTTCAGCTAGTTGAGATATGATACAGAAGGGTCGTCTTTTGGCGGCTGATAGGTTAGCTGCCTTCTCCTGTTCATCAGCAGACTGGGAAGATAGAAAGAATAAAAAACAATATACAGAAGAGTTGTAACACCTGTTTACATGATAATTAAATTGCACCAGAACCATTTACAATTATCTGAAACCGTGTTGTTAACTATTTTTCCTTTACTGAATACTGAGAAGCCAACCACAGAAACCTTCATAATATTTCAGAAGCGTGTTTAATAAAATGAAGTGTTTACTCTGTGAACCTCTTAGAAAATCATTTTAACCACAACGCACTGATGCCATTCATTGTTGATACAAGTTACAATTTATTTGTTTAATCAACTGTGAACATAGATTATCAGTTATATGCATTGTTTTTCCTTAGAAAATTAAACTAACATGGAATATGCCACACAAGACCGAATACTTTGAAACAAACAATTAATATCAAATTATGCTGTTCTCCTACACAAAAGATTCAGTTAGTTTCAAAGTAAAATTCTTTCATCCTGTGTATCTTGCATTACATACATAAGTCCACAACTGATCTCATCTGTGACAGAGACCAACATCCATTCAATTTTCAGCACTGTTCAGCAATTTCTTAATTTGTAGATGGTAGGACGAGTGGCCATAGCAAAGCAACCGTATATGTCTGGAAACACTTTCAGTGTCATGCCTTTTGTATCTAGTGGGTCGTATTACTACCTTGAATGGACAAGCAATGCAACATTTCCCCGCACCTCATCAATGGTAGTATGATATCAATGTCCTCCCTAGCACTTTTGAGTGACTATGCTACGTAACTATTGTTTTTATAACACCTGATGTCATGATTATAACACTAAAGAAAATTTTAAAACTATGTGCCACAGACAAATAGCAGACTGTAATCCAAGAACTGTATGTGTGCTCAATGGTATTTACTTACACTTCAGAATGGCTACAACACCGAAACTATGCAGTAGTGTATATTATAACACACAGTATGATTTAATCCTTACAATAACACCTAGTGGAGCAAACTGATATCGTTTGAGAAATGTGTGTTTTTGATCTAGTCTTCTAGGAGTTTCTCTATTCTGAGATTCCAAATGGCTGCAACGAACTAGCTGGGAAATTACGTTGTGACTTAGCACAGTATACCAATACAAGTGTACTGGTTATACACAGAGTTTTTCTCATAAGAATCGGGTTATAATAGGCCTTTAAACAGTGTGTGACATACTTGCCCACTTACTGTTCTCTGGCAAGCTTTGTGCACCTTGAAAACTGGTGCTGTATCACTGAGAACAGTGGAGAAACGTATTAGAAGTGGGAATTCAATGTAAATACCAATTTGTTTGACATGAGTATATATATGTATTGTAAAATGAGGTTATTATATTCCCGTTATTTCGCCTTTTACGATGAGGCAGCACATTACTTTTTCACAAGACAGTGAACTGCTTCGAACTATTTAATGGCGAAATCAGGTATGACTGCTAAGTCATTTTCAATAGCTCACAGAATCTTGAGCGATGGGCGTGTCATAACATGCATTACGCCAACATTTGAAGAAGACTCCTACCAGGAGATTGACCAGTACTTGGTTTGTAGTACTTTCCCTTTGTATATTGGCTCAAAACGATCATAATATCATTTCACTCATTGCTTTCACTTTGTACTATTACTGTTTTTAACAGCAGGCTTCTCCTTTTGAGTGCAATTCCGTCAGCGAACATCTCCATTCTCAATTACAAGCATTCATAAAGTTAGTAAAATTTAAAGTAAATTTACTTTAATGTGCCTAAAAAATTGAAGACCATATTAAATAGTATAGACAAGCAGTTCTGTGTAATCTTTCTTGGATATCTTTTACAGTGACCTTAAAATTAGTTTTCAAATTTATGAATCTATTTATTGAGATCGTCAAAACTTTCACATATCAATATTACCTTTTCTAATTTTTTTTCAAAATTGTAATTGATGCTGTTAGCACTGACTGTAAGAGTTATCTCTACAAAAAACATATAGGGACTATTTACTATGAACATGTTATATTCTAAATACAGTTCCAAAAATGAGACATAAGTGCAGCAAAAGTGAGACAACACAATCACTTCCTGGTCCTTGCCCTAAAACTCACCTGGGCTGTGAATTGTTCTTTCTGCTCTCTTCTGAGCTTCCTCAGCTTATATGATCGTCAATCTGAATGCATATCGTCTTTTTTTTCAAATTCTAGGTATCATTTGGCCTTTTTCTTTCTTCTTCAATCGCCTCTAACTCTACTCCATCATGTCCTTACTACTGGCAGTGGAGTGGTCTCTGTTGTGGGAGAGATCTCACTTACAGAATTGTGAAATAGCTTGTGTCGAAGTTGGTTCTACTTTTCTTTTGCTTACAAATACATCCTTTGTGCATTTTGATTATATTATACTATCTACACACTCATTTTCATTTTGCCCGTTCCAATAGTGCAGCAGAACTGAATCAGATGGAAGCCTCTGGTACATAGATATCAATCTAACAACAACAGATGGTCTCAGAGCAGTTTGTACAGTAGTCTCATGTGATTCTGTTTGTTCTCCTTTGCCGAGGGTATGATTAAAGAAACAACAAGAATTCGCATTTGTTGGACACTTCATGTGTTGCAGATCCTCGGCAGTGCTCATGCAGTGGTACAATGTTGCATAGATTACACTTATCATGGCTGCAGTATCTGGAGCGTTATCAACAATGGCTCGTCAGTGGTAGTGAGTCAGCTCCACAGTTCTTTCTTCTTTCAAACTTCCATGTTCTTTAGCACCCAGAGTCACGTTTGGTGCCAGACTGTCCTTCACCACATTTCTCAGTAATGTCTCAAGTTTTATCGCAATATGATTCACACAGTCTTCCTTCACAATTTCTGTGTTTCCATTGACATTGAGATAAACTAATTACATTTTCTTCTACATTTCTCTTTCGAATTTCAAAAATTCCTTTCGTATGGTAGCAATGCATATACGAAATAACATATATAAGCAAAAAATGTTTTTACAAAAAACACACTTTTGAAACTGAAGAAGTTGGTCCAAGAATTATTGTGTTGTTTCAATCTTTCTTAGTAAATACCCATCATATAAATCCCCAACGCCAGTTCCCATTCATCTCACATGAAAGTTTTGGAGAAAACGTTGTTTCCATAGATGTGTTGTCTTGCGATCCTTTTCTTGTTTGCTTTGGTGGAAAATATTTCTGTCCTATTGGATGGAAGTTGATGATTAATCTGATTTGTGTTAACACTGTGATGTGTTACTACTTGATACAACTCATGATTTAGGCACCATAACAGGCTCGAAGCACACTGACTAAAAATTAGCTTCTGTCGTCAACCTGATCCATTACTTCTTCATAGTCTGACATGTTGAACAAGAGTACTGCCTCTACTCGTTGAAGAGTTTGTCAGCGCAAATGGTCTTTAGTGAAACGTTTATGGTACATTTTTAGACTGACAGCTGTTTCAGATTTTTTCCTCAACAATTTTTCCTGCCTCTAGGAATAGGTACTCTTCAGAAGCATTTTACAGTGCCCACAAGGCTCTTGTATTCACCTCCTCCACGTAGACTGGAAATTGTAACATTTGGGTATACCATGGAAAATAGGGAATCACCAACCAATCCTGCCTCGACAGGAACGATGTATTATCTCGGTAACAGGTGTTTTCAGGTGGAAGCAACTTAGGCACAAAGAAATAGTGAAATCATTTAGCATAGTGTTGTTATGTCCTTCAAATCTGCTGGCGAACTGCAGAAGATAACCAGACTTACATTCAACCGATCTATGATTTCCTGTTCATGGTCATCCATTGACATGTGTACTGGACTACTATCCCCGCCAATAAACCTTCAATTTGTTGTATAAACATTTGGTAACGAGAAATTTTATTCTGGAATATTAGCAATAGCTGATATCAACATTTCCTTTGAAGATGTTCTGGTTATTTGCATCAAGACTTACTTGACATAGACGTTACACTGAAGCTATAGTGTTACAAATAGTAACATAGAAATAAATACCAAAATAAGCCGTACATAATGATGCAGTGGTTTATATGATGGACCAGCATTCAAGAGAGCGTGGTTTCAAATTGTTGGCCAGCTTCGGCATTTACATTTCGGATGGTTTTCCTGAACAGTTTAATACAGGTACGCCACGAATTCGTTTTCCTATACCTTGCCTGTCCGAGCCTGTAAGTTGTAGTAAATGTTTTAGTTAGTTGAAGGAGTTATCAGCTCATTCAACTGTCCTATAGACTCCACTCTATCCAGGGAATTTTTAACTGTTTGCTTTGCCAATGGAATGAATATATCGCCTATAAAAATTGATTGTATGTTGAACAGCTATTTTACGTTTGTATTAGTAGTGTAGCATTTCAGAAGCATTTCATTCTCTTTCATTGTCCTTGATGGGTGTTATTCTCCTACATAAACAGATTTGCCAATCATATTTTCGTTTTCTGGATCCACCATATACTTTCCATATGTTGTATTGTAGAGGCAGTTTATCAAATACACTCATTCTAAGAAACAGAGAGAACACCTTGAACGACTATAGAAAGGACGTTCATATTCACAGGATATTTAAATTAGTATACTTTACTATGTTCTACAGAAATACTTAGCATTTGCACCGAGGGAAATGAAATGCTAATCATTTCTGCATAACTTACTAATGTAAATTTCTTATTAATATGAAAGTCGTATCTCTATTCGTTAAAGGTGTACAGTTTTTTCTGAACATACAAGTACTGTACAAACATTGTGGAAAATAGAGTTTTGATAGTGGTAATTGGTGATTCACAGCATTTACTGCTAATTAACTCACATAACTAAGCGTGTTCTGACTGATTTGTGATTGAAATCATCATTAATCATCAGTTTACATATGAGGTGAACTGTAAGTAGGGGGCACAAAATTTACTTTGAACCCTTTACAGAAAATACATGGAAAATAATACCGAAGCTTTGCCACTAATACGGACAAATGGATCAACAGAAGGAGTACAGCGAGTGTATTGTACGCCTGTGACATGCAGAGCAGCCACAAAGTAAGGGAAACTTATCTTTTGCGCTATCCACTGAGGAGTAGTCATACGCAGAGCTTCATTTACTGGAATAATCACTAAAAGTCTGAAATCGTGTTATTTCTACCCACTAACGTTTACAAGGGTTAAAAAAAAATGTGCCAGTCTTTATTGTATTCCACTCTCATTAGGTTTAAACACTCTGTAAGCAGCAAATTGTATTGTTACAGGGTGCCTAGCTGCAATTTGCTACATCATAACATACATATGTATTATACCTGTTTGTTTTCATAAATGTGATTCATGAGGTAAATATGCGATTGAAATTACAGTCAGAAAAACGCTATTAGTAAAAGTAAGAGAAAGTTACTTCTGGACGCCAGAATTGGTAGAGTAAAATGAGAAAGAAAGGCAAGAAATATCAATTAAAAATCAAAGAATCTGCACTGCTCTCAAAACTTTCTGTCCTTACACTCGACATTGTACTATTAACATGGCTGTTACAATTATGGTATTATGCCGTTCACAGTTTGAAGTGTAGCTGATTCTATTTGTTTCCAAAATATTTACTTCCGATATCAAGACAGTGCTCTCAGCCGATTTCTATAATATTTATGTACTTAAATATAGAATAAAAGACGAATAACTGTATAAATTGTATTTGTGATGTTAACTATCTGGATGTACTAATGTCTTCTATCACGTTTTGCAAGGAGAAAAAATGTAAATGATATCTCCTTGACGTGAAAGGTAGTCTCGTGGATATAATTTTTGGAAGAGAATTAAATACATAATTTAATGAACAGGTAAAAATGACTCACGATGGAAGAAATTTTGTGTTTAACTGAAACACTCTCAGACTAAACTTTGGTATCGGTGGAACGGAGACCGTTGGCTACCTGATGAAATCTATAGGAAAATATACTACTACAGATGCTAGAGATATGCAGAAAGAAAACAAATATCATTTTCAGTTAATCAGTATGAAAACTGAGTTACAGTGTTCTTTTTAATTCTGAACACTTCTGTATTTGGCAGTTATAGATACTTTAATGTCCTCTTTGTCTGTGTTATTGGTTTCAATTTTATCAAATCTTTATGGATAAGATTTGAATATTACAAAGGAAGAAGTTCAGTAAATCACAGTTCCAAAATACTTAAACAAATAATTTACAAAGGAATGAATGGATGGTTTAGAATCCGAATCCATGGAGGATGAATTGGATTTCAGAGAAACATATGAACATGTGAAACAGTACTGCCATTACAATTTATCTTATATGATACACTGGAAAATGGAGAAGCTACATTTATAGCATCTGTAGACTGAAAAAATCATTTGTCCATGTTGACTGGGACTCATTCCCTGAAACCTTTAAGATAGTTGGTGTAACAACCTGCTACTGACGTGATGTGCGAAATTGTCAATTAAAGGTCAATTTTTTATTTAAGCTTCAAAACATACCAATCTGAAGACTGCCATTTCAATTAAGTGGCAAGGAACTACACTCAAGCACCAAAAAAATTGTGTAGTCACGTGTATTTAAACAAAGAGACATGTGAACCGGCAGAAGACTGCGCTGCGGCCGGCAACGCCTATATATGACTACTAGTGTCTGGCACAGTTGTTAGATCGGATACTGTTGCTACAATGATTGGTTATCAAGATTAAGTGTGTTTGAATGTGGTGCACGAGCGTACCTTTAATATCAGGCACCTTGTACAACATCAAATCTCCGACATCGCTGCTGCCCGAAATAGATTCTGCAAGAATGAGACCAACGACGACAGAAGAGAATAGTTGACTTGGCAGTAGCGCAACCCTACCGCAAATTGCTGCAGATTTCGATGCTGGGTCATCAGCAAGTGTCAGAGTGCTAACCATACAACGAAACATCATCGATATGGCGTTTCGGAGCAGAAAGCCCCCTCGTGTACCTTTGATAACTGCGCGACACAAAGTTTTACGTCTCGCCTAGGCCCGTGGTCTAGGTTCTAGAGTCCGTGGTCTAGGGGTAGCGTCTTTGATTCATAATGAAAACGTCTTCGGTCCCGGGTTCGATCCCCGCCACTGCTTAAATTTTGATAAATAATCAGCATTGGCGGCCGAAGACTTCCGGCTTAAGAAGTCAGCGTCATTCTGCCAACGGCCTTGTCAAAGAGGGCGGAGGAGCGGATAGGGGTTCAGGGCACTCTTTTGTCCTAGAGGTGGGAAATTGCCCCTAAAGGCGGAAGAATCAGCAATGATCAACGACATGAGGATGCAGAGGGCAATGGAAACCACTGCATTAAGGACACGTAACGTGTATCCGCAGGACATGTGGCCTGTAATTGAAGAAATGTCATGATGATCTCTCCATTGGCAAAATATTGCGGAATAGTCCCCCATTCGTATCTCCGGGAGGGGACTGCCCAGGGGGAGGTTACCATGAGAAGAAGGTTGAATAATCAACGAAAGGATAACGTTCTAAGAGTCGGGGCGTGGAATGTCAGAAGCTTAAACGTGGTAGGAAAACTAGAAAATCTGAAAAGGGAAATGCAAAGGCTCAGTCTAGATACAGTAGGGGTCAGTGAAGTGAAGTGGAAGGAAGACAAGGATTTCTGGTCAGATGAGTATCGGGTAATATCAACAGCAGCATAAAACGGTATAACAGATGTAGGATTCGTTATGAATAGGAAGGTAGGGCAGAGGGTGTGTTACTGTGAACAGTTCAGTGACCGGGTTGTTCTAATCAGAATCGACAGCAGACCAACACCGACAACGATAGTTCAGGTATACATGAAGACGTCGCAAGCTGAAGATGAACAGATAGAGAAAGTGTGTGAGGATATTGAAAGGGTAATGCCGTATGTAAAGGGGGACGAAAATGTAATAGTCATGGGCGACTGGAATGCAGTTCTAGGGGAAGGAGTAGAAGAAAACGTTACAGGAGAATATGAGCTTGGGACAAGGAATGAAAGAGGAGAAAGACTAATTGAGTTCTGTAACAAGTTTCAGCTAGTAATAGCGAATACCCTGTTCACCAATCACAAGAGGAGGAGGTATACTTGGAAAAGGCCGGGAGATATGGGAAGATTTCAATTAGATTACATCATGGTCAGACAGAGATTCCGAAATCAGATACTGGATTGTATGGCGTAGTCAGGAGCAGATATAGACTCAGACCACAACATAGTAGTGATGAAGAGTAGGCTGAAGCTCTAGACATTAGTCAGGAAGAATCAATACGCAAAGAAGTGGGATACGGAAGTACTAAGGGATGACGAAATACGTTTGAAGTTCTCTAACGCTATAGATACAGCAATAAGGAATAGCGCAGTAGGCAGTACCGTTAAAGAGAAATGGACATCTCTGAAAAGGCCCATCACAGAAGTTGGGAAGGAAAACATAGGTACAAAGAAGTTAGCTGCGAAGAAACCATGGGTAACAGAAGAAATACTTCAGTTGATTGATGAAAGGAGGAAGTACAAACATGTTCCGGGAAAGTCAGGAATACAGAAATACAAGTCGCTGAGGTATGAAATAAATAGGAAGTGCAGGGAAGCTAAGACGAAATGGCTACAGGGAAAATGTGAAGACATCGAAAAAGACATGATTGTCGGAAGGACAGACTCAGCATACAAGAAAGTCAAAACAACCTTTGGTGACATTAAAAGCAACGGTGGTAACATTAAGAGTGCAACGGGAATTCCCCTATTGAATGCAGAGGAGAGAGCAGATAGGTGGAAAGAATACATTGAAAGCCTCTATGGGGGTGAAGATTTGTCTGATGTAATAGAAGCAGAAACAGGAGCCGATTTAGAAGAGATAGGGGATCCAGTATTAGAATCGGAATTTAAAAGATCTTTGGAGGACTTACGGTGAAATAAGGCCGAAGGGATAGATAACATTCCATCAGAATTTCTAAAATCATCGGGGTAGTGGCAACAAAACGACTATTCACGTTGGTGTGTAGAATATATGAGTCTGGCGATATACCATCTGACTTTCGGAAAAGCATCATCCACACAATTCCGAAGACGGCAAGAGCTGAAAAGTGCGAGAATTATCCCACAATCAGCTTAACAGCTCATGCATCGAAGCTGCTTACAAGAATAATATACAGAAGAATGAAAAAGAAAATTGAGAATGCGCTAGGTGACGATCAGTATGGCTTTAGGAAAAGTAAAGGGACGAGAGAGGCAATTCTGACGTTACGGCTAATAATGGAAGCAAGGCTAAAGAAAAATCAAGACACTTTCATAGGATTTGTCGACCTGGAAAAAGCGTTCGACAATACAAAATGGTGCAAGCTGTTCGAGATTCTGAAAAAAGTAGGGGTAAGCTATAGGGAGAGACGGGTCATATACAATATGTACAACAACCTAGAGGGAATAATAAGAGTGGACGATCAAGAACGATGTGCTCGTATGAAGAAGGGTGTGAGACAAGGCTGTAGCCTTTCGCCTTTACTCTTCAATCTGTACATCGAGGAAGCAATGATGGAAATAAAAGAAAGGTTCAGGAGTGGAATTAAAATACAAGGTGAAAGGATATCAATGATACGATTCGCTGATGACATTGCTATCCTGAGTGAAAGTGAAGAAGAATTAAATGATCTGCTGAACGGAATGAACAGTCTAATGAGTACACAGTATGTTTTGAGAGTAAATCGGAGAAAGACGAAGGTAATGAGAAGTATTAGAAATGAGAACAGCGAGAAACTTAACATCAGGATTGATGGTCACGAAGTCAATGAAGTTAAGGAATTCTGCTACCTAGGCATTAAAATAACCAATGACGGACGGAGAAAGGAGGACATCAAAAGCAGACTCGCTATGGTGAAAAAGGCATTTCTGGCCAAGAGAAGTCTACTAATATCAAATACCGGCCTTAATTTGAGGAAGAAATTTCTGAGGATGTACGTCTGGAGTACAGCATTGTATGGTAGTGAAACATGGACTGTGGGAAAACCGGAACAGAAGAGAATCGAAGCATTTGAGATGTGGTGCTATAGACGAATGTTGAAAATTAGGTGGACTGACAAGGTATGGAATGAGAAGGTTCTATGCAGAATCGGAGAGGGAAGGAATATGTGGAAAACACTGATAAGGAGAAGGGACAGGCTGATAGAACATCTGCTAAGACATGAGCGAATGACTTCCATGGGAGTAGAGGGAGCTGTAGAGGGCAAAAACTGTAGAGGAAGACAGAGATTGGAATACGACAAGCAAATAATTGAGGACGTAGGTCGCAAGTGCTACTCTGAGATGAAGAGGTTATCACAGGAAAGGAATTCGTGGCGGGCCGCATCAAACCAGTCAGTAGACTGATGACCAAAATAAATAGGCCCGTTAAGACTGACATTGAACTGTTAATCGCAGGAAACCTGTTGCCTGGCAGGAAGAGTCTTGGTTCTCGTTTCAAACTGCTTCGAGTGGACATAGGTGTAAGGGTTTGGAGACAACCACATGAATCCATGGACCCTTCATGTCAGCAGGGGATTGTTCAAGTTGGTGGCGGCTCTGTAGTGCTGTGGAGCGTGTGCAAGTTGAGTGATATATAACCCCTGGTACACCTAGATACGACCGTGACAGGTGGCACTTACGTAAGCCTGCTCTTTGATCACATATTTCCATTCATGTCCATTGCGCATTACGACGGACTTGGGCAATTACAGCAGCACAATGCGACACCACACACGTCCGGAATTGCTATAGACTAGCTCCAGTCACACTACTGTGTGTTTAAACACTTCCACTGGCCACCAAACTGCCCAGACATGAACATTATTGATCTCCACCTCCTCATACACATACGGATTTAAGGACAGCCCTGCGGGATTAATCGTGTCATTTGCCTCCAGTGCTACTTCAGACATTAGTCGAGAACATGCCACGTCGTGTTACGACACTCCTGATAGCTCACTGGGGCTCTAGAAAGTATTAGGTGGGTGGAAAAGATACCTTGGCTCTTCAGTATATAGTGATGAACAACATAAATATCAATGATAATATATACAAGGTTCTGGGGAAGGCGTACCAAACACTGTGTTTCATCGCAGACTATTTAGAAGATTAACGGATTTAAAATAGAGACTGCCAACACTTCCATTGTCTGTCTTCTATTAGAGTATTGGTGTGCAGCATGGGATCCTTACGAGACAGCACTGACAGAGGCCACAAAAATGTTCAAAAAAGGGAACCAACTTTTTATTATTGTGTAATAAGGGAGAGATTGTCACGAATATGATACACGAACTGGGATGGCAAACTTTAAAACGTAGGCGTTTATCAGTACTGCGAGATCTGTTCATGAAATTTGAATCACAGGCTTTCTCCTCCCAAAGCAAAACTGTTTTGTTGATGCCAATCTACGTATAGAGAAATAATCATCGTAATAAAATAAATGAAATCAGAGCCCCCAAGGAATGATTCGACTGCTCGGAGTTTCTGCTTGCTATGTGAGAGTGAAACGATACAAAAATAGTCTGAAGATGGTTTGTTGAAACTTCTGCTAAGTACATAAGTGTATACCGCAGAGTAGTCATGTAGATACAAAAAATTAGTTAAGGCAGCAGTTTACATATATTTCAGTAATTATTAGTTGGCCTCTTACTTCGTTATTGGCGTCATTGTTGAAACTTACTCTATTACAGCTAAAATAACGTTGTTATGGATGCATATAAGATATTGGGTAAGCACTCAAATTAAAAAATGTATACTGATTTTTGGTTAATATTCACTCTACATCCTAACATTGGAAAAAATAATTTAATTCCGACAAAAACATGTGTACTGTTTGCTGTTGTAAGATTTCACTTAACTGATTCGAAAAAACTTCGATACTAACTTGCTTGGGCTCTGTCAGCCAATTAATAAGTAAACATTTGCAACTATGTAAAAGTAAATATATACAATTCTGTTCTTAAAAATCTGTTGACACGCATCAAGTTAACCAAATTTTGACGTACATATGACTGTAACATGGAACGTATATTCGAAAAAGTCAACTTAGACAAGTTCTGGTTTCTATAATGACTGTTGTGACAGATAGTCACATTGGGGTGTAGGTAGTAGCATGGGAATCAGGGAAGTAAATGGGTCCCTTCTGTGGTGTTGCAGATCATTTTCTAGGAATAGGAAAATAGCGGAAAAGGGAGGTAAGATTAGAGACCTTCAGGCTGAACTGCCTAGTGCTACGGAGGAACTAATCAGGTTAACGGGGGAGAAGGGTGAAGACAGATGGGAAGTGGTAGCAAGGAACAGGGGCCTCAGAAAGAGAACAGTATCGGACAGTTTCATCATTCACACAAACAACAGGTTTGCCTTACTACCTCAGTCAACTAAGGAAGAGGCTCAAGTAGATGTAAGCGTAGTCAGCACTCAACAGACTTTCATTAGGAGACCGACTGGTGCAAGAAAGAGAATAGGAGGAAAGTTCTGTGGTTAGGTAGTAGTCATGGAAGAGGTGTGGGCCAGATCGTACAGGAAGAGTTAGGTGACAGGTAGCAGGTCACATGTATTTTCAAGCCCAGTGCATGGCTTAGCCAAGTTATAGAGGATGTAGTACCATTGTGCAAGGGTCTTACAAAGCAGGGTCATGTTGTGGTAGTGGGTGGAGCGGGAAACCGTACTGAAAGGGATCAGGGCTACAATACTGAGTGCGACCTGGAAAAAATAGCATCTGCATCGAACCATACAAATGTTTGATTGGTTACTGCTTTCATGAAGTATGATTGGCCGCAATTGAACAGCTCTGTCAAGAGGGTCAATATGGAGCTACATCAGCCGCTTCAGGCAGCTACTTTCTCAGTCATAGGTTTGGTTCCTGTTGGTGATATTGGTTAGGGGCGACCTCACAAGACATGGCCTGAATCTCAATAGGAAAGGGAAGGGTAAAGTGGCTGGGATAATAGAAAAATATTTAAGGTGGCACTGAAACTCATGTGAGTACTTTTTTAGGCCAAAATCAGTGTATAATCATCTTACATTGATTGAAATTAAGCTTAATAAGTAGTTCTGACAAACAGGTACTAGCAATGTGAAAATATCACTAGACAGTACAGTAAAAAATAATGTTAGTATATTACAAGAGTCACATAAAAGCACAGGGAAAAATAATGTTAATAAGTAGCATCAGAATATCAGAGGATTAAAAAACAAACTAAATGAGCTTCATGTTTGTTTAGAAGATTTAGAATCTGAGGGTAGGACAGATGTACTATGCCTATCTGAACATCATATAGTCACAGGTATGGAAAAGGTAAGTGTAGGTGGATACAAGCTTTCAGCACATGCAAGTAGAGACACTATGGAGAGAGGAGGAGTTGGGAGTTGTCATATATGTTAAACTCTGTAATAGTGAGAAAAATTTGGGAACTGAAAAATTTTGTACAGAGCAACGTATAGAAACATGTGCGTGTGAGCTCAAAGTAAATAATGGCACTTGTATAATTTTAGCTGTGTTTAGGTCCCCATTCGGATAAACTTCTATTCTTTGTTATGCTACCTGTCAGACAGAGGATAGGAAATTAAGGTTTCTGGGGCTTTCAATGCAGATTTTCTGAAAGAGTCTGATAGAGAGCTTGACCTTGAAGTATTAAATGGTTATTTCAATTTGACACCAGTTATTATCGATTCTGTTACTCCGCTGGTACAGGAAAGCAACACAGTGATAGATAATGTATTCATAGACTAAGATAAATTTAATTAAATAAAAAGTTTTCCTATTAAGAATGGTCTGTCTCATCATGATGCACAGTTAGTTACAGGATATGATGTAGCTCCATACAGTAATGCAAAACAGTGCTCCAAAATAGTGTGTTCAATTAACAATGAAACAATTAATAATATTAGGAAAGCCTGCAACAGTTAGACCGACATGAGAGGTACAGGGAAAATGATGCTAATTTAAAG
Organism: Schistocerca serialis cubense; assembly: GCF_023864345.2. NCBI lineage: Eukaryota > Metazoa > Arthropoda > Insecta > Orthoptera > Acrididae > Schistocerca > Schistocerca serialis. Next base: position 466,193,383 of record NC_064640.1, on the reverse strand, counting down.
TTTAAAATATTTCATGATACCTTTCTGAGTATATTTGAAAATAGTTTCCCTAAAAAAACAGTGAAATATTGTTGCAAGAAACCATGTAAAATTCCATGGCTTAGTACAGGGATAAAAATATTTTGTGAATGGAAGAGGGAAATGAATCTTATAGAAGGAGTAATGATCCTGAAACAGTGAAACATTATAAAAACTACTGCACTGTATTAAGAAAGTAGGGAACTGTGTGCATTATATTATGTCTCAGATTAGCACATCTGATAATAAAATTAAAACAGTTTGGAATATTGTTTAACGGGAAACAGTGCATTCTGCTGCCACCTACTGCCAATTACTCTATATCAGCGACCTCAGTAGTCATTAGACATCGTGAGAGAGCAGAATGTGTGCGCGACATTTCCACACTCCTAAACCTCCCTAGGTCCACTGATTCCTATGTGGTAATAAAGTGGAAACGTGAAGGGAACAGTACAACACAAAAGCGTACAGGTCGACCTCGTTTGTTGACTGACAGAGACCACCGCAGTTGAAGCGTGTCGTAATGTGTAATAGGCAGACATCTATACAGACCATCACACAGGAATTCCAAACTGCATTAGGATCCACTGCAAGTACCATAACAGTTATGCGGGAGGTGAGAAATCTTGGATTTCTTGGTCGAGCGGCTGCTCATAAACCACAAATCACGCCGGTAAATGCCAAACGACGCCTCACTTGGAGTAAGGAGTGTAAACATTTGACGATTGAACAGTGGAAAAACGTTGTGTGGAATGACGAATCAAGGTACACAATGTGGCGATCCGATGGCAGGGTGTAGGTTTGGCTGATGCCCGGTGAACGTCATCTAAAATGGTTCAAATGGCTCTGAGCACTATGGGACTTAATATCTGAGGTCATCAGTGCCCTAGAACTTAGAACTACTTAAATCTACCTTACCTAAGGACATCACACACATCCATGCCCGAGGCAGGATTCGAACTAGCGACCGTACGGATCGCGCGGTTCCAGACGGAAGCGCCTAGAACCGCTCGACCACAACGGCCTGCGAACGTCATCTGCCAGCGTGTGTAGTGCCAACAATAAAATTTCGGAGGTGGTGGTGTTTTGGTGAGGTCGTGTTTTTCATGGAGTGGGATTGCACCCATTTTTTGTTTTCCGTGCCACTATTGCAGCACAGGCCTACATTGATATTTTAAGCACCTACTTGCGTCCCACTGATGAAGAGCAAGTCGTGGATAGCGACTGCGTCTTTCAACACGATCAAGCACCTATTCATAATGCACGGCCTGTGGCGGAGTGGTTACACGACAATAACATCCCTGTAATGGACTGGCCTGCACGGAGGGCTGACCTGAATCCTATAGAATTTTTTAGGATGTTTTGGAACGCCGACTTCGTGCCAGTCCTCACCGACAGACATCGATTCCTCTCCTCAGTGTAGCACTCCGTGAAGAATGGGCTGCCATTCCCTAAGAGACCTTCCAGCACCTGACTGAACGTATGCCTGCGAGAGTGGAAGTTGTGATCAAGGCTAAGGTCGGGCCAACACCATACTGAATTCCAGCACTACTGATGGAGGGCGCCACGTTCTTGTAAGTCATCTTCAGCCAAGTGTCAAAATACTTTTGATCACATAGTTTACAGCCCACAGCCTACGCCGCTTACCAGAGGTACCCCACTCTGAAATTGCATAGGAAAGACTAGCAACACCGACAGGGCAAGACACGTACAGAGAGACCAGGTATGAGCTTCTGTAACAGACCACGTGAGAGGGGAGAAGAAGAGTAAACGAACAGGGTGGATGAGGACCGGGCTGACGCCAGGTCTGGCAGAGGAGGCAACAGAGTGTTCTGCCAACCCCTCAGTGGGACGATAAGGTTAAGTGACCCTCCCTGAAAGATAGTGTTAAATGCCACCTTCACTAATGAAACATGTAACTAAGTCAGCCGCTGAGGCGAAACTACGATGCTACACTACAACGTGTAGAAAAATCAGATGTTGTAACGTTCATATTTTATTTTCAAAATCGACTGAGAAAAGCTAATACCTAAATCATCACACATGACCGAAAGTGGGAGCCTTTTCTTTATTACGAGGAAAGTAAAGCTTTTAAGGAAAATACAATTCATAAAACGATGTGGTGTACGCAGCCAAGACTTTTTTACACCTAGAAAATAGGGATTTTTCCCTTTATCGCTCTGCTGGCTCGGCGCGACGTGTGAACGCAGCTTTACTGCCGACGGCAAGGGAAAAGTTGCTATGGATATTTCTGGTTTCTGTGTTCGGGACGTGGAAGCGCTAATGGGCAGTAGCACCAATGTGATTGGCTATTAGGAGTTGGCGCAACGTCACAGCTTCCCTCGAGCCCTGGAGACGAAGCCAGAGCTCTTGTACACATGCTAACAGCGGGAGGCAACAGGTGGCACGCCGGCCACTGCTCTCTGCGCGCTATCTGTTTTCACCCACTGCTACTAACCCACCCTATCGACCCAGCAGTAGCGGCCCGTACGCCACACCCTACAGCTTGCTGTTTTCCTGTGTGTGAGTGCAATTTTCGAGATCCTGGCTTCACGTTAGAGGTCAGATTTTGACATCTACTACAGTTGGATAAACATAGTTTCTTGGTGAATCTGCTGATTTAAAAAATATAAAACCATTCTCGATACGCGGACATTAGACGGGAGTGTTTAAACTTCACTCCTTAGTAACTTCTGAATAAAATGAAAAATACTTGCAGTTTTACGAAGAATTAAATCTAGTCGCAAAGCTATAAGCAACAGCCAGTCTCAAAGCTACTTAATATGTATAGCAAAGGGCTCACGCAACAGCCAAGCGGAGGAACCGAAGATTACCGAAGCGACAGTCAATATCATATGCATGAATCAATGCTTACTGTCTCTGGATCTACGTATGAAAGGTATCTTCCACAAATCAGTGCTGTACAAACAAGAACTCTCCCTTTTTCTCAGTATTCTCGTTTCCTGTCGAAGTAGAAAAGAATTCTGCAAGTAGCGCGTCTTCCCAACCACCCGTGAACGTTTCTTTAGAAAGGTTTCAGCTCGTAAGCAGCCACTGTATTGTGGCCGACCTGTTTTGTTATTAAGTTCGCTCTGAAGACTATGGGACTTAACTTCTGAGGTCATCAGTCCCCTGGAACCTAGAACTACTTAAACCTAACTAACCTAAGACATCACACACATCCATGCTCGAGGCAGGATTCGAACCTGCTATCGTATGTGTCGCCCGGTTCCAGACTGTAGCGCCTAGAACCGCTCGCCCACCCCGGCCGGCCTAATAAGTTGTAATGTGTTTGTAATGTAGTAAGCTATTCATCATATTATGCACATTGAGAACGAACTGTAGCTTCGACTTAGCAGTCGTTTAAGCTTTCGACATTTCTACACCAGTGTAACAGGATTGGGTGGAGAATAATCATGCCAACTTTATAAACAAAACACAGAGTTCTTGCAGTAATCACGTTGTTTAAGAAGATATGTATGGTCATATTTTACAGTGTGCCTGACAACTGACACATTTCCGAACCGAAGGAAAAGTGAAAAATGCAATTGGCCAAGGATGCACCTACGTCAGGGCCTCGCACAACGGATAAGAATGTACAGTCATGCTCAACAGTATCCGAACGACCTGAATTGCATTTCGCCTGATTCGCATGCAACCCACATAACGCAGCTGTCTAGCAGGTCCTATAATCCCACCTTGGTACTGTCGTTTAACTAATGAAAATGATTCCAACAAGTATTCAGTAGAAAACACTGCTCTGTATCGCAATAACTCAAGATGTAAAGCAATACCACGATACTGGAAATATCAGGAACACCGTACCACAGATAAGACTATCCTTAAGGATTGTAAGCTCACATTTATTGCAATAAATGACGTACCTGAAATGTTACCACTCCATTATTACGTCGGATAGGTAATTCACGTAGTAAGTTCGTCGTATTCATGATTTCCTCTTCAAAGTAACATACCGTACTTGTTATTTAACACAAATTTACATTAAAAATTTAAGTTATTCGCGAGCAGCTAGTTGAGAATATGTATGAACTTCAAGTGACAAGACGAACCGTCTCGTTCTGCATATGGATTCCAACCCAGGTATTGCAGACTAAGATTTCGTGACTGACGGAAACAGTCATTCCTGACTAGCCATACACTGAGTGATATACCTCGATTTTAGAAAGTATCAGTTAGCAAATATCAAATTTAAAATACATAACGTAAACATTTTTAACGCACTCGAATTCCTACTCAGCATCTATTGTCTCTGATAACGAACTACGAGAGATGTTAAATATTGCTTCTTCACAAGTAACTTACTTCAAATGCCGTGAGTTAAAGCTTTGTGTTGGACAGGAATTCGAACGCAGAACCAAATCGGATTGTTATCTAAGCACCATCAACTGTGACATATCTGATTCCCACGGCAGTAGCTAGATGTTTTAATTGAAATTACGAGACGAAACGTTAATTTTTCCCTTCCCAGGACTCGAACACGGCACCTATAGCTGTTATCTTCTAGAGAAAACGAACGTTAAATATGGGTTTGTTACACCAGCATTGACATGTGAGCATCTTTGAATTAGAAATAATAAGTAGTAGAGTTCAGTGCTGACTGGGACTCGAACCCCACACATAGCGTTGTTGACTACACACAAACAGACGTCAGCTACCGAATTTTTCTACATCAGCAGCTTGGAATAACATCCTTGTATTTACAGTGATCTCACACATAGTTATATGTCTCACTGGGAGTCAAAAACGTCAGATACCGTTAGTGTTGACAACGAATGGAAATGCATTAAAAATCAAAATTATTATCCACCAGCAGATAGGTGTTCTCATGCTAGAGCTTGATAATTCATAATGAAAACCTTAGTGCTGGGCCAGGATTCGAACCCATTCACTTGAAATATCTGGAGATGTTGAGGAATCTGCAGTTTTGAACAAACAACAACTTGTAGTCGAGCTGTATTGTCACGAAGGTGTCAAATCCCGCGTTAAGGGCGGTCTGAGTTGCATTCCCAGTTCAGAACTAATTTTGGCTGGTTCAAATGGCTCTGAGCACTATGGGACTTACCTTCTGAGGGCATCAGTGCCCTAGAACATAGAACTACTTAAACCTAACTAACCTAAGTACATCACACACATCCATGCCCGAGGCAGGATTCGAACCTGCGACCGTAGCGGTCACGCGGTTCCAGACTGTAGAGTAGGAATATCATGTTTAATATGAATTTCAGACCACAGTGCCACTATACCTTCTTCACTTGGCGTAGCCAGAAGCGAAGAGAATCTGTCTCTCCCTATCAAAAAGCATCGGCAGAACTTAGAATCGAACCTAGACCGTCAGTATATGAACCTATCAGCAATCCAAAAGACCACCATATCCTCTCCTCAGGGACTCCTATTTCTGTCATAACACCGATACCGGCACACTGGATGAGAATTCTGACACACAGGCTTCCTGTAGTGGTTTGCACCATGTTCAGTACATTCATTTACTTGGTTGACCGAATCGCCATACCCAGCTGCCTCGGTTATCCAGTGCATACGTTCGACTCTGTTTTGAAATCACTGACATAAAGTAACATAACTGCCACCCACACAGAACTGCCAATAGTGTAGGGTGCATAAATGTAAATAGGAAGTGTTCCTTTCCACTTGAGCTACTCTATTGCGCTATCAGTTGGTTGAAACCGTCGTGCAGTGCAAGAGAAAAGCTGTAACTGTCTGTCTCTCAGATGTCTAGATCCAGCCATATGCAATATCTCACAGGACTGTGGAATGCGGAAGATCTTGAGGAACTGTTGTTAACTTCTTGAGCTGCTAGCTAGTAACGTTATGGTAAGCGTCGTGCACTGCAGATAAGGCGTCGCGTGTTCTATTACATTCGCTGCTACATTTTTTAAAACGCAACTATGCTGTCTGCTGAAGTTATCAATTTAATGGAACTTTGAACATAATTCACTTCACTTCTCAACCCAAAATAGTCGCATGTGGAAAAAGGGCTAACTTCTGCAACATTTGGTTCTTTTCAGGTTTAATAAACGGCCAGGCAGCAGATGCATCCCGAAGCTTTTTTGTTATGTATGGGAGAGTGCATCGTGCCAGAATAGTCAGAAAAGTATTTTGTACATTAGCTGTCGTCTGGTAGTGGCATTTTATTCTTCTTCAAACCCTGTTTGACAGCTTTAAATCAGAACAAGATTTCTACATGCATGTAATCAATATTGCATGTGCATTGTCTGACTGTTATAGATAACATCAGAAAATTCACATATATCGTTGATTATTAATGTCTCTCTCATGTTCAGTTAGTGTTATTTTAACAACACTAAAGGAAACCTAGCGAAAATTGTGCACTGTATTATAAGAAATGAAATAAAACTACCTACGATAACCTTACGACGAAAGCCTGTTTTAAGTAAACTGAGCATCTGTACACAATCGTGCCTCTACAGGCACGAATTAGTAAAATACTACTCACTTAAATTTCTCTTGGGTCTGTGTTTAATTGGTACGCTGTCTCATACTCAACAGGTATGCAAATGTGGCATTTCATAAATAAAGTTATGTATTCCTAGAAACCCAAAATTTGCTTGTCAGCATTGTAGGTTTTCCATCATTGCACTATGAACTGAATGTATTTTCCTGCGATTTGCTTATTGATTTTTGATCTGACTGGTTGTGGCTCTTTGATAGAAGGGATAAAAACGTTACAGTCCGCGAGACTGTAACCGCGAAATATAACAGCCTCTTTTCCAGAGGTCAGCATGTCATCACAGAGCTAGGGAATAGGTACGTGTTGTGCCTTCCTCTTACAAGGCCAATAGTGGCTAGAACTCGTAAACCGCTATTTAAAGGAGAAGATTAGTTGCGATTTCCTCGTGCAACGACTTTCCTGGGCTGAAAACCGTTAATTTACAATCTTCTGTACACCTCAAGCGTTAATAACTCATATTATTCGATGGAAATGACAGGAAAAATCAAGTGAACTTTGAGGCTTAATTCCATGCACACCAGGAAGTAACTCGTCGATCGCAGTGTTGTCAATCATACCTTACCTTGTTGCGAAATCTTAGTTACAGTACCAGTAGGAGGAAGACGAACCGATGTGATCCTACAGCGGGCTGGGATGTGACCATAGCTGGCGACTCAAAGACTCGGCTGCTACGGCCTGGAATACGTAATGCGTGTGATTCGCATTTCTGTAACTAGGCTTAGGGACTGGATGGTAGTTACTAATACTACTCAGAACTGACTGCTAACTAAGCATCATAAAGCAGTAACTCTCATAGTTGTTTTATATTTCTTTCGTAACTCTGCTCAAAACTAAGAAACTCATTCACGAACGTTTTCGTGCCTCGCCGATAGTCGAGCACAACAAACAACTAAGAGTAAAAAGAGAATGTGTGTGTGTGTGTGTGTGTGTGTGTGTGTGTGTGTGTGTGTGTGTGTGTGCATGCGAGAGAGAGAGAGAGAGAGAGAGAGAGAAATAAAAAAGAATTTGAGAGAGGGTAAAAAATTGTTGTAAAGAAATTGAATACTGGTATGTAAAGAAATCTTTCATTAAAATGGCACGTTCCACATCATTACGAAATGTCGTATTCATGATCTATGGATTAAGTACTAATCTAATCTAATCTAATCATATCATATTGCACAATAGCCATGAAGGGACATGAATTACTGAAATTTTTGCCAATATCTGTAACCAAATCTAAACTTGAAAATAAAAGACGATAGTTTTTGTAATAAGCAGTGACTCCTATCAAGACCCTTTCATGCCTGTTAACTAACCACGAAAGATGTCTGATATATCTCAGTTCAGAAGTAACAAAGTGTGTATGCATTTAAAGATGAAGTGCATGATGTGAAGTTCTGTGACGGAGATACGAACCCAGCACGTAATCGGATTGTTAACTAAGTAAAATCGGTTTTTCTTACCAGCTGCTAGGCGTTGGAATCTAAAATAAGGAAACAAATATTTGTGCCTGAGCGACAATCGAACCGCACTCCTATCGCTCTTCTTTATAGTCCACGAATATAGCTTAAGTATCAATTGCTTACTCACCAACAGTAAGATGTGTGCGTGTAGGACCAGAAATTGCTGGCAACACATGAACAGATATTAAAAATGCATGTTAATTTTCACTAGCATGCCGGTGTGCACGTGACAGGGCTTGAAATGAAATTATGAATATTTTTGTACTGGCTCAGGATTCGGACCCACATAGTTACCTTTGGAGTAGACCTGGAGAAGATTGAAGTCTTGGGAGAAGGAACGAAATGATTGAACTGTACTGTTCCGAGAGATTCAGATCCTCGAAAGAGGAGATACGAAATCCAGCACCAAATTTTTCAACGTCTTTAGTTCAATCAAGCACAAGTAAAATAAGAGCCCTGTTCCTTTAAATGGCTATCGGTTTGTCAGATAAAATAAAATGTTCAAATGTAAGTAAGTTTACTGGCGACATTATTTTTGTTTACCACGACCTCCACCTATGTCATTTCCCAACGTACACCGGCTCTGCCCGGTTGGGAATGAAGGAAAGTGATGTTTAATGCGGATTCTGCATTATAACATCTTCATCTTGAGGTTACCAGAGGTAAAGTAAATCTGTTCATGCCTCTTAAAAGTAAATGCCTGAACCCACTTATTGCACTTGTGATAGTTCGTTCCACCATACTGTTGTGGCCACATTTCCCAGCCCCAGGAGTGTGCTATAACGGATGATGTGCTTAGTTTACAAAATTAGGCACAGTGGAAAAAATGCGAGTCTGTTAAATGGTTAAGTAGAAGCTAGCTTCTGACGTGGAAATTATGCTATTCTCATGTGAGCAGGATGTAAAGACTCTTCTAGGCATCATAGCCTCGATGTGAAGCCATTTTGAAATTTTCACTAATTCAGCAAATTTCTTAGTTCGAGAAAATCCACTGTGAAGTGTGAAGTTACCGGATAATTCGATTATTAACGTCATTATTACTATCATTTTCTTCATACCGCTGCTGGAACACATGAGTTTGAAGATCATTTAAGGCCTTTTGGTCATTATAGTATTAGTTGCCAAAGATCAGGTTCTTTCCCTGTCTACGGAATCCTTATCATGTTAATATCAAACATCAGCAATTGCACGTAGATCACATTAAAAGTAAGGTAAATGATGAAGACGTTACTTGATAATAAAACGGGCTGCCCTTCTTCATTTACTTGGGCCTAGAAATGGCTGTCGAATACTGCCAAACCAAGAGCCAAATTATTTTACTGCATTCCGATATACGTCGCTGTCAGTTCTTCAATATAATTTGGTCGACGTGACCTGTGTCAAGTTGTGTATGACAGAGAATTTTTTAGAAAGTCAATTGTTTTCCTTTGCAATAAACAGAAAGATTTTCATTCTAAGCTATCCAAGTTCAAAGTTTTCGCAATATTAGTTCAAATTTAATATTCGCTTCTATAATGTAGGAAAGTATTTCACACCCGTATCCGACTCATTGTCCTTACACTTAGTCGCTGACCATAAATTCTACCTCAGAGTGACACCAGTTTAAGTGACCTAATGTAGCGAAGACTGTTTGCCAGTGCTCTTTCTCCCCGGAAAATATGCAGTTTACTCATTGGGCTCCATAAGTACACTGTACCAGTAATTTCTGTGTGTATGCAATGCATACGGATTGTAGAATTTAGTGGTGCTCTCTCCCACTTCTGTATACAATATTCCTGACCTAAACGGGCCCTTTATCATTACAGGCCCTGGGGGGTGCAACAGTAATGTACTTATACTGACAATCTCACTGTTCGTTTAACCTGATTTTGTAATCATTTAAGTAAAAAAACATGATCTTCCAGTGAGAGACGTTTCGTCCCTCTTTTCCCTCTGTGAAATTTGTCAGTAAGCATTTTGCCTTCCAACAAAACAAATGCGGCAGAGTACGGCTGGTAAACGATTCACAAACCACGATTTAGTGCCGTTAAGACAATTTCTTTAAACACTGGCGTAGCTGAAGGAATTTAGATTCTTCTTAAATCGTCTTATGCAGCAAGGTTTACAGATATCTCAAATAAGAAAAGATCTTTATTCAGGTACGAAGGTTGTAAAACAAACTTCCCATAATTTTCAACCTAAGTCTGCGTTCATCCACAAACTGAGGCGTATTTGTAATATTGAAGCTAGACTGTGTATCCTTGTCTTCCTTGAGGGGGCATTGGAAGGCGTTTAAGCACACGTATACGAGGGTAATCCCAAAGGTAAGGTCTACTAAGGGACACAAAAGTGCCAACGCAGGCACAAACGAGAGATCCTAAATTTAATACCAAGCAGAAATCATAGTGTGGGCTGCACAGTGGCCAGGTGATAAAAAGCAAGACAGCGGATACGAAGATCTAAGGTTTGATCCCTCGTCAGTCCCACGATTTTTATGTGCCATTTTACATTTATTTCCCCTCGGGCAGTGTTTGTTGATGTGAAAAATGCCGAGTTGCACTGTGGTCCGAAACGCACGTTAACCAGTACGTTCCCCTATTAACTGGCTAGGTAAGTCAACTCAAAGGTCGGAGGAAAGCAACGGTATACCACCTCCACCAAGGCCGTGCCCATTAAAGCACTGTGGTGCTCAAAGCACTCTTCCAACTGATGACTGCTTTACTTTCTATAGGTTCCCAAATTAATGATCTTCGGGTTATTAACATTTTTGTGTTTTCATGCTGTAGCTTTGATAACAGTAAACGTAAGTAAACGGCCGATCACTGTCACCGTTCGAGTTGTCAAGGTGGTAGACGACGATGCTATCGACCCCAGTTACAATCTTGGTCATGGCTATGTTTCAGTTGAACACCTTTATGTGCCTTTCTGTGTATTTCAAAATATACTTTTATACACTTGGTACACATCCAAATTCATAACTGATAGAGCTATTTTTAGCAGCATGAATCAGGTATGTTTTCCGTGCAATATATCGGACAACACGTCAGTGGAGCGAGATTTAGTTTGTGTGTTGCGCATGGTCCAATATTTGGGTTTTGCTTGCTTTTGTGATAGGTTTCACTCCACTGAATGCAAGCAAGCTCACGAATAGACTGTTAATAACTGGAATTACGCAATAATACACTTAAAAGTTTTAATTTTGTCTTATGTATCCCGATGAAAATAACTGTAAACAGGATATATGCCTACTAGCTTATTATTCGCACTTCTCGATGCTTTCCTCAAAAATAAAAATAAAAATGAAAAGAGACAGACAGAAAAAAGAAATGTATTTCAAATATCAGCACAGTGACGCCATGCTCGTCTCATGATGTAGAGCAAGGATAGTTGATAGGTAATATCTCGTTGTACTAGCGATATGTATGGCTACAGGGTTCTTTCTTTTCTCTGTGCAAACAACCAGAACAGAATTCAGTAACAAAGTAGTAAGAACACCTACGCAGTGCGCCAATCAAACACTCAGCCTTTCTTGGTTATTTTGTTAATCGACTGGCCGAGCCGTTCTAGGCGCTACAGTCCGTAGCCGCGCGACCGCTGCGGTTACAGGTTCAAATCCTGCCCGGGGCATGGATGTGTGTGTTGTCCTTAGGTTAGTTAGGTTTAAGTAGTTCTAAGTTCTAGGGGACTGATGACCTCAGCAGTTAAGTCCCATAGTGCTCAGAGCCATTTTTTGTTAATCGTTTGTAACACAGTAAACATCCTTGGTTATTGATTTGTTATTACTACCATTGTTATAGTTATTCGTCACCTCACAACAGCTTTCCTATCACTCATTGCCGCCGATGCACGTAACGAATGGATCAAGATGAACGGAATGTGGGATGTTTCGTCACGGAGGATATACACATTAATCTCGGCGTCTTGTGTTCAGGGTAATATGAAAATCTCAATAATAGAAGACGACAACGGGATGCCAGTGATGCAGAAAACAACACCCAACTATTTCTGTCGACTTAACACCATGACGACAGACAAATTGGCGTCTCACTGTATTTTCATTATAATTCGTTAGCCTTCTTGCGAACTCGTTTTAATAACTCGTGGGAACAGGCATAATATTTTGCTTTTTGAACACCGAACAATAACACATAAAGATGATGGTATAGAAGACTAAACAAGGGGATAACATCACGAAAGCAATGTATACGCTGGTTAGTTTACATTATTTGTAAAGATCTGTACAGTGCCCGCATGTGCACTTTAGTTTCTGTCTTAATGGGCATAATTCTTGATTTCTCCTCTTCTGAATTTTGAAATGAATTGATTATTACGTGGTACAGAATAATTAGTTAACTGTGCTTCTTACAGTTTCCATTCGCACCAACACTTCTCTACATTCCCGTGCTATTCATGAAATTCTACTTGTACGATCACAAGACTGCACATAGATGCAATCGATTTCGAGACGCAAAGAGTTTGTTATCATACTTTTCGTGACAGTTGGGCAAAGTTGATTTCCAAAGAATTTATATTGTACTGAAATAATCTTTTGTCATAAAGTAATAAGGTAAGTGACTTATTCGTATATATTTTGTGGGAAACTATAATCGTGATGGAAGACCACAAACCTGAATGTTTGACGCAACTGGTGGGATAAAACGTTGCATATTAACCAAGCGCCGCGCCTTCTCTCCATATCCTCCTATGACACGACTATGGGATTATTCTTGCATACCACTACAGAGCTGTTCCTAGCACAGCTGAGAATTGGCAATGTCGTCACAAACATTTGGCAACACTGTGACAGTGCAGTCACTTCTGTGTATGGCACTCAATTGACCCGCTAAATTCACTTGATATTCCCTTTCCATTTGAATGACTTGTGAAACGTAATCCTCATGTAAACTAAGACACTGAGACAGAAAATTCAATTTTTTGGCTAAAGAAATGCTATTCTTCACTTAAGTAACAACTTTTGTTATCTTCCACGATGAGCTATGAGGCTGAGCGACCAATACTATGACGAAAGTGACATGCCAGAAACAGCGTGACCGTAGCCCCGTGGTACCGCACATGTCTCATGTTGCAACGGTTCAAGGAGCGGTCCGTTCTAGCCGTAATAGGTGCCAGCAGATGCGAACTTATTTTTGTGGTTTATTTTATGGAGCTGCGAATTTCCAGAAAAACTTCTGTAACGAAATCAGAAGAAAACCTTCACACTTCAAAACCTCTTGGCAGCTCGACTCAGTATGTTGTGTTAATCGTCATAAATCTAGGCTTTCTGACTGCCAAGCTGCTTCACAATACAAGCGTCTCTGAAGATATTGGAATCGACCGCCAACGATATGAAATTCAGTATTGTTCTTCACTTAAGAGTCACATGCCAGGGTGGTAAGTATGAAGGAAATGAACTGATAAGCAAATCGCAAAAAAATACTTTCCGCTCATAGTTCAATGGTAAAAAACTTACAATGCTGCACAACAGGTAACCCCTCTTTCCGCTGCTGACAAGCAAACTTCGGGTTTCCAGGAATACATTAATTTATTTACGAATTGCCACATTTACATACCTGTTGAGTATGACACAGCATACCAATTAAACACAGACCCAATAGAAATATAAGAGGGTAGTATTTTACTAATTCGTGCCGGTAGAGGTACGCTTGTGTACAGATACTCAGTATAGTTAAAGCAGACTTTCGTTGTAAGGTTATCATGGGTAGTTTTATTTCATTTCTTATAATACAGTGCACAATTTTCGCTAGGCTTCTTTTAGTGTTGTTAAAATAATACTAAATGAACATGAGAGAGAAATTAAGTATCAACGATATATACGAATTCTCTGATGTTATCTATAACTGGCTGAAAATGCAAATGCAATATTGAGTACATGCATGTAGAAAACTTGTTCTGATTTAAAGCTTTCTAACCGTGTTTGAAGAAGAGTAAAATGCCACTACCAGACGACAGCTAATGTAGAAAATACTTTTCTGACTATTCTGGCACGATGCGCTCTCCCCATACTTAATACAAAAACTTCGAGATGCATCTGCTGCCTGGCAGTTTATTAAACCTAAAAAGAATAAAATGTTGCCGAAGTTAGCCCTTTTCCCACATGCGACTATTTTGGGTTGAGAAGTGAAGTGAATTATGTTCAAAGTTCCATTAAATTTATAACTTCAGCAGACAGCATAGTTGCGTTTTAAAAAATGTAGCAGCGAATGTAATAGAACTCGCGACGCCTTATCTACAGTGCGCAACGCTTACCATAACGCTATTAGCTAGCAGGTCAAGAAGTTAACAACAGTTACTCCAGAAGTTCCGCTTTCCACAGTGCTGTGAGATATTGCATATGGCTGGATCTAGACTTCTGAGGGACAGACAATTACAGCTTTTCTTTTGCACTGCACGACGGTTTCAATCAACTGATAGCGCAGTAGAGTAGCTCAAGTGGAAAGGAACACTTCCTATTTACATTTATGCACCCTACACTATTGGCAGTTCTGTGTGGGTGGCAGTTACGTTGTTTTCATGTTGGTGATTTCAAAACAGAGTCGAATGTGTGCACTGGATATCCGAGGCAGCTAGGTATGGCGATTCGGTCAACCAAGTAAATGATTGTACTGAACATGGTGCAAACCACTACAGGAAGCCTGTGTGTCAGAATTCTCATCCAGTGCGCCGGTATCGGTGTTAGGACAGAAATAGAAGTCCCAGAGGAGAGGATTTGGTGGTCTTTTGGATTGATGATAGGTTCATGTACTGACGGTCTAGGTTCGATTCTAAGTTCTGCCGATGCTTTTTGATATGGAGAGACAGATTCTCTTCGCTTCTGGCTACGCCAAGTGAAGAAGGTATAGTGGCACTGTGGTCTGAAATTCACATTAAACATGATATTCCTTCTCTACAGTCTGGAACCGCGTGACCGCTACGGTCGCAGGTTCGAATCCTGCCTCGGGCATGGATGTGTGTGTTGTACTTAGGTTAGTTAGGTTTAAGTAGTTCTATGTTCTAGGGCACTGATGCCCTCAGAAGGTAAGTCCCATAGTGCTCAGAGCCATCTGAACCAGCCAAAATTAGTTCTGAACTGGGAATGCAACACAGACCGCCCTTAACGCGGGATTTGACACCTTCGTGACAATACAGCTCGACTACAAGTTGTTGTTTGTTCAAAACTGCAGATTCCTCAACATCTCCAGACATTTCACGTGAATGGGTTCGAATCCTGGCCCAGAACTAAGGTTTTCATTATGAATTATCAAGCTCTAGCATGAGAACACCTATCTGCTGGTGGATAATAATTTTGATTTTTAATGCATTTCCATTCGTTGTCAACACTAACGGTATCCGACGTTTTTGACTCCCCGTGAGACATATAACTATGTACGAGATCACTGTAAATATAAGGATGTTATTCCCAGCTGCTGATGGAGAAAAATTCGGTAGCTGACGTCTGTTTGTGTGTAGTTAACAACGATCTGAGTGGAGTTCGATTCCGAGTGAGCACTGAACTCCTCGTCATATTATTTTAGTTCAAATACGCTCACATGTCACGGCTGGTGTAACAAACCCATATTTAATGTTCGTTTTCTCTAGAATATAACAGCTATAGGTGCCGTGCTGGAGTCCCGGGAAGGAAAAATTTAAAGATTCGTCTCTTCATTTCAATTAAAACATCTAGCTACTGCCGGGAAAATCCGATATGTCAGAGTTGAATGTGCTTCCATAACAATACGATTATGTTCTGGGTTCGAATCCTTGTCCAAGCTTTACCTCACGGCATTTGAAGTAAGTTACTTGTGAAGAAGCAATATTTATCATTTCCCGTAGCTCGTTATCAGGGACAATAGATGCTGGGTAGGAATTGTTTACGTTATGTAATTGAAAGTTGATATTTGCTAACTGATACTGTCTAAAATCGATGTATATCACTCTCTGTATGCCTAGTCAGGAATGACTGTTAGGGTTTCGTCAGTCACGAAATCTTAGTCTGCATGACCTGGGTTGGAATCCATATGCAGAACGAGACGGTTCGTCGTGTCACTTGAAGTTCATATATATTCTCAAATAGCTGCTCGTGAATAACTTAAATTTTTTATGTCATTTTGTGTAAATAACAAGTACGGTATGTTACTGTGAAGAGGAAATCATGAATATGACGAACTTACTATGTGCATTACCTATCTGACGTTATAATGAGAGTGGTAACATTTCAGGTACGTCATTTATTGCAATAAATGTGAGCTTACATGCCTTAAGGACAGTCTTATCTGTGATACGGTGTTCCCTGATATTTCCAGTATCGTGGTATTGCTTTACATCTTGATTTATTGCGATACAGAGCAGTGTTTTCTAGTGATGACTTGTTGGAACCATTTTCATTAGTTAAACGACAGTACCAAGAAGGGATTAGAGGACCTGCTAGACAGCTGCGTTATGTGGGTTGCATGCGAATCAGGCGAAATGCAATTCAGGTCGGTCGGATACTTTTGAGCAAGACTGTACAATCTCTAAATATAAACAAGCATCACATAAAAAAAAGGTTACGTTTTTTTCGTGGCACTTGTATGTTTTATCAACGGAAATGAAATCTAGAGGTACAGTTAGTGACTTGTTTTCAATGTTCTAAACGTCATACTTCCTGAAATTTATATTGTTTAAGGAATGGTAACTAACACACAGTTTCTTCCGTAACACGGAGGACAACGGTTGCCTACAGGAGGCTTCAGAAGATTGCAGGCAACACGCATAACGGCAGAAACTGTGGCACCGTTTCCGTTATTTTAAGTTAATATTCCAGTAGGTATAAATAAGATTTAGAGCGGTGAACCCAAGTCTGCCCTTAGTAATTGTACCTCTGTTTTTCATTTCAGTAATAATGTGCGATTTAAAAAAAAAAAAGTAGCTTTGTGTTGAATGTGGTATTTATTTACGTTTACCGGTTGTGCATTCCTGCCAACAGTGTGAGAACATGGCATAGGTGCATCCGTGGCCTATTGCATTTTGCACATTTCATTTCATTTAGGAATGATATGACGTGACAAAGTTTGGTGGGAGACCCTCTATATATTGTGAGTCACGTAAGACGTAACGCTACATTTGTTTTGTTAACTATTCCAGATATCGAAAAGAGGTTTTCGAATGATAGTACGCAAAGGGACACGAACTTTGGTATGTGATAAAGAGCCTTATCTCTTCTATCGTTCCGAGCGGTCTAAGACGCGGCAGTCATGGACAGTGCGGCTGGTCCCGGCGGAGGTTCGAATCCTGCCTCGGTCATGGATGTGTGTGATGTCCTTAGGTTAGTTAGGTTTAAGTAGTTCTAAGTTCTAGGGGACTGATGACCTCAGCTGTTAAGCCCCATAGTGCTCAGAGCCATTTGAACCATTTTTGTTTATTTCAGTTCATTGGATTTCGGATCGTGCTCATTCAACTATGTCAGTAATGGAAAGCAATACGATAGCACATTGGACACTAATTCGTTAGTTACGACGATATGAACTTACGAATAACAACAGACACAGTCCCCGAGCGGAGAAAATCTCCGACCCAGCAGGAAATTGAACTCGGGCCGCTCGGTTAGCAAAAATGTTTGTTAAATTTGAGGCTGAAATGCAAGAGAATCCGGAAAATACTCTAAAATATAAAGGCACGTCGGCCGGAATCGGTGTTGCGTTGTACACACGCTGAGGCCTGGCTACATCGTTGTTTCAGGCCTTTCGGCCATTTACTTGTTTCACAGTAGAACTAGCAGAAACTGTCTCTTCTATCGGCAGGTCTATTCTACTTCAACTTTCCTTGTATACAGACATGTACACCAATGAGAAGGGCCGACCGGAGTGGCCGTGCGGTTCTAGGCGCTAAAGTCTGGAGCCGAGCGACCGCTGCGGTGGCAGGTTCGAATCCTGCCTCGGGCATGGATGTGTGTGATGTCCATAGGTTAGTTAGGTTTAATTAGTTCTAAGTTCTAGGCGACTGATGACCTCAGAAGTTAAGTGCTCAGAGCCATTTTTAGACAATGAGAAGAAGTTATACATGCTACATTTATACGACGAATGTCAAAGAAATGCTGTCGGAACGATCCCACGGTACAGGGATGTCTATCCTGATAGTTGTTGTTCGTCGGGCTGGGCACGTGCATTAATTATTGGTTATCTAGCGCCAACAGGTAGCTTCAACATCAAATAGTCAACAATGAGTGCAATTGACAGAGCTGATGAAGAAGCTGCTCTATCTTTTACGCTTATCATTTCTCATGGTAACACGAGACGTATTGCAAGTAGTGTGGGATTAGCCAGAGGAGCGTTGTTCGCATCTTGCATCATCAACCAAATACTGCTTTAGAATCTGTCACTGTCGATAACTCTCAAGACGTGACTTCAAAGGTGATATATATATATATATACTCCTGGAAATTGAAATAAGAACACCGTGAATTCATTGTCCCAGGAAGGGGATACTTTATTGACACATTCCTGGGGTCAGATACATCACATGATCACACTGACAGAACCACAGGCACATAGACACAGGCAACAGAGCATGCACAATGTCGGAACTAGTACAGTGTATATCCACCTTTCGCAGCAATGCAGGCTGCTATTCTCCCATGGAGACGATCGTAGATATGCTGGATGTAGTCCTGTGGAACGGCTTGCCATGCCATTTCCACCTGGCGCCTCAGTTGGACAAGCGTTCGTGCTGGACGTGCAGACCGCGTGAGACGACGCTTCATCCAGTCCCAAACATGCTCAATGGGGGACAGATCCGGAGATCTTGCTGGCCAGGGTAGTTGACTTACACCTTCTGGAGCACGTTGGGTGGCACGGGATACATGCGGACTTGCATTGTCCTGTTGGAACAGCAAGTTCCCTTGCCGGACTAGGAATGGTAGAACGATGGGTTCGATGACGGTTTGGATGTACCGTGCACTATTCAGTGTCCCCTCGACGATCACCAGTGGTGTACGGCCAGTGTAGGAGATCGCTCCCCACACCATGATGCCGGGTGTTGGCCCTGTGTGCCTCGGTCGTATGCAGTCCTGATTGTGGCGCTCACCAGCACGACGCCAAACACGCATACGACCATCATTGGCACCAAGGCAGAAGCGACTCTCATCGCTGAAGACGACACGTCTCCATTCGTCCCTCCATTCACGCCTGTCGCGACACCACTGGAGGCGGGCTGCACGATGTTGGGGCGTGAGCGGAAGACGGCCTAACGGTGTGCGGGACCGTAGCCCAGCTTCATGGAGAAGGTTGCGAATGGTCCTCGCCGATACCCCAGGAGCAACAGTGTCCCTAATTTGCTGGGAAGTGGCGGTGTGGTCCCCTACTGCACTGCGTAGGATCCTACGGTCTTGGCGTGCATCCGTGCGCCGCTGCGGTCCGGTCCCAGGTCGACGGGCACGTGCACCTTCCGCCGACCACTGGCGACAACATCGATGTACTGTGGAGACCTCACGCCCCACTTGTTGAGCAATTCGGCGGTACGTCCACCCGGCCTCCCGCATGCCCACTATACGCCCTCGCTCAAAGTCCGTCAACTGCACATACGGTTCACGTCCACGCTGTCGCGGCATGCTACCAGTGTTAAAGACTGCGATGGAGCTCCGTATGCCACGGCAAACTGGCTGACACTGACGGCGGCGGTGCACAAATGCTGCGCAGCTAGCGCCATTCGACGGCCAACACCGCGGTTCCTGGTGTGTCCGCTGTGCCGTGCGTGTGATCATTGCTTGTACAGCCCTCTCGCAGTGTCCGGAGCAAGTATGGTGGGTCTGACACACCTGTGTCAATGTGTTCTCTTTTCCAGTTCCAGGAGTGTATATGGTCACAAACAGTTTGAAAAACTTGTAACGTTGCTGCAAGGTTGGTTGTGCCGAGAAATAATTGTAAAAAAAATTTCTCACGTTAGTCTGTCAGGTCTTTGCGTTTAATGTAAACCGTTCTGAAAGGGTTTGAAATGTTGTGTGATGTGGTTGGTGTCTGTGAGGGTACTTGTTTTGGTGTAGCCGTGCTGCCTCTCGACCATTTCCATCTGCTCGGCCGTACATAAACACAATCCTGGCTTGTTTCCGACATGAGTAACATGATGGTATTCATGTCGGGAACAAGGCAACATGGTGTACAGCCAAGCAGACGGAAATTGTCGAGAGGCAGTACGGCTATACCAAAAGCAGTACCCTTTCAGACACCAACCACATCACACAACATTTCAAACCCTTTTAGAATGTTTTACAGTGAACGCAACGGCCTGACAGGCTAAATTCAGAATTTTTTTCTTGATTATTATTTCTCAGCACAACCTACCCTCCAGCACCGTTACAATTATGTGCAGATATAGATAGATGCAAATGGGATAACGGTGAGTAGATTCTGGAATTCCATGGAGAATACGTCCACGAATACTTCACTTGTAGGGTACAACTGGACCTCAACGTTAGGAAGGACTCCCCATAAAGATTACACAGGCCCACAATGGAAAAACTTTTTTGCTGAAAATACCTTATTCTTACGTTTCTTATGGTGGGAAATCCAAATACGATACTTAAAAAACTGTATCACCCACCATCTCTTTACATGAACCAGATAATAATGAATTCCATTATAAAAACGAACGTCTAGAGCCCAGATTATTTCCTTAGATTGTTTTTAACTATTTGGTTAGGTATCTGGGCTTAACAAGACAAAAAAAACTGAATTGCTTGGCTCTAGATTAAAACAAAAGAACTTATTGGCTGTTGGAACCAGCATATACATGTATAGAAAGAGAGAGCAGCAATTTTCCAAGTTTTTTCAACACGAAGGTGATTTAGTGTACTGCTGAGACATTTCCAGTCTCATGAATGAGTTTGGTATTGAATAAAAAACGGAAGGCTGGAGGCTGTTTATTCACAGGCTACGACACTGTCGTGAATAAAAAAATGACATTTATACAGAATAAATTTCCTTTAATTTACGTCTATGGACACAGACTTTTTGTTCACAGATTACCGGTTTCGGTCTATAATTACCATCTTCAGATCTGCAGCAAAAATTATGGGAAAAACATAAATACACTCGCAGATTGTCTACAGCTTAAAAAGAATAAATAAACCATAATTAAATGTACTACTGACATTTATATGCATTTGTGAGCTTTAAGTATGAAGAGGAACACCTGTGTTTTATGAAAACAGTGTCTTAATGTACTGCAGGCATAGTGGCATCGTCAAATGTAAAATTCAAATACATTTATATATATTTGACGACGCTGTTGTTGATTTTGCTTATATCAGATCTGAAGATGGTCATTATAGACCTAAACCGGTAATCTGTGAACAAAAAGTTTGTGACCATAGATGTAAAATAAAGGAAATGTATGACGTTTATCGATTAATCCAAAACTAGTTTAAAGCCTGTTTTATTACACAATGGTAGCATGTATGCGTCTATATCTGCTGGACATTATGTAGGCCTACATATGAAAGAAAGCTATGAAAACCTAGAAACAGTGCTAAGTAAAACGGGCTATTCTGCTCGTGGTTGGATGGTATGTGGAGATATAAAAGTAACATGTACGCTCCTTGGTGTGTAAGATGGCTTTAGCAAATTTCCATGTTTCTTGCGTGAATGAGACAGAAGGGCAAGGGATCCACACTAGTGCAGAAAGAACTGACTTGTGAGGAAGTCTTTAAAACCTGCTGAGAAAAATATTCCACGAAAAAACCTTGTAGATAAAAAAAAACCTACTCCTATCACTTCTACACATAAATTTAGGCCTAATGAAACAGTTTGTAGAGGCTATGCCTTGAAATATACTATGTTTTAAGTATCTCTCCCAAACTTTTTCACACCTTTCAGAAGCTAAACTTAGAGAAGGCGTCTATGTCGGAGCTGAGTTTAGAAAACTGATGTTAGATGTTAACGCTGAACCCACAATGACGTTAAATGAGAAAGAAGATTGGGTATCATTCAAGCAAATCGTTACAAAGTCGTTACGACATGAAAAAGGCCCAGAATACGTTTCTATTATAGCTAAAATGCTATAGAAGTTTAAAACTTTAGTGTTTTTAATGAGCCTCGAGCTTCACTTTTTGAATAGTCAACTTGATTACTTCCCGGGCAATATGGGAGATGTTAGTGAGGAGCAAGGAGAGCTTTTTCACCA
This sequence comes from Schistocerca serialis cubense, assembly GCF_023864345.2. Classification (NCBI taxonomy): domain Eukaryota; kingdom Metazoa; phylum Arthropoda; class Insecta; order Orthoptera; family Acrididae; genus Schistocerca; species Schistocerca serialis. The sequence goes on along the minus strand of NC_064640.1, from coordinate 466,171,282 downwards.
GGACATTAAAGTGATGGAAACACTACCACGGCCGCAGGAACATCGACATAATGAGGCACTACTGTCGGTCACTTCACCGAGAAGTTCAGCAAGTGACTCATAGTAGAAAAAGCTACACAAGAGACTTCAATGAAAAAAGAGAACGAAAATACAAACCAATTACAGCTGACAAGTGAAACCTCCTTTAACACATATCATTGTTTCAAGTAGCTTAGTGTAAATACAAACCACGCTTACGTTGTAAGAAAGCGTTTCATTAATTTCCCCGTTTACTGCATAGCATAGGATTTTCATACTGTATAGTAAAAAGCGTTTGCTCGAAAACTACGAATGACACAAAAAAACTAAGGCTAGATTTGGATTCAGCTCATGAAAATCTATAAAGATGAGCTATCAAAGTAAAAGAAGTTGCTCAAAAAAATATTTTCGTTGGCCTGTGTTATTCATCTAGGGTAGAAGTCCACGGACTTACCATTACTACGGGCCGCAAACCCTTCACTGACTATGTAAGGAACGAAGAAAGAGAGAGAAATAAGAACACACGAACCACTCGAAACCAAACGATATCATTCCCAGCAGGTCCATGTGCAAGTCGTTGCAACGTACGCTGTTGCGCAAGCGGCAAAATAACGCGCCATGAAAGTGACACAGCTCAAAGGGCTTAAGGTTTTACAGGGGCTCGGTCTGGTGTTTTCGGGAGGGAATGAAAGAAGAGATCAATGGCTGCTCTCATGTGACCCGACGTCTGTGCTTAGAGAAGCCGGCGTGATTGGTGACTGAGCTTAGTAGCGAAAGAAAACATGAAGAAGCAGAACTCAGCTACAGTTTTCTTTTTATGAGATGTGGATTCACACGCTGTAAAAAATTGTCCGATGTCTGGCAGTGAAACAGTGTTTTCGCCCTTCCAGTGAAAACGCGACGGTAATTCATGTTGCTTTACCAGCGGAAAGCTTGTGAACCTGTCGATGAGAGCAACACTGTATAGGGTAGCTCTGAAGGAATAGCAAGTGATTTATTTATGTAGATAGGATCATTTATGATCGTAGATAGTGTACCTTACTTTCCCACCGAGAAATGCTTATGAAATAGGTCATAGACAGATTGATAGAATACTGAACCTCGAGTAGATTTAAGATACATTTTCTTGTTTCCATTTTTCTTGAGCCCGCTATTGATTTTTTTTCTGCCCAAGAACGAAACATTACCTCTGCTCCAAATCATTAATAACTGAAATTATTTAATAAATTAATTATGAGTAGAGAAAGATGGGGATAAATGACACTGCCGGGCGCCGCATTACCAGGAATGCAGGACGACTGGGGACGTCCGCTGTACAGCAACAGCAGGCAGCAGTGAGCGATGTCGCTACGTCCTGCGCGTCGCTACTGCCCTGGTACCACCAGCGCCGATTGAGACGTTGTCTTCACCCTTGAGGACATCAGAGACGGGAACGACGACGCTGACTGCAGATATCCTCTGGTTATGATGAATCTTACACATGAAGAATGTCACATTGTACGTAGAAACATCATCAGTTTCATATAGGAAGCTGCTACTCAGATATCACATTACGTGTAGGGTTGCAGTCGAGAATGATAAATCCACTCTGGGCTCTTACGTGAGCAGTTAGTGTAGTTCTGTGAGAGGAGAGTATTTACAGAGGTGTACGGGCGTCTTTGTATGTAAGAAAGAAAAAATGTCAGTATTGTGTTAGATGATAGTGTCGAAAGCTGGCGCATGAAAGAAGTGAACAACAGAAAATCCTAAGGTATCAAGTGAAATGCTATTGTGCATCACAGGTACTGGCTGAACGCCAGCGATTTCTGCAAGGTTAGGTGAACAGTCATTCATGTCTTGTGTTCTTGTTGATTCCGAATCCACAATAAAGGGTGTTAGGTAAAAAAAACTAGAACCGCACGGTCACTCCGGCCGGAGTGGCAGGACTGATTGAACGTTTTATCCCCGAAAAAAGTAGATTATGTAGAGAAATGAGTCATGTATGCGTTGTCTTGTAGTTAGTGACAGACAGATGCAAAATAATAAACGAGAGAATCACGGCCACAGTACTTACAGTACTGTTGTAACGTGAATGGTAACGGCGTGAAATTGGATGTTAAGAAACAAAGGAAAATATTTCTGCTTAGCAAATGTGACGAGAAATAGCTAGCAACCAAAATCAGGCATTCAACTCTGAGGCAGAAAAAAGGATTATTGGCAAGACATCAGGAGGATTGTTCTACATGTTGTACACATTTAGTTGCTGACCAAAGGTGAGAAGGACGAGGAGGGCTTAACGTGATTTAACTGTCAGGTATAGTATAGGCAGTTTTATTGTGAATTTCAAGAAGGCCTGATTAATTAACTATACTTGAGTGCAAGTTTTGCTATCAGCAGTACTACGCGCGATGAGCATTTACAGATAACAGAGTGTCGAAAGCTGGATCAAGACAGAGATGAACCACAGAGAACCCTGCTATTAAGAGATTCCAGCAGCCTCATGGCCTGCACTGCCTGAGTGCGAAGAATACGCTGCGTCGTTTAGTGAAGTGCACTAAGCGGTAAATGGAGTTGAGGTTAGATGTGTTTGTTGGCAAATGAAAGACGTTCTGCAAACCATTGCTACAGTTATTATAAATTAAACAAAGACATTGTGTGTCGACTATCGGCCAAAGGCCAATGCGCATCCAATTCCGCCACAATTAGTAATAACTGACAGGAAGTCATTTAGTGAAACCTATATTTTGGATTTAGGCCCTGCGCTGTTCACGAACTATGAAAGGATTTAAGAGACAATCTGGGCAGACCTCTTACACAACTGCAGAACTTTGCAGCTGTTGCCGTCGGTTGCCGTCTAGTAAAGTCACCAGAAGATCATAACTAATTACAAAATGATTCAGACAAGCTGTATGCATGGTGCGAAAACTGGAAATCATCCCTAAACAATAAAAAAGTGATGTGTTTCACTTGAGTAGTAAAAGAAGTCTTTTAAATTGCGGTTACTCGATAAATAACACATGTTCAAAGGTTGTAAATGCAGCTAAATTCATAAGGATTACAGTTCTAAAAAACCTCAATTGGAAGATCCTGTAGAAAACATTGTGGGGAAGGCAAACCGAAGATGCGATTTACTGGCAGTATACTTAGACGACGAAGTAATCTAAAAGAGACTGCTTACACCACGCATTTCTGTCCACCTCTGGAAAATTGCTGTGTGGTAGCGAATCCTTACCACGTAGGACTGACTTAAAACATCAAAACAGTTCGAAATATGGTTGATCATGTTGTAATATCGCTAAATAGGGGGAGTGAGAGGGTCACGAATGTGATCAGCGAGTTGAGGTGACAAGCATTTAAACAAGCTGATTTTCATTGTAGCCAAAAGCTTTCCATAAAATTTCAGTCGCCAACTTTCTCCTCCGAATTCTGAAATATTTTGACTCACTTACCGGAGGAGAAATGACCATCGTTATAAAATAAGAGAAACCAGACCTCGCACCGAGAGATATAGCTATTTAGTTTTTGCATGTGGTATTTGAATGTGGATCCGTAGAGAAACAGTCTGAAAGCGGTTTTATGAACTCTGTACCAGACACTTAAGTCTGAATTCTAGAAAAAAAACATGTGGATATTGGTATATAGTTACTATTGTTAATAAGCATTTTTCAGATATACAGAGTGTCTCTATTAAGTATGACAAGGTCATTTTTTCGGCGTTTCGGCAGATATTTGCAATGTGTTGCCAAAGTCAGCCCAAACAAATGCTGCTAATCATCTCTTTGATGCGACGCGTTACTTTGTTTCCCGTTAAAAACAAAATCATTTTTGATGTGGAATTTAACGTGGCCATTGGACAGAGCGGTCCCAATTTGGTCTAGTGCGATATTCATCTCACAGATAGGTGTTAAGAAGGACAGTAAAACGGGAAGCAAATAAACACATTCTGTCGACGATGGGCGTACCATGAAACATATGATGATCAGTGTTTGTTTGTACTCATACCAGCTACACGTTGCAGATACGAAATTGCAAATATCTGTCGAAACACCTGAGAAAATGCACCTGGCGGCTTTTAGGGGAGACATCTGGCATAAAGTAAAACATGTGCAAGCACTAAATTGAAACAATCGTTGTTTTTTAAAAATATAAATATTTTAACAGAAATTTTAGCGCCATCTTTTTCAAGTTGTGAATGCTTTATACTTACAGAAAATAATTATTTTAAGCTAAATGAAATAATGGGAAAGACACAAATAATGAAAGTGACCTGTGGAGACGCATACACAATGTTATTAGGAAGAACTGAATGAGCAGACGCACGCTCATGTTAAAACAGCGGTTTTACGTCATCTTGTATCCTATAGATGAACTAAGAGAGGCAGAGGAGATTTAAATAACTAGACTAGGAATCGTTAAATGCTCGGCGCCATACGGCAGGTGTTCTTTGACATTCTCATAGTTCAAGGACATCGCAGATGAACTGTAGATGCTTCCTGTTAAATCTGAAAGTATCGTTTTAAAGGGATCTGTAGTGACAAATTCCTTCTGTTTCAGACTGTTACTAAAACACAACTGTGCCTCAACAGGGCCTGTAGCCCTTGTTGAGTGCCTTAGTGCTTATGACAAAGAAAGATAATAAATTTCTTTTGAGTGATTTAATTCCACCTGCAGCTAACGTTTCTTTTTCTTCTTTATTCGTTATACTATTGTACCTCAGGTGTAGTTATTTATGTACTATTTGTAAGTGAACCACTGAATTACTCGAAAAACTCCGTTCATAGCAGTTACAAGAAATATTTCATATAAAGATGTTTTGTGGATTCACTATTTTAACTAATTACTATTCAGTCAGACGCATAAAGCAAGGAAACGAGATCCATGTGACGGCGGGTTGTCCCATTGTAGCCAGAAGAGCAGAACAGTGAGGGGCGCCGGCGGTCGGCACGCCACCTCCTGCTCCTAGCTGCTCCCCTGTGGCCCTGGTCGCTAATTCAGCAATAGGCCTCAAAAACTCATTGTGGGAATTAACTTGCTTACTGTGTTGAATTGTATGAGGAAGTTGCAAACTTTTAAAGTCTGCACCGGGCAAGGGAGTGCAGGCAACTAAAATACTGATAAATAGCTAGGAAAACAACCCCAATACATAGTCATTAGTGAGCTTCTTTTCTGAATGAAGCGGTACAGTAGTAACAGGAGAAACTTGTGTAATTAAGGAGCATACTATGACACAGGGGCTAAAGATAATGTTACTTACTTGCTCAGTGAAATATTCTGTGCCATAATGAACAATACAGTACATCCGGCAATCTCATTTACTGAGTAACTGGGTTTAAAAAGAAGTTTCCATGACAGCACTTTGTTATTAGTCAGCAGTATCTGCAGAGTTAAAAGCAGTTAAATTTTCATATTCAGTTATCCTGTAGTTTTAAGGGAATTGTATAAACAGTATTCGAGACTCGTTAATAAAGTTGCAAATATTTCACGAAAGTTGCTTTCATCTGTGGGACTTGATCTGCAAATGTGGCAAAGCTAAAACACATTTACTCGAAGTAATTTTTGGTAAAATCAAGAAGTTGGGTGGTTTTGAGTGTGTAATATTGTTTAGAGTTCAACATGGCATTTCTTAGACACTTTTGGTTGATATTAAGTGACTGGCTATCACAGTATTTTATATGATGTTCTTATCCAATTTCTTATGCATCACTATGTAGCAACTAAGTATGTTATATGGAACTGTATCAGAAAAATGTATGCCACAAATATGATAAAAGATTTACACAAGTAAAGATACATACTGAATAACTGGGGCCTGACGATATTGAATGATTTACGTGAACTATTGTCAAAACACATGAGGAACACAGGATATAAGTTCATTTACAATCAAATGTACATTCGATCACCAGCACAAGATGAGTATAATACTAAGAATAAACATCTGACATAAATGTTCCATGGCATCATTTCCCAGGTAAAAAGACTAGTATGTTTGAAAATACCGAATTTAAAATCAAGAAATTCTATACAAGTTATTACAAAATTTGATCTTAAGATTCAGTACAATTATATGAAAATATAATTTTGTTAATACAGCGTACTTTCCTGTGATATATTATCATATACAACCGCAGATAGTGCTATGAAACCAGGTTCCATCCACCTGATACAGAAGACTGCAGTAAGTACATATACTAACTTCATTACGCGTAAAGGACTTTTAAACATTATTCTCAGTACCTTCGCTATGATGCACGTGGTTAATATAGAACGTATGAATTGCTTGTTTATTATAACCGCACTATTTTTTACATGTATGAGGCACAGGTTCATCATTCGACACTATACCTCGTCTAATGGAGGTATAAATATGAACACTGAAGCAGTTCTCAGTGTAATATTAACTGATATATCTGTCTTGGGAACGAAACAAAACTGACGGGAACTGTTCACGATCTCCTCCCAGAGAGTGAAAGCCACATCATTAAATGCAGAACAGATAATTTAGACGAAATCACACATAATTTACAATCATCATCAAATCCTGTGACATAACAACGTTAAAATTGTATCACAGAATATGCCATCAATTCTAATTGGTGTGGGATAACAGGTAACGGAAAATATCACAGCATTAACTATACGTCATTACGCTACACACATCCGAGCGAGGTGGCGCAATGGTTGGCTCACCAGAGTCGCATTCCAGAGGACGACTGTTCAATCACGTATCCGGCCATCCTGAATTAGTTTTTCCGTGATTTCCCTAAATCGCTTCAGGCAAATGCCAGGTTGCTTCCTTTGAAAGAATACGGTGGAATTCCTTTCCCATCCTTCCCTATTCCAATTGGACCGATGATCTTCCTGTTTGGTTTCTTCCCCCAAATCAACCAACCAACCAGTACTTACAGGAGAACTCATGAGTCATAAATGCGAATCAAACAACTATGAATGATTATTTTCTTAAAGCAGTGTTGATTAGCATTGAGTCAATCACTCATAGGTTTACGTTCAGGATCTAAGTACGAATACAGGCAGCACGTATCCGTATATTGTAGAAGACATGTGAGGAGCTGTAGTGTACCAAGTTCACCGAATATGACAAACTACTGTAAGGAGGAAGGAACAGTTTCTTAGAATATGTGATTAGCAGACACTTGAGAAAGGAATGACGATCTTTGCGATTGGATTTGTTAAACAATACAGCTAACACAAAATTATATATACAAAGAAATAGCGACATAAACAGTTTTTTCAAAAAGGTTTAAAAAACATTTTACAATCTCCATAGAAGTACTTTTAACTATGAAATATCCAGCTGTAGACTTATGTTCTATATCTGTAGTTAAGTAATGTTGTCATTTTAACTCCAGACAAAATAGAATATAAACACGAGAACTTACTAGAGACTGCTAAGGGTACATCTGGAAGTTAGAGGGTCTATGCAGTTAGAGGAAAAACACCAAATTTCAGATACACACATTACTATCTCCTGTAAAAACTACTATCCACATATTTAAGCATCTTCATGAGACAATAATACAGGAGCACTTTTTGAACGGGACACCTTAAATTTGAAAACTTTTTTGAATAAACAGTTTTGTTGTGCTTCCAAGAAACTGCAGAGAAACAGTAGGTTGTTTATATCTCCTGCCTTCCGATAGCCGCAGAATGTGTTATCCTTGAGCCTATCGGATGTATATGGTAACAATTTGAACTATAGTTATCACGCATTATTAGTTAGCTAGTTTTCAACTTACAGCTCACCTAAAATTATTGAAACACGGGAGGAGTATCATATTACTAGTAAAACCGCAGTGTAGTATCCACGTCTATAGCAAATTTATAGGCGCCAGTCGTCTGCTTACGCTTCTTCGGTCAGTTTCCGCATCTGTAGCATGAAATATGAAGTTAGTAGGCTAACGTTCATGACAGGACAAAAACACAGGCTTTCTTTGCCGTCTAGACGCCCTTATCACTGAAAACCAATTCCAACACAGCTGGGGACTGTAGAAAGTGAATTCTCATAACCCTTCGTTTATATAGCAATGATTCTCGAAAGATACTCTGTATTAGAATATTAATTTTACTGTTCCATGAAGGATTATAATGAGTTGCATTACGCTCTTTAAGTCTGAAACAAATCACTAAATTCTGTAACGCTGTTTGATAGCCACATTTGAGAAGCTCACTAATCGTTTTTTCCGTAATAATTGATCCATATGGGGGTAGAGGAAATTGCCTAAAAAGTGGTTAGTCTACTGCAGAAGTCTCTTCATATCTTGAGCTATGAGTATACAAATGAACAAACTGGGTCCACTTCAACTTGAAATGATTGTGCCACACCAATTTTTCATGAAATTTTAATAGTGAATATCGAGTTTTCCGTATATTATCTGACACGAATTCCAGATGGGTCTACTTTGCTGTCTGTTTCAGTCCAACGGTCGATGATACAGGCTGAGTCTCCTGCTGTCCACAGTACAGGACAAAGATTTTCGATATTCGATTCAGATCCTATGAGCGGAAGATCGTCTTTCATTTATCGTGGGAGTCAGATTAATTTTCTTCTGCGCTGCTCACTCCTATGGCAAATAAATTTCCAGCCAAGTACAGACGTCGAAGGTATAGTGGAGGGTCAGCGGCTCCAACTACCAAGGTATTAGTCAAAGTCGATCTCATTGCTCCAAGGCATGTCCACAGGCATCGGAATTGCACGACGTTCAATTTATGTATGAAGTGCTCGTTTAGCAGCGTTTGATGTGAGGAACATCCAAAATCCTTGACTAAGCGGCCAAAGACCTTGGACGTATTGAAGAGAGTGTAAGCGTCTGCGTCCCACCACGTTCCAGCTGCAGATCTCATCGCGTTAATGGTTTTTTTCTGTTTTCTTGATTACATGAGATATGTGATCAGCCCATGTGAAAAGCAGCGAAGCAGAAAGCCCCGTTTCTTTTCATTCTGGCGATACGTTATCATTCAAATTAGCCATATTTTTAGATGCAAATTTGTTTTAATTTAATATCCAAATCAATTACACCTCATTAAATCCGTGTGCAGGATATTACTTCTTTTTCTTCCGGCGAGACACTTATGGAGATCTCATTGCACGTTCTAGCTATGGGCTAAGGCGATTTAGGCGAGTTCTGCGTGCTGTGCCATCCGCAGATAAGCAAGGGCAGTTCAGCAGAATACCCGTTCCATTTCCAATTGGTTTGCGTTGGGCTCTGATGCCGGACTCAGAGAGGGGCAGAGCGGATGTTGCAGACAGCTGTGGATTGTTTCATATCTGTTACTTGGAAAAACTTTTCATCAATAAGTTGTTGAAAATTCATGGAAGTGCATTCAGTGCACGATCTGGCACGTTGGAGAGCGTATAACAGTGAAAATAATCGATTCTACGGGCAGAATTCGTCGATGACTTCCGAACTTTCTTAAACTCTCTCTACTAAAACCATCAGTACAGAAAATAGTCAACTACTATGGCTACTGAGGAAGTAGCAGGACAGGAGACATAAGGAGCAGCCAAGTTGTCAAGCACATCTTCCAACCAGTTGCCATTCTTCACGATAACTTATCTTGCTACAGATATTTACTTTTTAAAATGTCTCTTAGACTAAGCGTCTATCTGCTGGGATAGCAGATAACCTTACCAAGAAGAGGAAATATTGCACTTCTTAAGTACTAATCGAAGTGGGCAATCACCCGAGAAATTCTCGTAGCATGACTATTCGGAAAGTAAGGAACAATTGGTCGCAAAATGGAAACTACTGTAAAAATTAAAACTGTTTTATTTGAAACATTTAGCTACACCTTCTAGCGACTTATCTCCATAGTCGCCGATCCCACTTTTTTCTTTTAATTTTGTATAACGTTCGTTGACTATCTTCGTAGCGGACGTTCGATGACACTCGTTCAGGTTATTTGTTGATCCTTTCACTCAGTTTTTTTATTACTGAGGGTATCTTTATGTGCTCCCTACGTGCTCAGAACTAAAAAGAACGACGTAACGCGATCGACAGGCATACTAGAGAGACTGCCAACACACCTGTGCCAAACTTCATCGGATTCTCACTGTGTTTTCCATTTCGTGACCGATCGTTGATTATATTCCGAATAACCCACGTATTGCATCGTAACACGAAGTTTCTAATTTGTAACGACTTAGGATGTCGTTTGGGGATAGAGAGATCTGCCACACCATTTAATACTTTGAAGAACGCGTAGTAGGTCATATAAGCCGTGCCCGTTTCTGGTACTTCGGCACTCTCTATTGATTTAGTGTATGACTGCCAGTATGTTTTCTAAAAAAGTTCCAGTGGGTGTTAGGAAAGAATGCCATGTCTATTGCTGACACTTATATTGTTGTGGTGTAACAAGCTAGTTACGCCACACTGAGAAGGGAGACGAAAGGCACGTGTACACACACGCCGACTGGCGTCAAGTCTGGAACAAGATACGTTATGACTGCTATAAAGAAAATATGTAACTTTGGAATATACTTAACTTTATTCTTTGTTGGTTTACAAAGTTCTTCTTGAGACATTTATACGATAACTCTCAAACTAGGTAAGGCTAATGGCGCCTTGCTAGGTCGTAGCCATGGACTCAGCAGAAGGCTATTCTAACTGTCTCTCGGCAAATGAGAGGAAGGCTTCGTCCGTATTGTCGCTAGCAATGTCGTCCGTACAACTGGGGCTAGTGCTCTATCGTATCTCGAGACCTGCCTTGTGGTGGCACTCGGTCTGCGATCACACAGTGGTGACACGCGGGTCCGACATGTACTAAATGGACCGCGGCCGATTTAAGCTACCACCTAGCAAGTGTGGAGTCTGGCGGTGACACCACATATATAGTCAGAATAAGATGGAAATAACTGCTTCTAATGTGTCATACCGTATCGTCCAAGTGCAAACATTGACGATTACTGGCGATCGTGATGTGAGACGTGCAACACAGCGACCTTTGCGTGGAAGAGACACTAGGGGAGGAGAACCATAATTGAGAATAACAAGCTGATTATCTTATATTACATACTCAAAGTTTTTGTGTACGAATCTCTTCAACTCGTGCTGTGGGCGTTGAAATCCCCACAGAGATCTGGGACTGCTTCGCTTATCTAACTACTGGGGGAGCAATAGCCAGATAACATAGTGAACGATACACAACTTCATTTAATTCATACTATTGTAGTCAGCACTGTGATAGGGGAATTGATCCATATTTCCGAAAATGCAACTTCTTTCCGTAGCAGGATATCAACTCTTCCTTTCCCGTCTGGTGTATATTACCTAATCCCAGAGAACCTTCTAACTTGATATTTCCGTCCTGTTTGACCCACGTTTCTGAAATGTAAGCTTTGTTTGAGGTTCACTTAGCAGGATCTCTCTATTGACAGTGGTTGACTGGCTGACAGAACATTCCACTGAGCGATCCTGAAAACCACGATTCGAAATAATACTTATAATTTCTTTAAGGAAATCATTGATGTCTAACTCAGCGCTGGTAGAGAGTATCACACAATATTAAATATCAAACTCCAGGTGTAATCTGTCGATTGATTACTGCCACTAATTTTTCCATCGTCTGAGCTATGACACAGGCGTTAACTTCATAGGATTTCCGACACATCCTCTCCAGTCGAAAGACAGCATTGAAGCTTCCTGAGTCTGGAATCCTCTGGAATCCATCACGTCTACTAAACTGTCGATTTACCGGTAAACACTATGTGTGCATGAATGTAAGGTGAAGGTGCTGAGGTATCGATGGTGAAGAGAAACCAGCTTGCTCATGAAGAGTCCAATGAAAAGCATGGAATGACCTATAATTCTGTATACAAAAAATGTCGACTCACATTTCAGAATAGAATATATGTTAATAGTTACTGTCAATAAGAGAGTCTACTGTGACAGTGGCATATGATTTTCACAGAATCTGACTTCAGGTTCTTTGAACGAAATGTTACTGAGTATGAAAAACTCGCTTTACTGGAGCTACCAGTATAAAACAGGGCTGTTCTTAACTCTAGCCAGGTGGCCTCCAAAACAATGCAAGCACTTTAAATTAGTAGCTGTACAGTCAGTTGACCGCTGTCCTGTGCCACATTTACTACATATGTCGAGACTACGGCCTTGCCTGCTGATACGGCCCAAATTGAGGCATTTGTAAAATTGGCGGTCAGGCGTAAGATATGAATGCAGTTTATACCAAGTCTCTGGGAGATAAACATATTTGAGAAAAATCTGTCAATTAAAAGTCAAAATATGTGTTCGACTTCCAGCAGTAGCTGAATCCCCGTCACTAATATGTTCTTGGAGAATGTTCTCTCGCCAATCACATTAGCACATGATTCGATTTCAGAAAGTATTTACTGTTCTTCAAATTACAAAGTTACTCCTCGAATTACAGTTTGCTGACACCCCACGTAAGTAGATGCGAATTCGACAAAATTTTGGTTTCCAAATAAATCTGATTATAGTAAATGTTTTGCTGAAAGTGCCTTCATTCCTTCCCCTTCGATTTTGATGTTACTGTCAGATCTAGTATTAACCTTAGAACCCTGAAGTGAAGAAAAATTTACATTGATACTAAAAAGGTGCAATTGTTACTTTTTCAAATTTTTTTCAAAGCAAGACAAGTTTTAGGTTATTCACTAGTTAATTACAATTATTAGATTTCCAGTGGTATGTCACATATCAAATTATGTACAACATGTCCTGTTTTATACACTACTGCAATCCTACATTTTACGAAAGTTAGCTATATTGATTTTGGTTTCAGTATGAGCCAAGTACACTAATTTCCCAACAGGAATGGGATGTAATCTCAATAACACTGTTTCTCTTTTAGTACGTGAAGGGCGGGACAAATAAAAGTGGCCGCAAACCAAAGTTCCCGAATACCAAGAAGCAAGGCAGAGGAAAGGAAAATAGTAGATTTGGTAGGATTCTGAAGCATTTTTTGGTGAATGCAGCCACAATATCTAGTGTGCGCGCACGTTTGGTAATGTTTTTTGTCTTGTTCAAAACAGATATTGTCTTATGGCATTTTGGGACTATGCGTTGCATGGCATTCTTTGCTGGCACTTTGACACCATTAAACTTCTCAGCAAACATCTGGCCAAACCGTTTTCACAACGGCTTCCCGCTGATCCATAGCGAACACCATTCACTTCGAATTGTATCCACTTGTGTGGGTCACTTTTATTTGGCCCATCCAATGCATAGGGGCCACATTAATTTGGTTTACTGTGTTTTCAATAATTAGAGCATCTCTTTCATTAGCAGCTGTGCTTGGAACATAATTATCGATATTAAGTGTAAGGGACTTATCTAACTTCTTTGTCTGCCTTTACTTAATGCAAATTCTGTATAACAATGCTCTTTGATGTAACATCCGTGTAAATATGTTAGTCATTATTTATGATAATTGATGTTATTGTTATTAATTTATGGATGTAAATTCAAAAGTAGTGTGCTGTAAAAGAATGTAAAAGTTAATACTACTCTTCTAAAATTGGTTCATGGACAGGGAAAATTGGTTTGTAATCATGTAAAACTTGGAGGGAAGTTCCTCCGCAACGGAACTGGGTATGCGGGAATAGAAAGGGTGGATCAGGTGGTCGAACTGCAAGGCTCGTGTGTGGCATGAGTAAGTCGGTGGCTAGTAAGCAGTCATCTTGTGGACTGAATGAGATGAGAAGGACTGCATGATTATGTAATATAGTCCTGGATGCGGTACAGTCTGGAACCGCGCGACCGCTACGGTCGCATGTTCGAATCCTCCCTCCGGCATTGATGTGTGTGATGTCCTTAGGTTAGTTAGGTATAAGTAGTTCTTAGTTCTAAGGGACTGATGACCTCAGAAATTAAGTCCCATAGCGCTCAGAGACTTTTGAACTATTTTTTGGGTACGGTCCCACAACTGAGGATTCACCGATTTGCAAGCGAGCACTGAAATTATAGAGGAGAATTGTTATATGTAGGACAACTTAGTATAATATGAGAAGGCGATTGTTTCTTCTTTTTCCTTTACATGGTAGGAGAGATGTAGTGATTTATGTATTGGTGTTAGGTTCATAAATCTTGAATGTTAACAAGGAGCAAAGCATGTCGCGAGTTAGAACGGAATTGTATAAAAATTGACAATATGGTGGAACTGCATGAAATATGAATTTACGTGAGTCAGGAGAGCATCATACAGTTCATCCTGCAAAGCTGTCAGATCCGATAGGTGATGAGCATGACTATAACTATAGCGCGATCCACCAGGCGCCTCGTGCAGCGTCTAAGTCCGGTTGAAGGTCAACCGCCAATATGGCGGCGCACACAGCCATGCATTAACACCCACCCACCTCCCCAGGAGTCGGAACCCCTGCAACCCACACATAAATAATTAATTTAGAGATCTAAAAGATAGGAGCTTAAAGTTAAAGTAGACGTAGAATTAATAAAAAAATCTCACGAGATAGATAAGGATGCTTCGCAACTTAATACAGAACAATAAAATAAAACATAAGATACAAAGGATGAAAAACTGACCGATAGATAATCTGAGACTCAAAAGAGATCATAAAAAACAGGCCCAGAGAGCATCCCAGAATGCCCCCGAGAGCATCCCAGAGTGGCCCACAGAGCATCCCAGAGTGCCCCTGAGAGCTAAAACACAAAGAAGAATCGCTTCTCTGCTTTTGGCAAGATCAATGTGTAGTAATGTTTAATAGATAAGAACACAGGCACACTTGGCGAATCATCGTCACCACCAGCAGCCAGTCCAAGGCTGGTGAAATTTACTGGTGGCACAGTAGGTATATATTGCTCTGGATGTAATACCCCGTGATAATGTCACGGGTAGGTTGTACTGGGGTGGCACATTTGCATTACTACTCATATTCCAAGTATGCATGCAGCCACTGTTGTCGAGTTGTGCATTTGATTCACGTAAAGTTTAACATGTTAGAGAGCTGAATTTACCATCATGTGTTTTCCTTCCTGAATTTTGCCAACTGTAATTCACTTGGGTTTTGTCTTGTTTTGTGTTTATTGTTAATGTCGCTGCATCTCCTGTAACTTTCACTGAATTGCGTGGCAATGTCTGAAACGAAATAAATTCGTGCTAATAAACTCAGGAATTTGTCACACTTATGTATTTCATTTTATAGCTAGTCACTCTGTGCATAATTAAGGTAAGTATGTGATTACCCCACCCACTGATCGACTGCTAGTCCGAAAATTCGCATTCATCACCTCTGTTGTCAACAGTTTAGCTAGGGTGGTTAATTAGGAAAGAGGGATAGAGGGGTAACTAGCCATCATCATTTCTCACTCTCTTTAATAGTGAAAGGGGCTTACACAGAGAATGGCAGTGGTCACCCTGTGGGTGTTGTGGCAATGGGAAGTTATTTCTGATACTAGTCTCGACTGGGAAACTTTTATGTGAATAGAGAACTTCACGTATGTTACTCTCTGCTGGAAATAATGTCTTCAAAAAGTAACTTCGAAATTTCCAGAGGTCCAGCAGTTAGCCCAGTTTCGTGACAGCGTAGCGGGCGAAGTACTGAGTGCTGAGTATCCATCAATTTCCGTTGGTCGATTTCGGGAACCACGCCAATAGGCCGATTCAAATTCCATGGAATGGCTCTGCTGCAGGGAGAAGTGGTAGCATATGCCCTAGAGCTAATTGTACCACATGCTTCTGCCTCTATCATTCCTTACAGTAACTCACATGCAGACTAATGGATTGGTGGAGACATGGACAATGATACCTGTCTTGATTCTGTCTTGAGCCGCCACGAATCCCAGGTGACCAAATGTAGGAGCATCATGGAAATACTACACGACAACTGGCCTTCGACGTGCTGGGATAGTGAGCAATCAGTTCTGTTCCAATGGATCATAAGTCCTCTTATGGAATTTTCAGTTCATTAATTGGGATTCTCGTTGGCTGGTTCGTCCTTCAAGGCATCTATCGTTTTCAGCAGTCCTGGATCTTCTATTTGTCCAGTAGCAATGTCATTTAACAAATCGACCACTGAGGTTACATCTATGCTGCTGTGTTCCATCAAAGGATTCCTTGGAAGGCAGTAGGCGCCCTTGTGTTTGCATCCATTATTGTATACCACTGTACTCCTGAAGCGTTAGTGCTCATATCGACAGTTGGTCCTACAGATCTTGCTGTCTAGTGTAACGCCCCGAGGACAGAAAATCCCAATTAATAAACTTTGTGGAAACGTAAACTAGGGGAGTGAGTCATCTTGACAGTGACGGCAACTATTGACGATGAAACCTACACTGGCAATATTTTGATTAACACCTATATTACTCCAATTCTGAGAATATCATACAAAGTGGGGAGATAAAAGGAAAGGATTATCATAGATTCTTTATCAAACATCTATAGGATAAATTCAAAATCATATGAACGAGGGTTAAATCCAACAAAATAATTCAGTCAAAGATACCATTTACCATGGAAGAGAGTTGTAGCCACATCGAAAAGGAAATTAAATGGGGCTACGGTGCAACTCGGATATGGAAATGTGCAGTTAGTTAGTTGCTCATGAGTCTCTCTGGAGTACTTTTGCGATAGTTATCTGGACGCAAAACCTATTAGATTGTTTCTGTTTTGGAAGTTTGATAATTCGTGAGGTAGAGACTGAGGTATTGCTCAGTCATTCGCCTGATGAAAGTAAATCTTTACCGTTCTCAACGCGACGGGATAGTAAGACGAGTATTAGACTTCAATTGAGTGATACTGGGTTATCGGACTTAGCCTCCGTACTAATAAACAGTTACAAACCTTGAGAGCAATAGATCAAAGACGGGAAAACGATTCGTAGTAGGACACAATAAACCGAAGGCACGAAGAAATACAAGTACGCCGATTAGTCAAAAGTTGTCTTCAGCGTCACGATTGCTGAACTGAATAGAAGTTAATCTTGACTGATATATCGGTGTGGGTGTGTTGTAGGGACAATCAATTAATTACAGAAAGGAAAATAAATTCTGAGTCAAAAGATAATTCTTACGTGTCGCCGAACTCATTAAACGGACAATACAATGTGCATTAATGCAAGTTGATTGACTTTTTAAACATTTTAAGTGACTAAGTGAGTACATGAATAATGAACAGTGAAAAGTGATTAGTTTGAACCTGTATTACGGCTTATTAAGAAATAAACATTTACTCCAACGTAAGTTATCTCTGGAGTTACGTCGGACCGTTGTTAATAACTTGACGTAGCAACGGAATTGTAGACAGCAAAATTTCATTCTCGCTATGTATGATGTGAAAAACGACCATAATGATGAAATCAACAATCAAGATTTTATTTCATCACGGAACTAACCGGGCACCAAAATAAAAATAAACTATTGCAGTATACCATTTTGCACAAGCTGAAAAGACTGTTGCAGAAAGATAACAGAATATTTCTAAACCACGCGAGGAGTTGTGTTCTTACGAGTGTTACAGGTGCTGTTCCAAGTCATACCGACCGGGACGAACATCGTTACGAGTCGCGTCTCCCCCAGGCGAGTGAAGAAGGAGGGAAGGGACGCCACACGAGTAACCTAGCATATAGAATAATATTCCATCACAGCGGTGACTAATTCGCCAAATAAATACGACTGGAAGTTGTTGATGGCCCAAGCAGCTGTAAGGCATTCTTTCTCAGTTGTTGGGTAGGTCATCTCTGGCTCTGAGAGTACACTGGACGCATAAGCTGTGGCCTTTTCAGTACTTCCCGAAATTTGCATTATAACTGGACGTATCCCTCATTTGCTAGCAGTGATCTGAAGCTCGGTCGCGATATTTTTGTAATATTAATGCAATGCTAGTAGTGCTGACATTAGCGCCTCTTTAAGGAGAGGAAATGTCTCTCTTATATCAAATCCCAGGAAAATTAGGCGTCTCCCTGCAGTAGAACTTGCAAGGGATACACGTTAATGCAAAAACTTTTATCAATCGACAGCAGTATGGGCACATTGCGAGAAAACATTTGACAATAAGAACGAGTGACTGCTTTTATTTTTCTCTAAATCGTGATGGATTCCTTTGCCATTCGTTATCTGTACAAATATTTTTATTTCTTTGGTGGTAAAGAGGCAATTTTCTATATTCAGATGGATGTCTTCTAACTTAATGCACTTCAACATAGTTGTCTGATAAATTAGATGTTTTTAGATGTCACCGAAGGAACGACAATATTGTCCATATAACAAAGAGCCATCGTCCATCTACGATGTCCAAGCAGGTTAGCAGTCATACATTTAAATTTGGCTGAAGAATTCCACAGTCTTAACATCATAACCATCAGAGACTGTCAGGAGTTATGAATGCAGTCTGTTCCCAGTCAACGTCTATTTGCCAGTACCCTGGGTCGATGTGGAGGAGGAGGAGGAGGAGATTAGTGTTTAACGTCCCATCGACAACGAGGTCATTGGAGACGGAGCACAAGCTCGGGTTAGGGAAGGATGGGGAAGGAAAGCGACCGTGCCCTTTCAAAGGAACCATACCGGCATTTGGCTGAAGTGATATAGGGAAATCAAGGAAAACCTAAATCAGGATGGCCGGACGCGGGATTGAACCATCGTCCTTCCGAATGCGAGTCCAGTGTGCTAACCACTGCGCCACCTCGCTCGGTTGGGTCGATGTCCATAGCTGATAAATAATTAGTGCCTATTAAGTAGTCCAGGGTGTTAGTAGGTAAACATAATTATTTACGATTTTGCTCAATCGTAGGTAGTCCATGGAGAAGAGAAATGTGCAGTCCTTCATGAGGATCACATGGGGAGACCATAGACTCTGAAGGTTTAATTATGTTATCATGCAGCACCTTTCCCAGTTCCCCCAGAATTACGTGTGGATTAGCCAACGACACTCTATACCAGTGCTGGCTACTAGGTGAATGGTCCCCAGTGCTGGTTACACTCCAAGTGTGAACGCATTCGAAAACAGGCACGGAACGGCAAACACTCACCGACCTTGTTTTTTGGTCCGGTCAAATCCTACTGGCAATTCGATAGTATCTTCTTCATCTGCGTTGTCTGTAGTGGTACTGTTGCAGGATTCCTCGTCGATGACACTTAGCTGCCATTTCTGGCCTGTTTCGATTGTCCCTATGCACATACCTTAAGGCTGATCGCAACAGTGAAACAAACTTCTCATTGACCACCTATAAAGCATATTATGGTCGCTGGAATATAGATTTCTTTTGTAAGTCTGGATAGCTTGTCGCAATCGACAAAAGCTTTACACTTTGAGTGAGCATCTAGATTGAAGGCTGAAGCTCGTATCATAGATGGTGGGATAATGATGTATTCAACGGCAGACAATCGCCCAGCGCAAACAATTTACATGTGGTTGCTGGAACAGGTTAGTCCATCTGGAGCTGTGATCTTCCACCGTCTTTGACTGCTAGTGATACATGCAAAAATCAAATCCACGACTCGACAACAGTGGCTGCATGCATACTTGGAATATGAGTAGTAATGCAACTGTGCCACCCCAGTACAACCTACCCGTGACATTATTACGGGGTATTAAATCCAGCGCAATATATACCAGCTGTGCCACCAGTAAATTTCTCCATCCTTGGACTGGCTGCAGGTGGTGACGATGATTCGCCAAGTGTGCCTGTGTGCACGCCGCTGCTGCACTGTCCTCAGATCTGCTGCATTGTGTTTAGACGATCTTTTCAATGTTATGGTCCTCCACACCACTTCCGTTTTTAGCTTCAAAACGTTCTCCACATTCATTATTCCCCAGTCTGCGCCATCTGCTGTTTTACGATGCTTTCCTAGCTTCTCTGTTTATTCCACCATGCCCATCTCCATTATTTGGCCAATGGTTGTTCCCGTAACCTTCTTTCATCTAATGGTTTCCTTTTTTTGAATATCCGTTCCTGTTATTGTAATTATCTTGCCACCACTAACATTGTGGTTTGCGAAAGTGTCCTTCACAATCGTGCGAAGCTGTGCTGAACGTTAAACGCAAACTCATGTTCATGTAGCATGTTACAGCAAGCATTTATGTCAACATTGCATTTCCCAGCTAAAATTTTTTTGTAATGATGCGAAGTGTTGTATAGAAGTGCTTGATTACATGTCCAGAAACTGATATTTCTTGATCCTGAATTCTAAGAATCTTACTGGGCTCTTGAATCCTGATACTATATAAACTTATACTGATCTGTGTTGTTGACTCCATGTTGTAGTTCTGAAATTGCTTCATGACTATTCTGGTCAGTTTGTTTACTGGTTGTAAACGCTTCACTCACCACACATCTTCATTCCTCCGCTTTGTTTACGGCCTGATCCACATGTTGCTGAATTTTTTTGGTTTTTATCCTTATCGCTCGAATACAGTTCCATAGAATCTGTTCCTTCTGTTTATTTTTATTTCTGACCTTTTCCACCCTGTCTTTAACATCTTGACTACTCTTCTGCACCACATTTTTATTTTTTTTCTCTGGTCTTTCAACTGTCCTCCCTTTCGTTTTAAAAAGTCTGTTAAGACGAACCTCCTTCATTGCTACTTCTACCTGGAGAATGTAGCGAGTCTATGTCAACTGCACGTTGGTTTAATTACTGTTACTCCTTTGGATTACGTTTGATTATCACTGCCTGGACATATAGGAGTACAGCCTTTTTCGTAACCTCTTGCATATTCTCATCCTTCAAACTGTCGTAGTTTCCTAATTGACGGTTATTTGCAATGTTATAGTCATGCTCATCACCTATCGGATCTGACAGCTTTGCAGGATGAACTGTATGTTGCTCTCCTGACTCACGTAAATTCATATTTCATGCAGTTCCACCATATTGTCAATTTTAATACAATTCCGTTCTAACTCGCGACACGCCTTACTCCTTGTTAACATTCAAGATTTATGAACCTAACCCCGATACATAAATTACTACACCTCTCCCACCATGTAAAGGAAAAAGAAGAAACAATCGGCTTCTCATATTATACTAAGTTGTCCTACACATAACAATTCTCCTCTATAATTTCAATGCTCGCTTGCAAATCGGTAAATCCTCAGTTGTCGGACCGTACCCAAAAAATAGTTCAAATGTCTCTGAGCGCTATGGGACTTAATTTCTGAGGTCATCAATCCCCTAGAACTAAGAACTACTTATACCTAACTAACCTAAGGACATCACACACATCGATGCCGGAGGGAGGATTCGAACCTGCGACCGTAGCGGTCGCGCGGTCCAAGACTGTACCGCATCCAGGACTATATTACATAATCATGCAGTCCGTCTGACCTCTATCAGTCCACAAGATGACTGCTTACTAGCCACCGACTTACTCATGCCACACACGAGCCTTGCAGTTCGACCACCTGATCCACATTTTCTATTCCCGCGTACCCAGTTCCGTTGCGGAGGAACTTCCCTCCAAGTTTTATTTGATTAAAAACCTATTTTCCCTGTCCATGAACCAATATTAGAAGAGTAGTATTAACTTTTACATTCTTTTACAGCACACTACATTTGAATTCACATCCATAAATTAATGACAATAATATCAATTATCATAAATAATGAATAATATATTATGTTCCAAGCACAGCTGCTAATGAAAGAGATGCTCTACTTATTGAAAACACGGTAAAGCAAATTAATGTGGCCCCTATGCATAGGATGGGCCTAATAAAAGTGACCCACACAAGTGGATACGATTCGAAGTGAATGGTGCTCGCAGTGGATCAGCGGGAAGCCGTTGTGAAAATGGTTTGGCCAGATGTTTGCTGAGAAGTTTAATGGTGTCAAAGTGCCAGCAAAGAATGAGATGCAACGCTTAGTCCCAAAATGCCATAAGACAATTTCTGTTTTGAACAAGACAAAAAACATTACCAAACGTGCGCGCACACTAGATATTGTGGCTGCATTCACCAAAAAATGCTTCAGAATCCTACCAAATCTACTATTTTCCTTTCCTCTGCCTTGCTTCTTGGTATTCGGGAACTTTGGTTTGCGGCCACTTTTATTTGTCCCGCCCTTCACGTACTAAAAGAGAAACAGTGTTATTGAGATTACATCCCATTCCTGTTGGGAAATTAGTGTACTTGGCTCATACTGAAACCAAAATCAATATAGCTAACTTTCGTAAAATGTAGGATTGCAGTAGTGTATAAAACAGGACATGTTGTACATAATTTGATATGTGACATACCACTGGAAATCTAATAATTGTAATTAACTAGTGAATAACCTAAAACTTGTCTTGCGTTGAAAAAAATTTGAAACACTAACAATTGCTCCTTTTTAGTATCAATGTAAATTTTTCCTCACTTCAGGGTTCTAAGGTTAATACTAGATCTGACAGTAACGTCAAAATCGAAGGGGAAGGAATGAAGGCACTTTCAGCAAAACATTTACTATAATCAGATTTATTTGGAAACCAAAATTTTGTCGAATTCGCATCTGCTTACGTGGGTTGTCAGCAAACTGTTCTTCGAGGAGTAACTTTGTAATTTGACGAACAGGAAATACTTTCTGAAATCGAATCATGTGCTAATGTGATTGGCGAGAGAACATTCTCCAAGAACATATTAGTGACGGGGATTCAGCTACTGCTGGAAGTCGAACACAAGTTTTGACTTTTAATTGACAGATTTTTCTCAAATATGTTTATCTCCCAGAGACTTGGTATAAACTGCATTCATATCTTACGCCTGACCGCCAATTTTACAAATGCCTCAATTTGGGCCGTATCAGCAGGCAAGGCCGTAGTCTCGACATATGTAGTAAATGTGGCACAGGACAGCGGTCAACTGACTGTACAGCTACTAATTTAAAGTGCTTGCATTGTTTTGGAGGCCACCTGGCTAGAGTTAAGAACAGCCCTGTTTTATACTGGTAGCTCCAGTAAAGCGAGTTTTTCATACTCAGTATCATTTCGTTCAAAGAACCTGAAGTCGGATTCTGTGAAAATCATATGCCACTGTCGCAGTAGACTCTCTTATTGACAGTAACTATTAACATATATTCTATTCTAAAATGTGAGTCGACGTTTTTTGTATACACAATTATAGCTCATTCCATGCTTTTCATTGGACTCTTCATGAGCAAGCTGGTTTCTCTTCACCATCGATACCTCAGCACCTTCACCTTACATTCATGCACACATAGTGTTTACCGGTAAATCGACAGTTTAGTAGACGTGATGGATTCCAGAGGATTCCAGACTCAGGAAGCTTCAATGCTGTCTTTCGACTGGAGAGGATGTGTCGGAAATCCTATGAAGTTAACGCCTGTGTCATAGCTCAGACGATGGAAAAATTAGTGGCAGTAATCAATCGACAGATTACACCTGGAGTTTGATATTTAATATTGTGTGATACTCTCTACCAGGGCTGAGTTAGACATCAATGATTTCCTTAAAGAAATTATAAGTATTATTTCGAATCGTGGTTTTCAGGATCGCTCAGTGGAATGTTCTGTCAGCCAGTCAACCACTGTCAATAGAGAGATCCTGCTAAGTGAACCTCAAACAAAGCTTACATTTCAGAAACGTGGGTCAAACAGGACGGAAATATCAAGTTAGAAGGTTCTCTGGGATTAGGTAATATACACCAGACGGGAAAGGAAGAGTTGATATCCTGCTACGGAAAGAAGTTGCATTTTCGGAAATATGGATCAATTCCCCTATCACAGTGCTGACTACAATAGTATGAATTAAATGAAGTTGTGTATCGTTCACTATGTTATCTGGCTATTGCTCCCCCAGTAGCTAGATAAGCGAAGCAGTCCCAGATCTCTGTGGGGATTTCAACGCCCACAGCACGAGTTGAAGAGATTCGTACACAAAAACTTTGAGTATGTAATATAAGATAATCCGTTTGTTATCCTCAATTATGGTTCTCCTCCCCTAGTGTCTCTTCCACGCAAAGGTCGCTGTGTTGTACGTCTCACATCACGATCGCCAGTAATCGTCAGTGTTTGTACTTGGACGATACGGTATGACACATTAGAATCAGTTATTTCCATGTTATTCTGACTATATAAGTGTCAGCAATAGACATGGCATTCTTTCCTAACACCCACTGGAATGCCGAAGTACCAGAAACTGGCACGGCTTATGTAACCTACTACGCGTTGTTCAAAGTATTAAATGGTGTGGCAGATCTCTCTATCCCCAAACGACATCCTAAGTCGTTACAAATTAGAAACTTCGTGTTACGATGCAATACGTGGGTTATTCGGAAAATAATGAACGATCGGTCACGAAATGGAAAACACAGACATTTTAAAAAGTAAATATTTGTAGCAAGATAAGTTATCGTTAAGAGG
Organism: Schistocerca serialis cubense; assembly: GCF_023864345.2. Taxonomy (NCBI): domain Eukaryota; kingdom Metazoa; phylum Arthropoda; class Insecta; order Orthoptera; family Acrididae; genus Schistocerca; species Schistocerca serialis. The sequence goes on along the minus strand of NC_064640.1, from coordinate 466,146,983 downwards.
TGAATAGAGATACTAAGACGTCATATATGTGAAGCACAATAAGTAAGCTCAGGAAGTGTAACTGGAACCGCGACCAAAGCGGAATGAATGGCAACTGGTTGGAAGATGTGCTTGACAACTTGGCTGCTCCTTATGTCTTCTGTCCTGCTACTTCCACAGTAGCCATAGTAGTCGACCATTTTTTGTACTGATGGTTTTAGTAGACAGCGTTAAAGAAAGTTCGGAAGTCATCGACGATTTCTGCCCGTTGTTGTGTTGTTGTGGTCTTCAGTCCTGAGACTGGTTTGATGCAGCTCTCCATGCTACTCTATCCTGTGCAAGCTTTTTCATCTCCCAGTACCTACTGCAACCTACATCCTTCTGAATCTGCTTAGTGTATTCATCTCTTGGTCTCCCTCTACGATTTTTACCCTCCACGCTGCCCTCCAATACTAAATTGGTGATCCCTTGATGCCTCAGAACATGTCCTACCAACCGATCCCTTCTTCTGGTCAAGTTGCGCCACAAACTTCTCTTCTCCCCAATCTTATTCAATACTTCCTCATTAGTTATGTGATCTACCCATCTAATCTTCAGCATTCTTCTGTAGCACCACATTTCGAAAGCTTCTATTCTCTTCTTGTCCAAACTATTCATCGTCCATGTTTCACTTCCATACATGGCTACACTCCATACAAATACTTTCAGAAATGACTTCCTGACTGGATGTTAACAAATTTCTCTTCTTCAGAAACGCTTTCCTTGCCATTGCCAGCCTACATTTTATATCCTCTCTACTTCGACCATCATCAGTTATTTTGCTCCCCAAATAGCAAAACTCCTTTACTACTTTAAGTGCCTCATTTCCTAATCTAATTCCCTCAGCATCACCCGATTTAATTAGACTACATTCCATTATCCTTGTTTTGCTTTTGTTGATGTTCATCTTATATCCTCCTTTCAAGACACTGTCCATTCCATTCAACTGCTCTTCCAAGTCCTTTGCTGTCTCTGACAGAATTACAATGTCATCGGCAAACCTCAAAGTTTTTATTTCTTCTCCATGAATTTTAATACCTACTCCGAATTTTTCTTTTGTTTCCTTTACTGCTTGCTCAATATACAGATTGAACAACATCGGGGAGAGGCTACAACCCTGTCTTACTCCCTTCCCATTCTGCCCGTAGAATCGATTATTTTCACTGTTATATGCTCTCTAACGTGCCAGATCGTGCACTGAATGTACTTCTATGAATTTTCAACAACTTATAGATGAAAAGTCTTTCCAAGTAACAGATATAAAACAATCCACATCTGTCTGCAACATCCGCTCTGCCCCTCTCTGAGTCCGGCATCAGAGCCCAACGCAAACCAATGGGAAATGGAACGGGTATTCTGCTGAACTGCCCTTGCTTATCTGCGGATGGCACAGCACGCAGAACTCGCCTAAATCGCCTTAGCCCACAGCTAGAACGTGCAATGAGATCTCCAAAAGTGTCTCGACGGAAGAAAAAGAAGTAATATCCTGCACATGGATTTAATGAAATGTAATTGATTTGGATATTAAATTGACACAAATTTGCATCTAAAAATATGGCTAATTTGAATGATAACGTATCGCCAAAATGAAATGAAACGGGGCTTTCTGCTTCGCTGCTTTTCACATGGGCTGATCACATATCTCATGTAATCAAGAAAACAGAAAAGAAACCATTAACGCGATGAGATCTGCAGCTGGAACTTGGTGGGACGCAGACGCTTACACTCTCTTCATTACGTCCAAGGTCTTTGGCCGCTTAGTCAAGGCTTTTGGATGTTCTTCACATCAAACGCTGCTAAACGAGCACTTCATACATAAATTGAACGTCGTGCAATTCCGATGCCTGTGGACATGCCTTGGAGCAATGAGATCGACTTTGACTAATACCTTGGTAGTTGGAGCCGCTGACCCTCCACTATACCTTCGACGTCTGTACTTGGCTGGAAATTTATTTGCCATAGGAGTGAGTAGCACAGAAGAAAATTAATCTGACTCCCACGATAAATGAAAGACGATCTTCCGCTCATAGGATCTGAATCAAATATCGGAAATCTTTGTCCTGTACTGTGGACAGCAGGAGACTCAGCCTGTATCATCGACCGTTGGACTGAAACAGACAGCAAAGTAGACCCATCTGGAATTCGTATCAGATAATATATGGAAAACTCGATATTCACTATTAAAATTTCATGAAAAATTGGTGTGGCACAATCATTTCGAGTTGAAGTGGACCCAGTTTGTTCATTTGTATACTCAAAGCTTAAGATATGAAGAGACTTCTGCAGTAAACTAACCACTTTTTAGGCAATTTCCTCTACCCCCATATGGATCAATTATTACGGCAAAAACGATTAGAGTGCTTCTCAAAAGTGGTTTGACGTGAACTAACACAAGGATCTCGAACCACAGTGGCAAGAGTACCAATTTCCATTTCCTAGTTAGTAATTTTCCTTTGCCGGATACGTTTCCGATCTGTTAACTCAATTTAAGATACACGTATTTAAATGTACGACGGGTCGGGTGAGTACGTTGAGGATATCTTGCAGCGTGTAAGTCTCTAGCTCTCGCTGAATTTCCTTGACATTCTCCATAAATGAGAAGGTTATCGATTAGTTCTTCGAAGGAATACTTCGTTAACATTTGGTTGATCCGACGATACTAGTCTTACCGTTCCTATTAGTGTTGTATTGCGAAACCTTCGAATGGTGTTTAAGTGTAAATTGCACATTATATACATACACCGTATTCAGCGAATATTTACTATTTGCGCGATATACGAGAGAGAAATGTCAGAGCATGTGCTTCGGTAAGAGTCGAAGTGATAAGGAATACCACTCAATCCATGCTCCGAAAATTGCAGCACTGCGTTGATACCAATGGTCATCACTTCGATCCCCTTCTGTAAATGGACGTTCATTCCACGTTTTTCACCATCGTTGACCTTCGAAGACCTTACTGTTACACATCATTGGATTCGTCTCGATAGCCACTAACTGGCGCGGCCCCACCTAGCAACAAAAACCAACGTCATATTATGGCCCCCCGTTTTACTATGGAACTTTTGTCCCACAAGCTTTTCCGCTCCTGTCATACTTTCGGAGATATTCTAGGTGGCAATAGTTAGTAACTCACCCTGTATATGACCAACAAATATATCAGGGACACTTCAGCTCTTCTAAAGCTGCCCAAGTCGACTGTTGGTGCTGTGTCTCTGAAGTGGAAACTGCAAAAGACAACCAAACCTATACCAAGACAAGGCAGATCTCAAGTTCTGAAGGGCAGGGACTGCCTAGCACAGCGAGAAGTGGTTGTAAAAAGTTAAATGAACTCAGCCGGAGAAATCATTCGTGAATTCCAAAGTTATTCAAGCAGTCCAACTAGCGCAATGACTATGCCTATGGAGTTAAAAAGAATTGGGGGAAAGTGGTCGAGCAGTTCCTCTAAGTCACATATTTCTGTAGTCAATGCTAAGCGCCTCTTGAGGTCACGTAAAGAGCGACGCCATTGGAAATTGGATTACTGGAAGCAAATGATTTGGAGTGATAAATCAAGCTATAACCAAGGGCAATCCGATGGAAGTGTTTTGGTGTGGCGAATGACTAAAGAATGTTACCTGGCATCATGTGTAGCCGACAGTGAAACGCACAGGAGGTAGTGTCACGGTATACAGTTGTTTCTCGCGATTAGTGTGTGGTTCCCTTATTACGCTTAAGAGAATTCTAGATGTGAGAGCGCTTGAACACATTTTGAAGCATTGTGTACTGCATACAGTAGGGGAGAGTTCGAACACGATAACTGAAACAGCATGACAATGCATCCTTCCTTGAAGCAGCATTTATGAAGCGACGGTTTGTGGACAGTTATATTTCTGAAGTGGACTGGCCAGGCCAGAGTCCTGAACTGATACCAAAGGAACACCTTTTGGATGAGGTAGAACGTCGATTTCGCTACAGATTCTATGCCTCACATCTCTACCTTCTTTGGTTTCGGCTCTTGAGGAAAAATGTGATGCAATTCCTCCACAGACATCGAGACCCTCATGGAAGGTGTCCCTGGCAGAGTTCAAACTATAATAAAAGTGTAGGTTGGGCACAACCGACATTAATTTCAGCGAACAGGTTTCAATTTCAAATGGGTGTGAGCATTATGGGACGTAACTTCACAGATCATCAGTCCCCTAGAACGCAGAACTGCTTAAACCTAACTAACCTAAGGACATCACACATATCCATGCCCGAGGCTGGATTCGAACCTGCGACCGTTGCGGTCGCGCGGTTCCAGACTGTAGATCCTAGAACAGCTCGGCCACTCCTGCCAGCTGCGAACAGTTGTCAGAATACTTTTGATTAGACAATGCCTCTACAGACAAATAAAAATCGTCGATTTTTTAAGAATGTAACCCCATCATTACGGGAAAACTTTGATCATGAAATCTTTCCACTTAAAACATGGTAGCTTTTTTTTACATTTTAATACTACTATGAGAAATCTAAATCTTAAGTTGGTCTGCGCTAATGCATACAAATTATAGTAGCATATGTTCCCTTGGTAGGTATCTTATAAAAAGTAAAAATACGCGTGAGCACCACTATCGTTCCCATGATTGATAGCTCTCTAACTGGAAGCAGTGGACAATAATCAACAATAATTCCTAATAATGTCACTTAAGACGAAGTGTAGTAGTTTCACTATAACTAAGAATTAAAAGATGCTTTATACCGCCTCCGATGGTGGAAACGTGACGCCAAATAGATGTATAAAATACTAAATCGTGAAATCGAGAATACTTCCATGAAAACGGCCGAAATGCTGAGTACTTTCAGTTTCACTTTTATTTCTGGTGTGACGACTGTTCGCAAATTTCACATTTTAGTAGTTGTTCAATAACGCGATGCTTCTACGTTCCCTACCATTTTGACGATCATCAACGTGAATGGATGGGTCAGATACGACGATTCGAGATATAGTGGCTTTAACATAAGTGATGAACAATATGAGCAGGACTGTTGGAGTGTGCACGCACCTTTTCATTCTAGTAAGGAAAACTCATCCACGTACTTCCCAGCATCTACACTTTCCCCTTCTATGGTCTGTTTCATATAGAAGAGTCCTTGGGGCCGTTCTCATTTAGCCCTCCCTGTAATAGAACCGTAGCTGACATGACCTTTCATTTTAAGGATTTACAGAAACTTCTGTACCAACAGTTCAACTATGAGATTATATGCGCAGCTAGTTAACAATAATTTCCAACAATAGTAATAATCAGTACTTCAATTTTTCCTATATAAAAGTAGATATTTCTTTGCAGCGTTTCCTCGTGTGCTTTGTAGATGCTTAAGTCCCAAACCACCATACCATTAGCTACTCACTACGGGAGGCAGATCTACTTGCCAGAATAGTTTTCGTCTCGGTAAACCTCCCCCCACCCCCTTTTTCCTCGACCGTATAACTCCGATTAATCTACGACCTGGTACTGCTAGTAATAGCACACTGAAAGGTTAGTTTACATTATATTCACACAGCGACACCTTACGTAGCCACACGTCTAAATGACATTTGGGTAATTACTTGAAGAGAAAGTGCCCGCGTTCTTTGCAGCAATTCGGTACACAAGGAGTGCCCACGGAAGCACTAGTGTTACCGACTGGTCCACGGTAAAGGAGTGAAAAGGAAAAAATTATAGTCCGTCAATAAATACCCTCTCTCCTGAGATTCTTGGAACTTTTCCGGCGTAAAGAGCATCCCATGAAGTTTCGGGTTGCAGCTGGACAACGTTGACTTCTTGCCACGATATTTCGGCTGACAACCGTTCAGTCATCTTCAGGTGAATCATTTGCAACGGAGATTGCTTCTTCATATCACTACCCTTACACAAAAAAATTGGCGCGAAGACCCATGGATAAAGGCAGGCGCTGTATGAGGGACTTCTGTTGAGTTTCGGAAACCTCTACGCATATTGCTCCATGTGTGGCGTTCAGGCGGATGGGTAATAAGATACTACACACGCGCTCTCTGTTGGAATGCGCACTGGCGGAGTTAAATTCAGACTTCTGAATTAATAAAATTAAATGACGTTGTGACTGGTCATAAAATGTTTTTCTCTGAATAAATTAAGGAAATCACCAGGTCCCACGCCTTATTCAGGTGAAATCCGTCATCACGATTAATAAGACCTTGTGCTAAACGCATTTTGATCAATTCCTTAATTACTGAATCCTAGACGAATTTCGTCGAGGCCAAGATTCCCATGGCGGAATAATACATCGCATGTCCTGTGGAGACATGATGTCCGGCTACGGCTGACTTACTGGGCTACGACAGGCGAGTGTGGCGATCATGTTCAACGCCTCTTTCACTCACTGTCTGCGTCGTATGACTAATGAAGGTTTGGCCACACTGATACGGTATTCTGTAGATTCAAGCACTCTGCAATCCCATACCGTCCTTTACTGAACCGAGACAAACACAAGTCTTTGTTGGTGGGCGGAATTTGACATGAAGTTTCCTTAAGGTTGTGCCTTATCGCGTTGGGTATGATCGCGGCAATCACATTTCACAGGAAAGTAACTCAGCCATATCCCAGTACTGTATCTCTACAGAACATTCCAAGGATTAATGTGTCATATAAATCTTGGTTTCGACTAGATCCTTCGGGGATTCAGTTAAAAAGGAATCGGAGGAGATATGTTTAGCAAAAGGTCTTATTAACCCTTAAACCGACATGTCTCTCGGATGTGTGTAACTAGAAACATGTGGTCTCTTAGACCTCGTAATTCTTTCTTATCATTTAACTCCACAGTAACTGACAAAAATAAAGAAAGTAGTCAGCTACTTCATATTATAAGTAAATTTAATACTACTCAGTGTGTACAAGGACTTCGATGTTAACACTATTTAAAAGTAACACGGAAGACCCCGAGAATTTTTGTTCATGTTGTATCACTCCTTAGACGATTGTTAACATCGCTACGCAGGTTGTGATATTCATAATATAAATGAAAGACTTCAGAAAATATGAAAAAGGTATTAATTATATGAACTGAAAATATAAATACAACACTTTTGCATATTCGAAGCATACATGTTCCGTGTTAATTGGATGACCATGCATGATGCAGTCGTATGCCGGTTTCCTTTGTCTAGGACCCAGACTACCTCATACACGTCTTTCTCTTTCCCGTTTTATCTCTTGGAATGCCTGCAACACGTTAATATGAAATAAAGTCTCCCATAATTGAGATTTGGTACGCCTTTGACCCAAAATTCAATTTTTGGCTGTTGGTCCTGACAGTACTCCTTTTAACTGAGAACGTTCCCATTTGAAATTATTTTTGCCATAAAGGGACTGTATTTGCTGTGAGGAATTATCTAAGATACCGATCACACCAGGCTCTTCTTTTCTCTATTAGTATCGCACCCTGTTTCATAGTGACCATTAGCTAACTCAGAAAGTGTACCAGCATCAGAATAGCCAGAAATCTTTTAATAGTTCGTCTTTTCCTCTTCAACCATAACACGTAACTGCTCTTGCACTCATGCTTCGGGATTTGGATCTTCTGCACACATCGTAGTCTTCTTAGGAGGGCGCTCCTTACTATAGCTGAAAAATAACCAATCGACGTGTATAATAAAACGCTATCAGATAAGAAAATCCGAAAATGCAATTGAAAGGAAAACGCGATAATAAGAAAAATGTGATCTGTAGGACTTACTTAATTATAACACGTAATGCGAAACAAGAGATATTTCCCGTTTACAATTTCAAGCTCAGCTCTAAATCACATATTTTAACACTAGACTGAGAAAACCAAACAGACTGTTGACTGTTTTTTCACTCGTGGTAGGCATTAAGATGGAGATAATTGTAAAGGGAGGTTGTAACAACAACAACTGTACATATAATCATTTTTTCTTCTGATTTTCGATAAATTAGTGTAAGCGATGTTCTGATTTCATTTCTTTTTTCTTTTCATGTCATTATGTTAAAGAAACTGTAAACAATTTTCGATGGGAATATTAATGTCTATGTCAAATTGCTAGCAATATTATAACAAAATGGAAATGTAAGAAATGTTGAAACTGTTGTAAGATGTTAAAGTTGTAATTGTGCGCCTGGTCCATACGTAGGCAATGTATTAAGATATGTAGAATGCAAAACCTTTGGTGAATACCCTGTCTGTAGGGGAGCGGTAAAAGGTGGATGGCCGGCGAGCGCGGGAAAATGCACACGAGCGCGGCACGGCATAACGGGCTCAGCAGTAGTAGTCGGAGTTGGGCATCGGTCTGAGAAACACGCTCTGGATCGAGGAGGCTCTCCTGGAAAACGTGATTTCATTGAGCCTCGGATGTGCCGTTTCCGACGACTATACAGCATGGCTATATTCCATAGGCACTAAATGGAAAAATATTGCGACGCTAAGAAGAAGTAAAGCGCTGATGCATCAAGAGCCATAGCTGTGATTGTATGTGTGCTCTGCGCCTCGCCATCTTGCCGCCCGCCAACCGCCGCATCGATACGAACAGGTTGAAACTTTTAGTACTGTATTCGTGTGGACCAGTGTTACTTTTGTTTCAGACTGTTCAATAACAACTTCACTTTTACCAGAACTGTCCTATCATTTAATTATCCTCATCACTAACCTAGACAGGGTCCTTTCCACATGTTGTGCAATCCGAGTGTCCCGAGATAAAGAATTAAAGTTTATGTTAATAATAATTACCTGCAGACCTATCTATGTTAGAATGATGTTTAAAGAACTTTGTTGTTAATGAATATATAGGTCTGGCAAAGTTGGAAGATAATGTTGAAATTGGTTTAGTAATGAAGTTTAATTATTTGAGGCAGATAAAATGGTAATTAAATGAGCAGGAAATAAGCTAAAAAGAGTAGTAACTCACTTATTGGAAATCTTGAGTGCTTAATGAATCCTTTAATCAATATTTTCAATACAGTGAACATAAAAGTTTCAGCGTCTCCCCCCCCCCCCTTTTTTTCTCTTTTCTATTCATTTGAATTCTGAAGTGAACTGAACTGATTTGACCAGCAAAGTTAAAGTCAATATAAAACTTAAATTTATCAGTGTTTTACCCTTTTCAAAATTGACACTGTATGTGTGTTTCGAAAGTGCTATTGCTAGGGTAACCTATGCCCGTATTTAATCAGATCAATAGACAGTACGAAGTTTGTAGTAAACATTATAGTGTATTATTGTGTATTTATGGCTCGTCCATATTAGTACAGAAAGTGAAATTATTAGTTCAGTAGATTTTCTGGTTCTAAAAGTTACCATATTATGCAGTGTTATTACGTGTTGTTTTGTATGAAAGTACAGCAACTTGTACAGGGAAGAAACTCAGTTAATGCCTACTTAGGCTGGCGACCGTATTATTATCAATTTGGTAGCATCTGCTGTGTTGTTTCTTGTCCGTCCTAACGTGTGGTTGCACTCCGGAATTGCTTGACGTATCATTGTTATTACTGAGTGGGTGTAAGTCTGATTAGCCTCCATTCAGGTACACGCGGTCAAAATCTATACAAAAATCCTATCTCTTAAGGTGAAGCCCGTCAACTTACCATAGTACAGGCTTTAATAAGTATCGTGCGCGGTAACGTAGTGTTACAAGGTCATGATTTAATACATTGCTACCACACTCGATCTTTAGAATGAACGATGGGTGTGAGAGACTGGTGTTTATGATTAAGGGTTAATCGTGATGGCGGCTTTCAACTAGATAAGATGTGGGATTCATTGATCTCTTCAATTTCTTCAGAAAGAAAACATTTTAAGGCCAATGACACGTCTGATAACATCTAGTTTCATTATTTCAGACGTCTGAATCTTTAACGCCGCGAATGCGCATTCCAACAGAGAGCGCTTACGTAGAACCTCGTTATGCATCCGAGCCGGCCGTTGTGGCCGAGCGGTTCTAGGTGGTACAGTCTGGAACCCCGCGACCGCTAAAGTCGCAGGTTCTAATCCTGCGTAGGGCATGGATGTATCTGATGTCCTTAGGTTAGTTAGGTTTAAGCTATTCTCAGTTCTAGGTGACTGATGACCCCAGATGTTAAGTCCCATAGTCGTCAGAGCCGCTAGGTTCTAATCCTGCAGGTTCTAATCCTGCCTAGGGCATGGATGTATCTGATGTCCTTAGGTTAGTTAGGTTTAAGCTATTCTCAGTTCTAGGTGACTGATGACCCCAGATGTTAAGTCCCATAGTCGTCAGAGCCACACCACATTATGCATCCACCTGCGCGCCATAGATGGAACAATATTCGAAGAGGGCGCGAAAATCGTCAGAGGTTACTCATGTACCGGCTGCCTTCACGCTTCCGTTTTCGCGTGTTTTTTGGTATAAAGGAAGCGATTTGATCCGCCAGTTTCTTTTATTTACAAGTCGTGTTCCGTAGGACCAAATCGAGGAGCAAATCTCCAACGTCATGGAACGTGTCAGTAGACGAAATTACACCATGAAAGTTGTAACATAGAAAATAAAATGTTTATGAAAAATAGTCGAGTCGTAAGTTTAAGTAAACGCAATCAAAATGGTTCAAATGGCTCTGAGCACTATGGGACTCAACTGCTGTGGTCATAAGTCCCCTAGAACTTAGAACTACTTAAACCTAACTAACCTAAGGACATCACACACATCCATGCCCGAGGCAGGATTCGAAACTGCGACCGTAGCGGTCGTGCGGTTCCAGACTGTAGCGCCTTTAACCGCTCGGCCACTCCGACCGGCTAAACGCAATCAACTATGCAACATAAGAATTAGCTTAATTTTTAAGGACCTCCACAACAAAATAGAAGGATTGGCCCATGAGGAAACTCTTCACTTTCTATCTGAAAGCGCGTGGATTGCTACTAAGATTTTTGAAATTTTGTGGTAGCTTATTGAAAATGGATGCAGCAGTATACTGCACACCATCCCGCACAAGAGTAAAGGAAGTGCGATACAAATGCGGATTGGATTTCTGCCCAGCATTAAGTTAGTGAAAGCTAATTCTCGGGAATAAACTGATATTGTTAACCAGAAGTGGCAATGAAGAAAATATATATTGAGAGGCCAATGTGAAAATAACCAGACTAGTGAACAGGGGTCGACAAGGTGTTCGCTAATTTACACCACTTATTGCCCGAACTGCCCGTTTCTGAGCCTAGAATATCCTTTTGGAATGGGAAGAGTTACCCCAAAATATAATACGTAGGACATAAGCGAATGAAAATAAGCAAAGTAGACTAATTTTCTTGTCGAACGATCACTTACTTCAGATACCGTTCGAATAGTAAAAATGGCAGCATTAGGTCTTCGAACAAGAGCGTGAACGTGGGCTTTCCACGACAGTTTACTATCTACCTCCACATATAGAAATTTTAACTGTTCCGTTTCACTAATAATACGCCCATTCTGTGAACTTGAACGTTAGATTTGGTTGAACTGTGAGTTAAAAACGGTAAAAACTGTGCCTTACTGTGATTTAGCCTTAGTTTATTTTCTACTAACCCTGAACTTATGTCATGAACTGTACTATTGGAGACAGGCTAGTATTTCATACAATATACAGATATATTGTAGAATTGCCTGTAATACAAGAGGGCATATCGTATATGTAAGTAAGAGACAGGAGTGGCTCTAACAATGATCCCTGGGGCGCCTTCATTTGACCGTACTCCACTCAGACCCTACATCACAGCCATTCTCAACACTGTGGATAATGACATTTTGCTGTTTGTTGTTAAAATAAGAGACGAACCAATTGTGAGCCACTCCCCGTATTCTGTATTGGTCCATCTTGTGGAGCAGTATTTTGTGATCAACAGAATGAAACGCCTTAGTTAAATAAAAAAAATATGCCTAGCGTTCGAAACCTTTTGTTTCATCTATCCAGTATGTCACAGGGAAAAGAGAATATAGTATTTTCAGTTATTAAATGACTTCTGAAGCCGAACTGTATATCTAATAGCAAATTATGTAATATAAAATGATTAATTGTCCTCACATACACACCATTTTCAATAACTTTAGCAAACACTGATGGCACTGAAATCGGTCTAAAATCGTTTACATTATTCCTTTGTCCCTTTTTATAATGCAGCTTTACTACTGAGTAGTTTAATAGTTCGTGAAAATGGCCATTCTTAAAGGAACAATTACAAATATGGCTAAGTACAGGGCTAATATGTGCAGCACAGTACTTTCATATTTTTCTAGGCATTTCGTCATATCCATGAGAGTCCTTAGTCTTCAGTGAATTAATTATTGACTCAATCTCCCCCTCGTCAGTATCACATGAGTATTTCAGACATCAGTCTCGGAATGGTAATCCACGAGAGTTATATGATTCCCTGTAGGAACTACGTTTTTATTTAATTCACCAGAAAATCTCACAAAACGATTGTTATGTGCTGCACATGTATCTGACTTGTCAGTAACAGAAATATTTTTACTACGAACTGTCTTTATATCGTCGATCTAGTGCTGCTGATCAGACATATCCTTCACAACTGACCATATGGTTTTAATTTTAGCCTGTGAATTAGCTATTCTATTTGCGTACCACATACTCTCTTCCTTCCTAATAACACTAGTAAGCAACTTACAACAGTGTTTGTAATGGGCTACTGTAGCTTGAATGTAACTTCCTCTGACATTTTGATATAATTACCATTTTGTTCCACATGATATCCTTATCCCACCAGTCAGCCACCCAACCTGCCTTTTACTTTCAGTACACCGATTAGAATGTTCTAATGGAAAGCAACTCTCAAAGAGCATAAGAAATGTGTTGAGGAAAGAATTAAATTTCTCATCTATGTTATCTGGTGTAAAAACATCCTGCCATTCTTGTTCCTTGACGAGGTTTAAAAAACTCTCTATCGCCGTTGGATGAGCTTCCCTAAATATTTTGTAAATATATGTGACATTTTTTTGGGGTACAAAAGCCTTTTAGTAATAAAATTTGTGCATCATGGACTGAAAGGCCTATTACCCTTTTACTAACAGAATGCCATCCAGTAACGAGGAATGAATAAAAATATGATCTATGGCTGTGCTACTGTTCCCCTGCACGCTAGATGGGAAAACACAGTCTGCATCAGACCATATGAGTTTAGGAGAGCTGTCGACACCCTTCTTCTTACACAATCTCCAGTGCAATACGCTCACCTTAAGATGGCTAAATGGTCGTCAGCCGAAATATCTCGTCAAGATGTCACCGTTATCGGACTGAAGTCCTCAAACTTCATGGAATATCATCGCTGTTGACTGGCAACATAAAAGACACGATAGATGCATGACCGATGATTCGAAACATATGTGGTATTATCAGCACAACTAGTGCTCTGCACAGCCGTTCAAAATACTTCAGGGAGTCAGAAAAAGGAAGTAGTTTCATCCCTCAGGCAGCATGAAACCCGAGGAATTTGACACAGGTGTGGATGGTTATAGTGTGAATCAGAGATGTAAGTACTATGTAATACGATAAGTGTTAAGTGTCCGATGTTGCATAGTTTAAACGTTATGTGCGTAAGCAAGTTTGAGGAACAAGTGTGAACCTTCTACAAAAATGTCTTCCGTTGGTGGAGAGACTTAAGTTCTAAATATCAAATTAAAAGAGGAGTAAACAAAAGCCATAAAATTTGCATTTTGCGTTCAATAATAAGAAATTTTGTTGCTGCGCTGGAAGATATTGCACTTTAGCGGTCTTAATACGAGTGTATAACAAGTCACTATAGTTTTCACACTAGTAGCCGAAAGACACAAATAACGACTTCTGGTACCCTACATAATGCAAAGCTACATGACAGAGTATCTAAGAAATAACTGAAAGATACCAAAAAGGATTTACTGTTGGAAACTCTAAGAACACTAAGGCCTTTAGAAGCTTATCCGTGGATATGAAGCGCAAACCGTGTGTCAGCATCCATAGACCTTGTGTTATACTTTTTTCAGGATGAATCAGTGGAGAGATCTGAATGAGTTCCAATGGTGAAAGATTGTAAGAGTCCGTGAGGTCACGTTCAACATCAGCGGAACTCGGTAGGAGCTAATCGATTACCGTTATTCGTCCTTGGACGACGTATTCTATCCAAAATTTCTTCCTCCATGAACCTTTTAAAGCGAATCAAAGTTATTACGTGTCACTATGAAACATCCTCCTTGCATCCATTTGTCCAGCTGAAGTGAGCGATTTGCAAAACAGTACGGCGCTCAGCTGTATTCAACATATTATTATGAAACATATCAAAGAACGCCCGAAGGTACATTGTCGTCACACTGCTCCTTGTGTGAAAGCTGAACAGATTTCGCGACCACATTGCGTTATTTCAATGACTTCCTTTGGGAAGAAAGATATCGCAGAAAGAGTTTAATAAGAGGTTTGTGGTTTTCAGTTTGTGTATGTGTGATAAAAGGTGTAGTTACAATATTTTTCGGTCTTTCGAACGTTTTTCCTAGTTTTCGAATTTAGTGTGCTGTTGAACGTTTTGTGTTTCTCACCAACATGCGTTACTATCACAATTTCGTTTGGAAAATCTTTCTTCATTAATTTGTGAAGCACACAATAATACTTAGCCACGAGGGATTAGCCCCATAAGGTTTCACACACATTTCTACATTTTTGAACAATAATTCTTAGTTATAGCGTTCAGTTCTTTGCGAGTATATTACCACTCTTTAAGATGGAAAAGAAAGAGAACGAACAAGTCTAATAATTTTGTCCACCGGTAAAAATTGTTGCCTATTACGGACAGAAGACGCACGTGGCCCAGTCGTCTCTTCGATCAACCCTCTACATTACCAAGAAGGTCCCATCCCTCTACTCAGACTGTTTACCAGAAAGGAAGTTTTGCTTCAAGCAACATTCGTGATTTTCCTTTTCTGTTGAGGCCGATTTTTTTTTTCTACTTAGAGGCATATCTACTCTCCTACTTTGTATTTTGTATTGCTTATATCTCCTTCCTTGTATTATTCAATCCGACACAGTTCGACATATTTAATGACAAGAATTGTGAGCAAATTTAATGCTATCACCATAGAAACCCGGCCTCTACAGTCGAACAAAACTGCGCATATGAGAATTGCTTTCCACTGGTCTACATCTACACCTACATCTATATCCATACTCTGCAAGCCACCTGACGGTGTGGCGGAGGGTAGCTTGAGTACCTCTATCGGTTCCCCCTTCTATTCCAGCCTCTTATTGTTCCTGGAAAGAAGGATTGTCGGTATGCCTCTGTGTGGGCTCTAACCTCTCTGATTTTATCCTCATGGTCTCTTCGCGAGATACACGTAGGAGGGCGCATATACTGCTTGACTCTTCGGTGAAGGTATGTTCTTGAAACTTCAACAAAAGCTCGTACCGAGCTACTGAGCGTCTGTCCTGCAGAGTCTTCCACTGGAGTTTATCTATCATCTCCGTAACGCTTTCGCGATTACTAAATGATCCTGTAACGAAGCGCGCTGCCCTCCGTTGGATCTTCTCTATCTCTTCTATCAACCCTATGTGGTACAGATCCCACACTACTGAGCAGTATTCAAGCAGTGGGCAAACAAGCGTACTGTAACCTACTTCCTTTTTTTTCGGATTGCATTTCCTTAGGATTCTTCCAATGAATCTCAGTCTGGCATCTGTTTTACCGACGATCAACTTTATATGATCATTCCATTTTAAATCACTCCTAATGCGTACTCCCGTATAATTTATGGAATTAACTGCTTCCATTTGCTGACCTGCTATATTGTAAGTAAATGATAAGGGATCTTTCTTTCTATGTATTCGCAGCACATTACACTTGCCTACATTGAGATTCAATTGTCATTCCCTGCACCATGTGTCAATTAGCTGCAGATGCTCCTGCATTTCAGTACAATTTTCCGTTGATACAACCTCTCGATATACCACAGCATCATCCGCAAATAGCCTCAGTGAACTTCCGATGTCATCCACAAGGTCATTTATGTATATTGTGAAAAGCAACGGTCCTACGACACTCCCCTGCGGCACACCTGAAATCACTCTTACTTCGGAAGACTTTTCTCCATTGAGTATGACATGCTGCGTTGTGTTATCTAGGAACTCTTCAATCCAATCACAAAATTCGTCTGATAGTCCATATGCTCTTACTTTGTTCATTAAATGACTGGGGGAACTGTATCGAACGCCTTGCGGAAGTCAAGAAACACGGCACCTACCTGGGAACTTGTGTCTATGGCCCTCTGAGTCTCGTGGACGAATAGCACGAGCTGGGTTTCACACGATCGTCTATTTCGAAACCCATGCTGATTCCTACAGAGTGGATTACTAGTCTCCAAAAAAGTCATTATACTCGAACATAATACGCGTTCCAAAATTATACAACAGATCGACGTTAGAGATATAGAGGTCTATAGTTCTGCACATCTGTTCGACGTCCCTTCTTGAAAACGGGAATGAACTGTGCCATTTTCCAATCCTTTGGAACGCCACGCTCTTCTAGAGATCTACGGTACATCGCTGCAAGAACGGGGGCAAGTTCCTTCGCGTACTCTGTGTAAAATCGAGCTGGTATCCATGGTCTACAACAATTTTTGAATACTGCTAGTAGCTTCACCAGTTTGTGCCTGTATCGTGAAGGAAGCAGGCGGAAGTATTACTCGCAGACACCTGGTGCCTCCATCTTGTTTAATAAGGTAATTAATCACTGATCTGGACATTTCCGTATTGACCTCTTAAACTCTGATTCTTCATTCTCTTGAAAAAATGTAATGTAGTATACACATGCTTTTTAACCGTGCTTTGTCGTTCACACATGACGACCGAAATACAGTACTTTGTTCAAAATCTATATGGCGTATGTCCCTGTGACTTTCTCTGCTGCATTGGAAATTTAGTTCGTTGAAACAATGGTGATGAACTTTTCGGAGAACGAGTATCTCTTAATATTCTTCACGGTGTCACAGAAACTGCTACATGAAATCACATTTACATGCGTAATCAATGGAATGTTTAATGTCAGCATTCCTCATTTGTTAGTGTAATTATTCGGATCTCTGCAAGTATCACGTGCCTCACGATGTAATTTGCACTGCATCAAATTACTCAAATTTATACAAAAATGTTCCGTGTCCCGTCACATTCCCTCTCTCTACGGTTACTGTCTTCCCCCTACACATTATCAGTATATTTTACTGCTTGCGTGCGAGAAGTTTCCTGCAACACCTTCCTGCTTGTACGGCGAGGTAAGAGCACAGACCTTTGCACTGGTCGCAGGGGGAAGGTAGTGCCCGCTACGGACGGTAATACTATTTTCTTAGCTGATTAATAGAAAGTTGATATACTTAACTGTAAAATGATATTAATAGGATACCTACAATAAGAATACAAATGTGTGACAGCTTATGTGTTGTATCGTAAAGGAAGCAAGGAACTGGGGTTCTAGATATTGGCAGTATTTGTGTATGCAACTACAAATGTTGATAAACGTAAAGTACCTTATAACTCACGTAATAAACTTATTAACGTAGACATTTTTCATTAACAGACGACGCTTTGAATAAGCAGCCACTGGGCTCAAAGCACAATGTTCTAGGCTGTAAATAAAAAGTGTTTATGGCCGAAGACTGCATACATTTATAACACACAACCTGCAGACAGCGTTTTGCATCCGACTACACATGTTCTCCATATTATGTGTGTTGCGGCTATTCCACTTTACTATGCTCGGCACCATCGATCGACGACTGACGGTTGCCATGACAATGACGTCATCTGTCGACGATTACTCCCGGGAATAGGACAGCAGCCGATGCCAGGAGGTAGCGGACACAGCTGTCTTGCCTCGTGCAGAGCTCTTCTTGTTTATGGGTTTCCTCGTTGCGGGACTTTTTGCTATACACATGGCAGGGTGAAGTAAATGTTGTGTGTCTGCATTTATTGCTTCCTCGTTTGTACCTAAAACGGCAGGTAATTTCCTTATAAACTGTGAAACTACTCATAATGGTATACTTCTGTTTCACTATTTAATTTTTTAAATAAGTATGTTCAAGGTTTATCTAAAAAAAATGGCCGATTAATGTCGCAATGCAATCATTTTCCTCGTGTTTTCCTTGCTAATGTTCTAGTTTCTCCATCCTCTATCAGTCTTTCCTTCCACATCTGAATTACTCAACAGGCTGTGAAGTGAACAACAAGGCTGTGTATAATGTAATTTACGTAACGCTGGGATAAAAGGAAAAGTTTTTAATGCAGTTTCGGGCTTGCAGTTATCCCTCAAAATCTGCTTTATCTCATAACACTGATCTGCATATTAATGTCAGAACTTGAAGGACGGCAGCGGCGCACATTGATCTTTCTCCCTAGTCCTACATGTCTATGTTCCATAGACTCTCTTATAGGCAGCAACAGTTGTGTTTGTGGTTGAGAAAAGAGTTTCAACCCTTACCGTGTTCGGCTTTACATGCGTTTGTTTGGTTGTAAGATCCAATCTGTGCATCCCAGTGACAGACATTTTTATATCTCGCAAACACCGTTAACAGATGCAATTATTCATGTTAAAATCGCATGGGACACTGTACTATCATGCGCCAAAGTATCCGATTGACCTGAATTGCTATCCGCCTGATTTTCATGCAACCAACGAAACGGAGCTGTCTGGCGGGTCCTCTAATCGCTTTGCGTACAGTCGTTCGACTATACTAATTGGATACCACGAGAAACCACAAGACAACACTGTACTTTAAGACAATCAGTGAGATGTAACATCACACCAGGATACTGCAAAACCTAGAAAAACACGTAATTAGAGATAAGTTAGACCCTAAAGCTTGTACAGTTTACAATGATTTTCAAAAGCGTTCCATCTCACTACAATCTGAAACAACTAACTATGGCACATAAACCATGTAGCAATCCTTAAACAAAGTGAATCACTGCATGAACAAGATATTCTAAGACAATGTCTGGACTACTAAAGGTCTATGACAGTTCGAAGTGTTTTTCCTCTGTACAAGGTTTTCCCGCACCTGCTAAATGTCCCACTGACGATTGGTTTTCGCATAAACTGGTCGTCAAAGGAACTAGTTAAAGAAAACGTGATAAACAGCTGTAAACTCACTATAGAAACCGCAAAATTAGTGAAGTATAATCAGTAACGTCACTCTAGTAATTATTCATGAGGAATTATTTGCCCACATGTTTGAACTATAAATGACATGACGAAATTTTTTGTTCTGTATCTGGACAGAATACCAGCAGACGTAGCCACTACTGAGTAAAATACACTTTCGCACCTGCCCGGAACTTAATCAATGCAACGATCATCAATGCTGACTAGCCGTAAAGTGACGTGAAATATAAATGTTTTCGCCAGTATTAGTTAACGCATCTCAACTTGAAACAAAATGACGAAATTATTTCTACTACAACAAAACCGTTATCGCCCTGTTAACTAACCACGAAAGGCGTTTAATATACTCTCCTTCACAAGTAACCAAGTATGCATGTGTTGAAAATTGGGATGCTGTGATTTAAAATGTTGTGACTGTATTTTCTACCCAGCACGTTATCGGATTGTTAACTAAGTAAAATCTGATGTTACAAATCGAATTTATTTACCAGCAGCTAGCTGTATCAATATGAGATAAGGGTACAATTTGTTTTGCTTGCAGGGAATCGAACCCCGAGTGTACTGTCACTGTTTCCCATCCAAAAATAGACGTTAGGTATCAACTGCTTGCTCACTAGTAGTGTGATGCTAGCATGTTTCGCCAGAAATAACAGTAGCTATCGTTATTGTTGATTATTCATGAACAGACATTAAATACGCAAATTATTTTTCTGTGGTAGGTCAGTGTGCACATTCTAGTAAGTAAAAAGAAATTATCAATATGTTTGCGTTGGACCAGGATTGCAACTCAGGTACGTTCCATTCCTAGAGACCCGAATTCGAATTCCAATTGAGGACCGAAAATTGTAATGTCTAAGGTTCAAATTAAATATGAACACTGTGAACGAATTAATCATTATTAAATTAAATAAAATAAACGTCTTAGTGCTAGTTTACCTGCGACAGAGTTTGTGCCTTCGGCGGCTGCCGCCTTTGTTATGGCGCCATTTAAACAGGGTCTGACGCTGTTGGTAGTGAAGGGATATTGTGTTTAATGCGGATTCTGAACCACTGAGCGACATAATATGATCGTTTCGTGAATGTTAAGAATGGACGCCATGAGTGAGAATCGAACCTATACCCCGCAACTATCAAACTACGATCAACCCAACAGACGATTGCCACTCACAGTTGCCAATGTCCTGATAGTGTTGTGTCCGATGATGCGCCTAGAAGCTGACTTGATTAACTGGTTTATTATCTGCTAGTTTCTAATGCGGGTGTTATTCTGATCTCACGCGTGCGTGATATAAGGACCATTCTAGTCTTCATAGCACCGATCTGATGCCAATATGAAAATTTTTCTGTGACAATTAATGTTTTAGTTCGAGAAATACAACTGCAGCGTGTGAGGTTTCCAGACGGAAATGCCGTGTGTCTAGGGCCTCCCGTCGAGTAGACCGTTCGTCTGGTGCAAGTCTTCCGAGTTGACGCCACTTCGGCGACTTGCGTGTTGATGGGGGTGAAATGAGGATGATAAGGACAACACAACACCCAGTCCCTGAACGGAGAAAATCTCCAACCCAGCTGGGAATCGAACCCGGGCTGTTAGGTATGACATTCTGTCGCGCTGAGCACTCAGCTAGCAGGGCCGGACAGGTTACCAGATAATTCGATGATTATTGTCATGATTGCTATTATTATCTTCATTATGCTGCTACTATACATGTGATTGAAGGAAAGGTGTATGCTCTTTGATTATTTTTAGAACCAACTGCCCAAATCTAGTAATTATGTACTTCCTTCAATGTGTAGGGAATACTTTCCGTTCTAATGTCGGAAATCTCCAATTTTTCGTTAATCACAGTAAAATTAAATTAATTGCTGAAACCTTTATTTGAGAGCAAAAGTCGTGTTGCTTATCCTTATTTATTTGCGTTTAGCAACGGTGCTTGTAAAATGCGAAATCTGGAGATAAAACTCTATCCAAAATGCAGGGATGTTAATGTCTGCCGTTAAATGTTAAGAGTATGCTTTACAGATGACTTGGTCAGACTGTTGTGAATTATATGGGAGTTATATTGATGCTGATTAATGTCTCCCTCATTTTGGTCTGTCGTGTTTAATAAACTACCAAAAACACTATATGCAGCATGCAATATAGTAATAAAATTGATTACAACGTATCATGATAACGGCACAAACAGGTTGCCTTCTTAGGGCAAAATACCCCAAATCATTACGAATTAGCAAGAGACAGTTAAAACATCATTCAATGCCACACTCAAGTCAATATTATTGAAAGAGGCAGAAAGAAAGAGATTAACATGTGTGCGATTTTGTAAATATTGCGTCTGTACATCCACAGACTAGAGAATATAGGTAGCGATATAATGGTGAAGAAGTTTTCATTCAATGTCCTTACTGATTGTTGATCTGCCTTCGAGATTATATTTCAGAGAGGAGGAAAAAGTATCGCCGCAACCAGTATCTGAACCGACGGCATGCTCAGTTTGCATTTTCGTGTTCAAACACTTAACCTCTACGTTAGCAGCGATCTGCAACAAGCTTGGCCTCCTTGTCGCCTCAGTTGTAGATTCGTCTGCTAAACAGCGACGTAAATAGCGAAACCAGCTGCAGTTTCGGTTGAAACGAGCCTCCTGGAATCAAAGTTATTCGTTTTATACCTTCCATATCATACTCTATGGGAGAATCATTCAGGATATATAATGAGAATGATAAGACATTAGCGAGTGAATTTCGAAGGAAACTTTTGCACCAGTTCAAGAAGTAATTCGAAGCCACATTGCTCCCAAGTGTATGATGCAATGTTTGCAATTCTTCATTACACTGGTGACATTCCAGAGAAACCTGGTAAAGCGAGATATCTCTTCCGCTTGTAACCACAGGACAAGCTCGCGCAACACAGACGTGGCAGGATCGGCGTTAGCTCTTGCGCCGATTGTTACCACGTTGACGGGGACCTAAATTAACAGACGTAAAGGCCAATTAGCTACCGATTGCAACTTGAACATCAGATACAAATATCGGGTGAATAATTTACGTGGCCCTCATTTTAAGAAGCTGTAGTACCAATTTTTGTTCTTATGTCTTATAAGAACTCCTAACTAAAAAAATATTCTCCAGAAGCGATTACGTTCTGTAGTATCACCTGACGACGTTAACAGAATGAGTAAATAACATTATTTTTGCTATTAAATATGGGAAAATAACTTTTATTACGAAGGATTTTTTGGCACTGCTGCTGACACATAATAAAACAGATGAAACCACAACATGACACTGAATATAAAACGTGAACATCAGCAAACACATTTCATAAACTGTGAATAACACATTATTTCATGTACATTTATATTTCATAAGCCACATTAAGGTGTGTGATACAGGGTACTATATATACCACTATTATTTTCCCATTTGTTTACTCCCGACGCGAATACTTCGTAGGAAGGACGATTGTTAGTAGACTTCTGTGTGCTCAAGAATATCTCTAATTCCATCCCCATGGTCTTTCCGCGTGATGTAAGTAGGAGTAATCCTTACATTAGCTAACCGTTCAAGTGTCGTAAGCTCTCGGTATTACACAGCTGTGCATATTGCCTTGTGGGATCCCTCTGTTGCAGCGTCTGCAACTAAAAGTGACTTAGCATCTCTCTGAAGCTTCCGTGCTTAATAAATAACCGTGTAACTAACGGTGTTGGCCTTGTTTGGCTTTTAGAATGATGAGTAGTTTATAAGTATTTGTCAAACGATTGATTTGTAAGCTATCAGTTAGCACACCCGAAATTGAAACTAAATGACGAAAGTTTTTGTGCTAAATCAAGTCCCTTATCTCCCCGTTAACTAACAACGAAAAGCGTTTAATATACTTTCCTTCACAAGTAGCCACGTGAGTACGTTTTGAAAATTTCAGTGGTGTGATGTAAAATTTTCTGACAGGGTTTCATATCCAGCAGTTTATCGCATGGATAACTAAGTAAAATCAAATGTTAAATATCGAATTCACCAGCGGCGAGATTCTTCAGTATGTAATAGCGATAAATTAATTTTCTGCCCAGGAAACGAACCCGGCACCCACTGTCGCCCTTATCCATATATAAACATACATAAACTATTACCCGTTTGCTCACCAGTAGTAAGATGCTCACATATTTGACTAGAAATAATGGCAGCTATCGTTACAGTTGACAATTCAAGAAGGGACATTAAAAATGAAAATTATTTTTCGCTGATACTTCGGTGTGCACATACTATGGCTTACAAAGAAATTATAAATATTTTTGTACCGGACCAGGATTCCAGCCCAGATACATTCCATTCATAGAGAACCGAATTCGAACTCCACTCCATCACCAGTATTTTCTACGTCTTAAATTTACCTTAAATATGAGCCCTGTAAACGTAATGCCCATTGGGTCATTAAATGAAAACAGAATTTAAGTGCATGTTTACCCGAGCAGAGTTTCTGTATTCTGCGACTACTGCCTTTCTCGTGGCTCTGACCCTCTTGCTGGCGCAGGGATATGGTGTTAATGCGGATTCTGAACTATGGTGTGACATATCATTCCTCACTTGGGGTTGTCAGAGATGCAGTAGACCCGTTAGTGAGTGTTAGAAATGAACGACCGATGTGAGAATCAAACCCACACCACGCAATTATCAAACTAGGGTCCACAACTATACAGTAACAGTAATTTCGTGTTCAATGGATACATACCGACTGCATAATTTAGGAAGTTAAGGCTCTGCATCAATTCGAGTTCAGGTAGTGCCACCTCATACACCAGCAGTGTGCTCGTGATGCCAGCTGCATTGTTCTTTTCACTTGATTCTGTAATCACTGAAATAAAATCACATAACCTCCCGACACGAGAGGTTTTAATTCCGTTCCTCCATTCCTGCTGGGAGATTTGTTTTCTTATTGATCAGCTCTTTTCCTTCGTGCCAACGAAATGTGACAAAATATGGCCTGTAATAAATCCACAGCCCGCTATTTTAATGTTTTTGTAGGTGAAGGACTTTAGTTTCCTCTTGAAACGTCTTAAGCAACAACGTTTTCTGATTTCCCAAATATGAAATGCTTATTGTCGAGGTAGGAAGAGTTATAAATCAAAGTCCACAATGTCTGGGGGAGGTATACCTCTTCGTCTGACCGCACTGCGTAAGTACTTATCCTAAGAGGCATCACAAGTCCTGTTCGTATAGCCGTAGAAATCATTAGTTGAAGCAGAGTAGGTATGGTACTGCTAGAGATACAGAAGTATTACATACTGAAGGCTGAGTTCATCTTGAAACTGAGGCGTATGTATAATACGGAAGCTACTGGAGATTAAATGTTCTTGATTCCCTCCACAGAGCAAGCGAAGGCGTATACACACAGTACTACAAATAATGTAAACGAAAAAAGTAGCATTGTCCATCTAAATTAATAACTCGCTGTTTACATCAGATTAAAAAAAAACTCTAATGGCAGGAATCGTATCTCATTCTAATAGTTTTCAAACCCAGCGCTTTAGCCACTACGCTCACCCGCCACTGGCTGAATGTGTTGTTACAGACGTGTATGGCGTGCTTTAGCAAGAGCATGATGACCTGGTAAACTACATGAATCTAAATGTTGCTTAAAATCTCTGAAAACGATTTAATTATTTCTATGTATGAAGATTAGCGACAAGATAATTGCCATGATACTCAAAATAATAATTAATAGGAACTTATTTATGAACTCGTATTTTTCGTAGCACGTAGACGGTAATGAATGTGACTTCTGAGGAGAAGAAAGTGGCGTCCCACTTGTATGGCACTTTGTTTGCACTTGCCTTGTCACTAGGTTCTTACCTGCAGTGTCTCAGCTCAAGGAATTCGATAAAGGTAGCATTCTTGCGCTTTATGAAGAAGAATACTATATCAGCGCCATTTCCCGTGCGTTAGGATACAGCAAATCTACGGTTCATCTCTGGGTAAAGAGGATGGCGGATGAAGGCCACATCAACAGCGGACGTCGCCCTGGGCGTCCATGGACTGCCACGGAGTATCAAGACAATAGTAAGCTCCAATGCAGTGATGATGACCCATTAAAGACCAGCACAGAAATAAGGATCATCCTTCAGCTAAGCATGAGCAGGTCGACCATACGACGACGTCTCATCGAGAAGGGAAGGTATGGATGAAATTCCGCGGTTCTGGAAATGTTGAAAGAACAGCATAGGGCTGCCAGTTTAAACTTCGCTCTGTCGTACAGGAATAAGTCACTTTCATACTGGGACAAGTTAGATTTACGGACGAGAAGGTGTTTTCAACTGCGTCAAATAGTTCTTTCCTTCTATATCGTCAACGTGGAGCGAGATTTGACAGAAACTAAGTTCATCAGAGGCAAAGGTGTGGCCGAACTTCTGTCACAGTTTGGGAATGGATATCAGCAGATGTTTTGGATCGTCCGCTTACTAGTCATTACTACTGCCAAATACTGGAGAACATCATGCTTCCTTCTGTTCGTCAGAGGTTTTCGGGGGACAGTATAATATTCTAACATGATCATTCCCCAGTCCATACAGCGAATTGTGTAAAACAGTGGTTTCAAATGAATGGAGACATCGATCTCCTGGACTGGCCTCCAAAAGATGTTGACCACAGTCCTGTAGAGCACGTTTGGGCAGAGATGGAGAAAATTATTAGATGTAGAAGACCTACACCAACAACCAAAGCATCGCTGTCCGAAGCAGTTCATGATTCATAGGGAAGAGCTGTCGCAGAACAACAGATTCATCCGCAAACTGGTAGCCTCTGTTTCCCGGCGGCTAAATGCTGTTGAAGAGGAGGATGGAAACTGGAGACGATGCTGAATCCACTGTGTCATTACGGAGGAAAATTTATGACCGTTCGATTACTCTTATTGAGCATTTACGTTACTACGAACAAAAGGAAAATGTGTTTGTCTTCAACTTTTTTCAAATGAAGGTGTAATATGACTAAAACGAAAACGATTGATGATCACCAGTTAAGACATTTAATTGAAATAAGAAGACCAGAATATACACATGGCTTAATTAGTCCATTTTACCCTTTTTCAGTCATTCAGAGGACTATTGATTTTAAATTATTTCGTGATCATTGATCAAGAAGATCAAGATGACTACGGGAACCATATTTTTTTGCACATGGCAAATGACGTCAAATACCATGAGGCCATCAAAGTGAAAGAATTAATTTTGTTTGACGTCAATGAGAAGGCATATTACTTTGAGTTATTTGTGCAGGCAGGATTCCAATACCGATGGAAGCATAAAAGAGAGTATATATTTAATTAATACCGATTGGTAAACACAATACTGAAAGCAAATTACCAGAAAAGTGCGAATATGACTCGCACTATGTGAGTTCTGTACAAACACAATTACGTACTTAGATAACAGTAATTCCTTTTGTTTAATGCCCTGGTGCAAGTTTTTGTAGTGGACACCACTTCGGTGACTTCTGTATCCCTAAACTACTCCAGTCATCCAAGCGGGGAGAAGCCAAGTACAGTTAAATGGGTAAACCGAAACATGCGACGTTTCTGGTCAATCGTTACTTCATTGAGAGGTGAACACTACGATAAAATGAAGATTGAAACATCCAAGGTATAAACGGAAATTCAATCCGGAGACTTTTCTAATTGCAGGAGCGCGCTTTTCCTCTAAGCCAACAACCCCAATATTTCCGACCAATATTCGTGTGTAGCTTTTATGGATTACGTTTGCGAGGATCAGAACGTTTGTCATACCAGGCTGTATCTTTCGAGAGAAGTAACTTAGGAGCTGAGCTTAAATTTATTTACACAGCCACGGGATCGTAGACCTTAGCACCTGGCACAAATTTCTACTTCATATCTTTACATGTCCTGAGAACAAGAGGTCTTAGCAGACGGAAAGACAGGCAGATGGATAACAAATGGTAAAGAAAATGTATTTTTTCGTGCCGTATCATTACAAATCAACAATTTTCCGATTTATTCCTTTACTTGCACGTCACTACTTTATGTATCTGCGCACACTGCTAAATTCCAAACTTTTGTTGTAGTTCTGTGACGCTCTTGTATGACTGTGGACTGAACGTAGACAAAGAACATTTCGCGGCCGAATTTACATAATCTGTTGATGATCCTTCACGACTAGGGGTAATTTGAATCAATCAGACAGACGTTATTTGTATCTTTATCGTGGTAAGTTGTATTTCATTTTTCTGAGTATAGTGCATACTAAATATGGACTTCAGTTACTTCTGTAAACGAAACGTCGTCCCCCCTATAAATCACCGCATGAACGACAAAATAGATATAGAACTACGTGACCACGGGATAGTAAAGCTACAGAAATCATTCATCAGAAGAATGGGCACTGCACCTGCAAGTATACAAACTGCATTATACACAAAGTATGCAAAATAACTGGCTCCTTTCCTAACATCATTTTAACGTTGATGTCCTGATGAGACATTCTGACGATTGGAAAAAAGCACACGTTATTCTCATTTTCAGGAACGATCGTCGGAAAGATGCAGAAAACTGTAGGTCTACATTTCTGACGTCGGTCTGTTGTAGAACTTCGTAATATGATTCATGCTCTCACATTAAACAAGTTACGGAGTTTCAAAATCTTCTCTGTAAGAATCAACACGATTTCCGTAGACAAGGATCGTGTGCATCTCAAAACACTCTGTTCGCTCACCAGATTCTAGAAAACAATAGACACAGGTGACCAGTGGATGCCATGCACCTTGACTTCTTACAATATTGACTTCTTACAATCGCTTGACCAATACTTAAATGCTGCTCATCATTCTGAGATGGGTAACACGTAGGATAGCCAAAATAGAGAAGATCCAAGTAATCCTTTAGTTACTGGATTATTTAGTAAGCACGAAAGTGTCAGAGAGTTGCTCATTCAATTCCAGGTGAAGACGCTTCAAAAGAGGCTGCCTCCACAGCGGTATGGTCTACTGTTTAATACCTACACAGTAGGTAACTTGAATAGTCTGGCAATAAATTGCTTCTTGCTACTTATAACTCGAAGAGAGACCGTGAAGGTAAAATTACACAGATTGGAATGCACACAGATGCTTACCAGCAAACGTCCTTCCCACGAAGCATTCATG
Source organism: Schistocerca serialis cubense (assembly GCF_023864345.2). NCBI lineage: Eukaryota > Metazoa > Arthropoda > Insecta > Orthoptera > Acrididae > Schistocerca > Schistocerca serialis. The sequence continues at coordinate 466,118,726 of NC_064640.1, read as the reverse complement.
ACTGGAGCAAAAAATTGGAGAAGTGAGAGTAATGTAGGAAGTGTCCTCTATCACACACCGTAACACGGGCTGTGAGATGTGGATGAAACAATGTGTTATTCGCAGCTTGTGATATGTCTTTGTTGATATGCACCTATTCTAATCAGTTTCATGTTGTGGTTTCATCTGTTTTATTACGTGTCAGCAGTAGTGCCAAAGAAATCCTACGTAATAAAACTATTTTCACGTATTTAAAAGCAAAAGGAATATTATTTAATCATTCTGCTAACGGCGTCAGGTGATACTACAGAACTTAATCGCTTCTGAAGAATAATTTTTTTTTAGTCTGGGGTTCTTACAAGACATAATAACAAAAATGGCTGCGACAGGTACTTAAAGGAAGGGGCCTGTAAATTCCTACTAAATTCACTCATTATATGTTATCATCATTAATTATCCTCAATGATTCTCCCTTGATATAGAAGGTATCAAATGAATGATTTTGATTTCAGGAAGGTCATTTCAAACTAAACTACAGCTGTTTTCCCTATTTACTTTACTGTTTAGCTGAAGAATCAACGATTGAAGCGACAAGGAGGCACGACTTATTGCAGATGGCTGCTAGCGTAGTGGTAAAGTATTTGGACATGAAATTGCAAACTGAGCTTGCTGTCGGTTCCAATAATTGTTTCGACAATGCTTCTTCCTCCTCTGTAAAATAGACTCTCGAAGGGAGATCAACAATCAGTAATCACATCGAATGAAAAACTCTCCGCCATTAAATCGCTACCTCTATTCTTTAATCCGTGGATGTATAGACACAACATTTACAGAACTGCACACATATTAATCTCTGTTTTTCTGATTCTGTCAATAATGTTAAGTGTGGCACTGAATGATTTTATTACTTTCCCTTGCTAATTCGTAATGATTTGGGGTATTTTGCCTTAAGAAGGCAGACTTTTCTGTACCGCTATCATAAGTTGTAAACAATTTTATTACTATATTCCATAATGCATATGGTCTTTTCGGTAGTTCATTAAACACGGCAGACCAAAATGATGGAGATATTAATCAGCATCAATGTAACTCCCATATAATTCACAACAGTCTGACCAAGTCATCTGTAAAGCATACTCTTAACATTTAACGGCAGACATTAACATCCCTGCATTTTGAATAGTGTTTTACCTCCACATTTCACATTTTACAAGCATCGTTGCTAAGCGCAAATAATTAGACAAAAGTAACACGATTTCTGCTCTCAAATAAAGGTTTCAGCAATTAATTTAATTTTACTGTGATTAACGAAGAATTGGAGATTTCCGACATTAAAACGAAAAGTATTCCCTTCACATGGAAGGAAGTACATAATTACTAAATTTTGGCAGATGATGCTAAAAATGATCAAAGAGCATATACCTTTCATTCAGTCACATGTGTAGTAGCAGAATTATGAAGATAATAATAGCAATCATGACAGTAATGATCTAATTATCTGGTAACCTCACACGCTACAGTTGTACTTCTTGAATGGTTGTAATGGCTCTGAGCACTATGGGACTGAACATCTGAGGTCATCAGTCCCCCAGAACTTAGAACTACTTAACCCTAACTAACCTAAGGTCAGCACACTCATCCATGCCCAAGGCAGGGTTCGAACCTGCAACCGTAGCTGTTGCGCGGTTCCAGACTGAAGTGCCTAGAACCGCTCTGCCACAATGTATTTCTCGAATTAAACATTAGTTTTCATAGAAAAAAATCTCATGTTGGCATCATATCTGAGCTATGAAGAATGGAATGGTCCTTATAAAAGCCGCTGTCATGAGATTAGAATAATGGCCGCATTAGATACTAGCAGGTAATTAACCCGTTAATCGAGAGAGACGGATGTTTTCACACCGTCTAGGCGCATCGTCGGACACATCAACACAATCAGGACGTTGCTAACTATGAGTGGCAGTCGTCTGCCGCGTCGATCGTAATTTGATAGTTGTGGATTATAGGTTCGATTCTGACTCATGGCGTCCATTCTTAACAATCACGAAAGGATCTAATTGACCTATGGTAACACCAAGTACAGAGTGTTAGGTCGCTCAGTGGTTCAGAATCCGCATTAAACTCAATATCCCTTCACTACCAACAGCGTCAGAGCCTGTTTAAATGGCGCCATAACAAAGGCGTCAGCCGCCGAAGGCACAAACTCTGTCGCAAGTAATATAGCACTAGAAAGTTTATTTCATTTAATTTAGGAATGGTTATTTCGTTCACTGTGTTCATATATAATTTGAACTTGAGACGTTGCAATTTTTGGTCCTCGACTGGAATTCGAATTCGAATCTCTAGGAATGGAACGTATCTGGGCTGCAATCCTGGTCCAGCACAAACATATTCATAACTTCATTTTACGCCCTCGCATGAGCATAATGACATACGACCGAAAAATAATTGGCATATTTAATGTTTGCTCGTGAATACTCAACAATATAACGATAGGTCCCGTTATTTCCAGTGAAACATGCTAGCATCTCACTTCTGATGAGCATGCAGTTGATACTTACCGTCTATTTATGGATGGGAAACGGCTACAGTACACGCCGGGTTCGATTCCCGGCCAAGTAAAACAAATAGTACTCTTATCTCATATTGATACAGCTCGCTACTGGTAAATATATTCGATTTCTAACTTCTAATTTTACTTAGTTACAATCCGATAAAGTGCTGGGTAGAAAATACCATCACTGTGGTGTCACCGCCAGACACCACACTTCCTAGGTGGTAGTTTTAAATCGGCCGCGGTCCATTAGTACATGTCGGACCCGCATGTCGCCACTGTGTGATCGCAGACCGAGCGCCACCACAAGGCTGGTCTCGAGATACGGACTAGCACTCGCCCCAGTTGTACGGATGACGTAGCTAGCGACTACACTGACGAAGCCTCGCTCCTTTGCCGAGCAGATAGTTAGAATAGCCTTCAGCTAAGTCAGTGGCTACGACCTAGCAAGGCGCCATTAGTAACATTGCATGTATCTAAAGAGTCTCACTTGTATCGCCACAATCTCCAGATGTACCAAAAGGATGGATTAAAGTTAAGTATTCCAGAAGCTACGTACTTTTCTTTATAGCATTCATTACGTATCCTGTTTCAGACCTCACGCCATCCTGCTTTAACTTAGCGCGTGCCTTTCGGCTTCCTCTCATTGTGTCTAGGCTGTCTTGTCTAGACACAACATTTTTTGGCGACGAGTCCAAAAAGGGTCTTGTTCTTTCTACTTGCTTCCATTTAGTTGTGTCATGGCTTCGCCAGATGTACTGTCCGAATTTTATCGCTTGCAGAATCAGCAGACGCAGGCGTTATTGGATGCCCTTGGACAGCTCGTCCAGGGTCAACGTGCACTGCAAAACGATGCGGCCGCCGCCGCTTCATCGCTACCGCAGCCACAACATGCAGTTGCACCACCATTCCGTAATTTTCAAGCAGACGTGGAAACATGGACGGAGTGGTCACGCTAGTTTGGATTTCATCTCGCCGCCTACAGAATTCAAGGTAACGAGCGGCAGCCTCATTTATTGTCATGTGTAGGGGTGCACACGTACCGTGTGATAGTGAAATTATTTCCCCGACGCGATGTAGCAACTCTGTCCTACGAAGAAATTTTGTCAGCATTGGACGCCTATTTCAAGGAAACAGTTAATGTAGTTGCACAAAGGTATACTTTCTTTTGTACAAAACGTACAGCCGGTCAAACTAATAGGGAGTGGGTTGCAACATTGCAAGGCCTTGCAAGGGATAGTAAGTGTGAATGTGGACTCCCTTATTCAGATACTTGGTACGTGAAGCAATAGCACAGAACGTTTCTGATGTTCATATACGGGAACAGATTTTGAAACTTGTCAATCCCTCCCTTCAACAAGTGATAGACATATTGGACAGACAAGACACGCTTGACTTTGCTCAGGAATCATTTGCAATTTCGCCAGCCGTGTGTAACATTAACCGGCCCGCCGGGCGCGCTGCACGGCCGGGTAAACTGCCCTCCCACACGTCCGCGCAGCTGCCGCCACGCTGTAAACCAGGTGTGCCGCGACAGCCTACAACTGCAGTGAAATCATGCCCGCGGTGTGCTACTAGACATTCGCGTGAAAATTGCCCATCACGCCAGGCTATTTGTTTTTACTGTAATAAAAAAGGACATGATCAAAGTGTTTGCCAGAAAAAGCTCAGATCAGACAATCACAACCATTCCAGGCCCTTTGCTTCGCGCCGGAATCGGAGCGAGAATACTCAGGCTCGTGAACCTTCGCCCATGGACATTAATGTAGTTAATTCCACTTCGTCCAGTGCCACTGTCTCTACCAGTGACTGTGTTCGTCCCACACAACGTGTGCGTCGGCGTCGCCGGAGATCGCGTCAATTAGCAAGTGATGCTGTACCTGTATCAGTTCAAATTGCACGAGACAGTCGCTCTTGTCGTCAGCAGGACAATAAACTTTTTGTAGATTTGGACTTTAATGGCAAGGTCATACCATTCCAGCTCGATACCGGAGCTGCAGTTTCATTGCTCAATCACGACACGTACAAACAACTGGGTAAACCTCTGTTGCATGCCGCGAATGTTAAGTTACATAGTTATTCAGGACAGCATATCCCTGTGTTAGGACAGTGCACTCTTTTGCAACATACAAGGGACAAACAAAACTTGTATCATTTTACGTTCTTCGTTCTTCTACTGCTGTGAACTTGTTTGGTTTAGATTTATTTCAATTGTTTACATGTCTATAGTAAATCGGGTCCTATCAGTGAATCAGACTGTGCCTTCCGACAGTGTTTCTCGGCTATGTGAAGAATTTGCAGACATTTTTGCACCGGGCCTTGGTTGCGCTAAGACCTATGAAGCACATTTGGAACTGAAAGTAAACGCGCAACCGTAATTTTTCAGAGCGCGGAATGTTCCTCACGCATTGCGTGATGAGGTCGCGAGAACCTTACATGATTTGCAATCACAAGGTGTGAGTGAATGTGCGCAATGCCTCTTCCATTTCAGCTCCGCTTCATCGCTTACGCCGTAAAGGTGTTCCGTTCGTCTGGACGACGGAATGCGAACGCGCTTTTCGCCAGTTGAAATCGGCGTTGCTTTCAAATACTTGCCTTACGCCATTCGATCCCCAGAAACCCCTTTTGTTGATGGTAGATGCATCGAATTTCGGGATCAGTGCTGTGCTTGCGCACAAAGATGGGTCGCATGATCGCCCTATTGCCTTTGCGTCAAAAATTCTCTCGTCTGCGCAAAGAAATTATTCACAGATAGAGAAAGAAGCTTTGGCTCTCGTGTTTGGTGTTACTAAGTTCCATGATTTCTTGTATGGTCGTCACTTTACCATCATCACAGACCACAAACCTTTGACGTCGCTTTTTCATCCGAACAAGCCTGTACCTCTGCGTACAGCGCAGAAATTTATTTGCTGGTCTATTTTCCTCTCGCAGTACCGCTACGATATCTTGTATCGGTCCACTGCTAAGCACGGGAACGCCGATGCGTTGTCCCGTTTGCCTGTTGCTGAGGATGGAGCATTCGATTCTTCTGAACTTGCTTGCATGTTCCTTGATTCGGAAACCGATGAAGTGGTCGCATTGTTTCCGATTGATATTCGTCGTGTAGCTACAGCCACAGCTGCTGACCCAGTCCTTGCTACCGTTTTGCGTTTTGTTGCTACGCAATGGCCTTCGTCAAAGTCTCGGATCAAGGATAAGTTGGTTCGCCGATTTTTTTGCTCACAAGGAGAGTCGTTTTGTTCGACGTGGTGTTTTGTTGTTGCGTTCTGATGATGATCAGTACAGAGTCGTGGTCCCACTTTCGTTACAGTCCTCTGTTTTACGGTTTCTTCACCAAGGACATTGGGGTATAGTGCGAACGAAACAACTTGCTCGTCAGCACTGTACTTGGTTCGGAATCGATGCTGCGATTACGAATATGTGTTCTTCTTGCATGGCGTGTGCCGAACAACAATCCACACCGCCGCGGAAAGTCTTTGCATGGCCAAAAGCCACTTCCCCTTGGCAACGCTTGCACATCGATTTTGCTGGTCCATTCTGGAATGCTCGATGGTTGGTTCTGGTAGATGCCTTCAGTAATTTTCCTTTTTGTTGTCCGGATGTCTTCCACGACGTCAACTGCCACCATCCAAGCGTTGTCTGCTATCTTTTGCATTGAAGGTCTTCCACAGATTATTGTTTCCGACAATGGCCCACAATTCATGTCCGCAGAATTTCAGTCATTCTGAAAGGCCAATGGTATTCAACATCTGACATCCGCGCCGTTTTCGCCTCAGTCAAACGGTGCCGCTGAACGATTGGTCCGGACTTTCAAGTCACAGATGTTGAAGTTGAAAGAGTCGCATTCTCGGGAGGACGCGTTGTTGCTCTTTTTGTCATCGTATCGCTCTCAGCCCCGAGATGGTCGCTCGCCGGCTGAGTTGCTCCACGGTCGTCCTCATCGAACCTTGATGTCTTTGCTGCACCCGCCGCATCAGGTTCCTGTGCCACAGCAGACTTCTGCTTTTGCTCCAGGCGACGTTGTATTCTATCGCAACTATCGAGGTTCACGGCGTTGGCTCACAGGGCGCATTCTTCGCTGTCTCGGCCGCGCGATGTATTTGGTTTTGGGGGCCTCTGGTGAGGTGTGTCGGCATCTCAATCAGCTGCGCCTCTGTCGTCGCACGGGTTCTGCCGCTCCCCGTCTGCTTTCAGCGACGGTGCCGTTCGGTCAGCGCCCTGGGGACCCATCTACTGCCTCACCTCATCCCCAGGTGTTACCGACGATGCCTTCCATTTTGCCCCATGGCGATGCGCCGCCGCCTCCTCCGCCGCCGCCGCCTGTCCTCCAGCCGGCGCCGCCCGCAGTGGACGCTTCGCTGCAGCCGCCCAGCGCCTCCCTGGGTCACGCGCCGCCGATCGCTTCCCGTGACCAGCCGTCCTCCGCCATGGAACTCTTACCCGCTCCGGACCACATGGCGTCTTCGCGCGTCGGGTGCCCCGACGCAATGGACGTCGACCCTTCGGCCCCTCCTGTCTCTTCTCGGGCGCATACACCGCATGCTGACGTGCACCCTGGACTAGGTTTTCAGGCGTTTCCTAGCTCCCCTCGGACCGAATGGCCGGGTGCGGGTGGCACAGCCTCGCCTGTTGTTAGGCTCCCCACCTCATCGCATACGTCAACATGGGGTCCTCCCCACGGTGGGCGGAAGCCTTATAACACGACCGTTCGCCGATTTGCGGGGGAGGAATGTGGTGTCACCGCCAGACACCTCACTTGCTAGGTGGTAGTTTTAAATCGGCCGCGGTCCATTAGTACATGTCGGACTCGCGTGTCGCCACTGTGTGATCGCAGACCGAGCGCCACCACAAGGCAGGTCTCGAGATACGGACTAGCACTCGTCCCAGTCGTACGGACGACGTAGCTAGCGACTACACTGACGAAGCCTCGCTCCTTTGCCGGGCTGATAGTTAGAATAGCCTTCAGCTAAGTCAATGGCTACGACCTAGCAAGGCGCCATTAGTAACATTGCATGTATCTAAAGAGTCTCACTTGTATCGCCACAATCTCCATATGTACCAAAAGGATGGATTAAAGTTAAGTATTCCAGAAGCTACGTACTTTTCTTTATAGCATTCATTACATATCCTGTTTCAGACCTCACGTCATCCTGCTTTAACTTAGCGCGTGCCTTTCGGCTTCCTCTCATTGTGTCTAGGCTGTCTAGTCTAAACACAACAGTCACAACATTTTAAATCATAGCATTCCAATTTTTAGCACATGCATACTTGGTTACTTGTGTAGGAGAGAATATTAAACGTATTTAGTGGTTAGTTAACAGGGCGATTATGGTTTTGACGTAGGGGAGACCGGAGCTAGTTAGAAATTTTTTGGGATCTCGTATACCTCGACACAAACCACGTATGTCGATTGGACTGACGCCAAAAGTTAGCCCATCATTTAATCTTCACAATGAAATTTTTGTCATAAATGTAAGCTCAGATTGTTAAGCGCTATATCAACTTTTTTGCTAACTTGCATGATGTAACAACCTACCCCACTGTGGGGCATCTTGTTACACTATATGGGGTTAGTTGTTACATAATAGTTAAGAAAAAATATATTTTTGGTTCAATTACACAGATTTATTTAATCATTAGTTTTAATGCAAGAGGTGGTAACAAATCATAAAACTTGAAAGACAGCACTAATATTGACATACGGTCATCATTGATCTGATGAAGAAATATCAAGTTCATTATCAGAGCTACAGGTTTTTATCATGTGCCCACCTTTTACATTTTGTGCACTGTAGCCATGTGGTTGGTGGTCTTGACAGAGAGTATGGTTCCATACACTCAATACACACGCAGGCGTCTCCCTCAACAGATGATTCTACGATCTCACATTTTCGTCTCCCCGTTTTTGCTTTCTTGTTTTTATTTTTCGGCGCCAACACCAGTCGTCGTCTTGCAGGTTTCTTTTGTCTATTTGCCTCAACTGTCAATGCTGCTTTTACTGGTGAATCAGTCAGGATAGCACTCACTCGTTTATTCCATCTTACTCTTTTCTTGCGGGCAGGAGCTTTCGGGAAAGGCCTCAGTTCTTCAGGTGGCACATGTGTGTGTATGGAGTTTTGCAGAACCAACTGTTGAGGTGCAAGGCGTCGGACTTGATTCCACACTTGTTGATGTGCTGGGAACCTCATCTCCTACTGAGTTCGTAAGAGACACACAAAGCAGAGTTTTATCTTCCCTGTATCGACGGTCCATCACGGCAGAGGGCAAAAATTCATCGTCTGTAAAAATGTCTCTGTTAAATGGCCATATTCCAGTCACTTGAAATCCAGCCTTGATGTTCCTTGGCGTATCAGCGCTAAGCAAAGATTGTTTAACTATAAATGGAATGTCATATATTGTCATAGTGTTTCCATCACTGTATTTCATCCACGCATCTGATGCAGAGTTAATATATTTTTCAAATGGACCAAACACAGCTCTGTCTAAAGGCTGCAATTTATGGGACGGCCGGCCGGAATGGCCGTGCGGTTCTAGCCGCTACGGTTTGAAACCGCTAAACCGATACGGTCGCAGGTTCGAATCCTGCTTCTGGCATGGATGTGTGTGATGTCCTTAGGTTAGTTAGGTTTAATTAGTTCTAAGTTCTAGGCGACTGATGTCCTCAGAAGTTAAGTCGCATAGTGCTGAGACCCATTTGAGCCATTTTTTTTTAGTGAGACGTATGTGGCGGAAGAGAGAGAAGAACAACCCCGTTTTCTTTGGCTGCGTCCAACACTGAAATATCAAGGTGCGATTGACGGTTGTCCAAAAGAAGGAGAATCGGTTGCTCTCTTGTAGCCCTGGAATGATGAATGAAATGAAGCATGAAGAAGCAAAAATTTTTCCCTGTCATCCACCCTTACTTGTTTGCAGACCCTGCGCTACCTTCTGGCCAATTTCGAAGGAAATAATCCCTGAAGTTCTTTGTTGGAAACACAAAGAAAGGCGGGACTGAGTTTCCAGACGCATTTACTGCCAAGGCAACAGTAACTAGAGTTCCTCTTTCAGCAGACGTTATAGCACCGACTTGTTTAATTCCTTTCCTTGCTACAATTTTGGCAGCCATATGTACCGTGGTGACGGCAGTCTCGTACACATTATACACTTCTTGACATTGACATTTGTATCGATCATAAACTTTACTTAGATTTGTAAAAAATCTGCCTACAATGTGCTTATTGAAACTTGTAGCCCTGCTTAGGTTGGTAGCTTCTGGTGAGCGGATGGAAAGCGTTTTCTTTCGTTTCAGGAATCCTCCAAACCAGTCAGTGGAAGCTAGTTCTACATCGCTCCAACCAACGGGAAACTTGACATTATTGTTCACGGCATATTGAAATGTTAGACTCCTCACTTCCTTCGCAGAAATTCCATAGTAGAGCTTAGCAGTTTTCTGAATGTATTCTTCCAGCTGTAATAGGCTGTTATAGGCTACGTTTTCCTGCGCGGATCTGTTTTGTCAGAAGAGATTAATTTGCTTAGATATATTGATGTATTTGCACGTTATACAGGGTGAGTCACCTAACATTACCGCTGGATATACACTCCTGGAAATTGAAATAAGAACACCGTGAATTCATTGTCCCAGGAAGGGGAAACTTTATTGACACATTCCTGGGGTCAGATACATCACATGATCACACTGACAGAACCACAGGCACATAAACACAGGCAACAGAGCATGCACAATGTCGGCACTAGTACAGTGTATATCCACCTTTCGCAGCAATGCAGGCTGCTATTCTCCCATGGAGACGATCGTAGAGATGCTGGATGTAGTCCTGTGGAACGGCTTGCCATGCCATTTCCACCTGGCGCCTCAGTTGGACCAGCGTTCGTGCTGGACGTGCAGACAGCGTGAGACGACGCTTCATCCAGTCCCAAACGTGCTCAATGGGAGACAGATCCGGAGATCTCGCTGGCCAGGGTAGTTGACTTACACCTTCTAGAGCACGTTGGGTGGCACGGGATACATGCGGACGTGCATTGTCCTGTTGGAACAGCAAGTTCCCTTGCCGGTCTAGGAATGGTAGAACGATGGGTTCGATGACGGTTTGGATGTACCGTGCACTATTCAGTGTCCCTCGACGATCACCAGTGGTGTACGGCCAGTGTAGGAGATCGCTCCCCACACCATGATGCCTGGTGTTGGCCCTGTGTGCCTCGGTCGTATGCAGTCCTGATTGTGGCGCTCACCGGCACGGCGCCAAACACGCATACGACCATCATTGGCACCAAGGCAGAAGCGACTCTCATCCCTGAAGACGACACGTCTCCATTCGTCCCTCCATTCACGCCTGTCGCGACACCACTGGAGGCGGGCTGCACGATGTTGGGGCGTGAACGGAAGACGGCCTAACGGTGTGCGGGACCGTAGCCCAGCTTCATGGAGACGGTTGCGAATGGTCCTCACCGATACCCCAGGAGCAACAATGTCCCTAATTTGCTGGGAATTGGCGGTGCAGTCCCCTACGGCACTGCGTAGGATCCTACGGTCTTGGCGTGCATCCGTGCGTCACTGCGGTCCGGTCCCAGGTCGATGGGCACATGCACCTTCCACCGACTACTGGCGACAACATCGATGTACTGTGGAGACCTCACGCCCCACGTGTTGAGCAATTCGGCGGTACGTCCACCCGGCCTCCCGCATGCCCACTATACGCCCTCGCTCAAAGTCCGTCAACTGCACATACGGTTCACGTCCACGCTGTCGCGGCATGCTACCAGTGTTAAAGATTGCGATGGAGCTCCGTATGCCACGGCAAACTGGCTGACACTGACGGCGGCGGTGCACAAATGCTGCGCAGCTAGCACCATTCGACGGCCAACACCGCGGTTCCTGGTGTGTCCGCTGTGCCGTGCGTGTGATCATTGCTTGTACAGCCCTCTCGCAATGTCCGGAGCAAGTATGGTGGGTCTGACACACCGGTGTCAATGTGTTCTTTTTTCCATTTCCAGGAGTGTATTTCGTAAGCCACATCAAATACTGACGAATCGATTCCACCGACCGAACGTGAGGAGAGGGGCTAGTGTAATTGGTTAATACAAAACATACAAGAATGCACGGAAGAATGTTTTTTAACACAAACCTACGTTTTTTTAAATGGAACCCCGTCAGTTTTGTTAGCACATCTGAACATATAAACAAATACGTAATCAGTGCCGTTTGTTGCATTGGAAAATATTAATTACAGCCGGAGATATTGTAACCTAAAGTTGGCGCTTGACTACCACTCCTCCGCTGTTCGATCGTGTGTATCAGAGAGCACCGAATTACGTAGGGATCCAAAGGGAACGGTGATGGACCTTGGGTACAGAAGAGACTGGAACAGCACATTACGTCCACATGCTAACACCTTTTTATTGGTCTTTTTCACTGACGCACATGTACATTACCAGGAGGGGTGAGGTACACGTACACACGTAGTTTCCGTTTTGAATTACGGAGTGGAACAGTGTGTGTCCCGACACGTCAGGCCAATAGATGTTGAATGTGGTGGCATTCATTTGCTGCACACAATTGCAATCTCTGACGTAATGAATGTCGTACACGCCGCAGTACATCTGGTGTAATATCGCCGCAGGCTGCCAAAATACGTTGTTTCATATCCTCTGGGGTCGTAGGCACATCACGGTACACATTCTCCTTTAACGTACCCCACAGAAAGAAGTCCAGAGGTGTAATATCAGGAGAACGGGCCGGCAATTTATGCGTCGTCCACGTCCTATGAAACGTCCGTCGAACATCCTGTCAAGGGTCAGCCTAGTGTTAATTGCGGAATGTGTAGGTGCACCATCATGCTGATACCACATACGTCGACGCGTTTCCAGTGGGACATTTTCGAGCAACGTTGGCAGATCATTCTGCAGAAACGCGATGTATGTTGCAGCTGCCGGCCGCGGTGGTCTAGTGGTTCTAGGCGCGCAGTCCGGAACCGCGCGACTGCTACGGTTGCAGGTTCGAATCATGCCTCGGGCATGGATGTGTGTGATGTCCTTAGGTCAGTTAGGTTTAAGTTGTTATAAGTTCTAGGGGACTGATGACCACGGATGTTAAGTCCCATAGTGCTCAGAGCCATTTGGACCATTTTTATGTTGCAGCTGTTTGGGCCCCTGGAATAAAGTGAGGACCAACGAGGTGGCCGCCAATGATTCCGCACCATACACTTACAGTCCACGGTCGCTGTCACTCTACCCGTCTGAGCCAGCGAGGATTGTCCACGGGCCAGTAATGCATGTTCCGTAGATTCACTGCCCCGTGGTTTGTGAAACCCGCTTCATCGGTAAACAGGTAGAACTGCAACGCATTCTCTGTTAATGCCCATTGTCAGAATTGCACTCGATGATTAAAGTCATCACCATGTAATAGCTGATGTAGCGACACATGAAACGGGTGAAAGCGGTGACGATGCAGTATGCGCATGACACTACTTTGAATCAGTCCACCGGCTCTCGCAATGTCCAGTGTACTCATGTGTGGGTTCATGGCAACAGCAGCTAACACACCAACTGCACCCGCTTCTCCTGTGACGGGCCTGTTACGGACCCGTTTGCGTGCTACAACCATACCTGTTGCATATAGTTGGCGGTAGATGTTTTGCAATGTGTGGCACGTTGGATGCTCTCTGTCCGGGTACCGTTCTGCATACACCCCGCCGGCTTCAGCTGCATTTCGTCGACACTCGCCATAGATGAGTATCATCTCCGCCTTTTAATAGTTCGAATACACCATGGTCACAGTTCCTACAACACTACACTATCACAGACGTCTGGTAACACGGTGTACTACAGTTGGCCTGCGTGCGGAGACGAATGCAGAATAACAATAGCAGCAAGCGCTACATGCGGACACTGCGACAGCTAGACCAAACCACAACAGTGCACTGCAGCCACACTCGTAAACACGGTCGTCATCGTAAACATGTCCCAGCAGATGCTGCTCGCCGACCGTGGCCCGTGGTTGTTACAACACGCAACTGAATGTCGGAGGTTTCAAGCGTCAACATTAGGTTACAATATCTCCGGATGCAATTAACATTTTACAATGCAACAAACGGCACTGATTACGTATTTGTTTATATGTTCAGATGTGCTAACAAAACTAACGTGGTTCCATTAAAAAAAAAACGTAGGTTTGTGTTAAAAAACATACTTCCGTGCATTTTTGTATGGTTTGTATTAAACAATTACACTAGCCCATCCCCTCACGTTCGGTCTGTGGAATCGGTTCGTCAGTATTTGATGTGGTTTACGAAATATATCCAGCGGTAACGTTAAGTGACTCACCCTGTATAACACCAATAATCTACAACGCCAAAGTTGGCGACACTGACAATGAAAAATATGCTGCCTTCCTCCCTTTGTTGATTCCATTCGCTTACAAGACCTCTGCAGCGTCATAAAATTTATATTGTACTTTTGGGCAGCTTTCCGCAGTGAAAAAAGCCACTTAGGACTTCATTTGCCGCTTCAGCATATGTTCCTTTGGGAATAGAGCCTCTGTCAGATTTCTTTTTATAATTACGCATTATACATGTAGGTAGACATAATTGCTTACATTAAAGGAAATTTGTAACACCGTAACAACTTGCCCTGCGCCCTTGTAACAACTGACACCATGCTACGCCATTTCGTCTTATTGTCGAAATCAACAATATAAATTTTTTGTTTGGAAGTTTAACGTGTACTACTACGTACCTGAATTTTGGACGCTGATATGTTGCAAAATTTAAAATGAAATCAGCAATTTCCTGTGAACTATGAAGAAATTCACACAGAGTAAAAAAATTATTCTGGCACAGGAAGAAAGCGTGTTCTGTCACTAGCGCCTTATTACCAACTGACGGCTGATATAGGTAGGATGGGAGGAGGGGGTCTCTTAGTGCTACCATCTGGCAGAGCAACGAGTAAACTGCTCTAGCGCGGAAATTTTTATTGTGAAGTAACAACTTGCCCCGTGTAACAACCAGCCCCGGTCTCTCCTTGTAGAAATAATTTCGTCATTTCGTTTCAAGTTCACATGCGTTAACTAATACTGGTGAAAACTTTTATATTTCACGTCTCTTTACGGCTAGTCAGCATTGATGCTCGTTGCCTTGATCAAGTTCCGGGCAGGTGCGAAAGTGTATTTTACTTAGTAGTGGCTACGTCTGCTATGTTTCTGTCCAGATCAAGAACAAAAAATTTCGTCATGGCATTTATAGTTCAAACATGTTGGCAAATAGTTCCTCATCAATAATGAGTACAGTGACGTTACTGATTATACTCCACTAATTTTGCGGTTTCTATAGTGAGTTTACAGCTGTTTATCGCGTTTTCTTTAACTAGTTCCTTTAACGACCAGTTTATGCAAAAACCAATCGTCAGAGGGACATTTAGCAGGTGCGGGAAAACCTTATACGGAGGAAAAACACTTCGAATTGTCATAGACCTTTATTAGTCCAGACATTGTCTCAGAAGATCTTGCTCATGCAAACATTCACTTTGTTTTAGGATTGCTACATAGTTTATGTGCCATAGTTAGTTGTTTCGGATTGTAATGAGATGGTAACGCTTTTGAAAATCATTGTAACCTGTACAAGCTTTAGGGACTAACTTATCTCTAATTACGTGTTTGTCTAGCTTTTGTAGTATCCTGGTGTGATGTTACATCGCACTGATTGCCTTATAGAACAGTGTTGCCTAGTGGTTTCTCGTGATATCCAATTTGTATAGTCAAACGACTGTACGGAATGCGATTAGAGGACCCGCTAGGCAGCTACGTTATGTTGGTTGCATGAAAATCAGGGGGGATCACAATTCTGGTCGTTCGGATACTTTTGCGCACGATAGTAGACGAATAGCAGTCGGATTGTCTCTTCGGCGCCTACAAATAAATAAAAAACAATAATAATAAGAATACCACGTAGAACTTCTCTTCATTTTCTGTGGGTGACAGATAACGTGATATTTTCTGTTGGAGACATTACGTTGCAAGAATCTGACTCCGTTACTCACACAGACGGTAATACCCATTCTAAGGAGGGTAGGACTTGCATAGCGATGCCGGGTGTCAAATTATAACTGCAAAAATAGTTTTCCTCAAAAAATTAAAAAAAATCTTTTCACATGAGAAAATTTGCAGATATTTGCTCAAGAAGTCATAACACACTGAGCTGCGCTCTGGATGTGGCAGAAATTATTGCCGTGACGTATAACTTGATATTTAAATTGTACATCTGAAGTTGGTGTTAAGAGGATGTGTGTGCTTTGGACAAAGAAGGACATTCCTTGACCATGGCTATATGATGTACAGCGAACGACATTGGAAAAAATAAAAGAGCCTAATACATCCCGAGGGCATGCAGCTTTACTGTATGATTGCATGATGATGGCGTCCTCTTGGGTAAAATATTCCGGAGGTAAAATAGTCCCCCATTCGGATCTCCGGGCAGGGACTACTCAAGAGGATGTCGTTATCAGGAGAAAGAAAACTGGCGTTCTACGGATCGGAGCGTGGAATGTCAGATCCCTTAATCGGGCAGGTAGGTTAGAAAATTTAAAAAGGGGAATGGATAGGTTGAAGTTAGATATAGTGGGAATTAGTGAACTTCGGTGGCAGGAGGAACAAGACTTCTGGTCAGGTGACTACAGGGTTATAAACTCAAAATCAAATAGGGGTAATGCAGGAGTAGGTTTAATAATGAATAGGAAAATAGGAATGCGGGTAAGCTACTACAAACCGCATAGTGAACGCATTATTGTGGCCAAGATAGATACGAAGCCCACACCTACTACAGTAGTACAAGTTTATATGCCAACTAGCTCTGCAGATGACGAAGAAATTGAAGAAATGTATGATGAAATAAAAGAAATTATTCAGATTGTGAAGGGAGACGAAAATTTAATAGTCATGGGTGACTGGAATTCGAGTGTAGGAAAAGGGAGAGAAGGAAACATAGTAGGTGAATATGGATTGGGGGACAGAAATGAAAGAGGAAGCCGCCTTGTAGAATTTTGCACAGAGCACAACATAATCATAATTAACACTTGGTTTAAGAATCATGAAAGAAGGTTGTATACATGGAAGAACCCTGGAGATACTAAAAGGTATCAGATAGATTATATAATGGTAAGACAGAGATTTAGGAACCAGGTTTTAAATTGTAAGACATTTCCAGGGGCAGATGTGGACTCTGACCACAATCTATTGGCTATGACCTGTAGATTAAAACTGAAGAAACTGCAAAAAGGTGGGAATTTAAGGAGATGGGACCTGGATAAACCAAAAGAACCAGAGGTTGTACAGAGATTCAGGGAGAGCATAAGGGAGCAATTGACAGGAATGGGGGAAAGAAATACAGTAGAAGAAGAATGGGTAGCTTTGAGAGATGAAGTAGTGAAGGCAGCAGAGGATCAAGTAGGTAAAAAGACGAGGGCTAGTAGAAATCCTTGGGTAACAGAAGAAATACTGAATTTAATTGATGAATGGAGAAAATATAAAAATGCAGTAAGTGAAACAGGCAAAAAGGAATACAAACGTCTCAAAAATGAGATCGAAAGGAAGTGCAAAATGGCTAAGCAGGGATGGCTAGAGGACAAATGTAAGGATGTAGAGGCCTATCTCACTAGGGGTAAGATAGATACCGCCTACAGGAAAATTAAAGAGACCTTTGGAGATAAGAGAACGACTTGTGTGAATATCAAGAGCTCAGATGGAAACCCAGTTCTAAGCAAAGAAGGGAAAGCAGAAAGGTGGAAGGAGTATATAGAGGGTCTATACAAGGGCGATGTACTTGAGGACAATATTATGGAAATGGAAGAGGATGTAGATGAAGATGAAATGGGAGATATGATACTGCGTGAAGAGTTTGACAGAGCACTGAAAGACCTGAGTCGAAACAAGGCCCCCGGAGTAGACAATATTCCATTGGAACTACTGACGGCCGTGGGAGAGCCAGTCCTGACAAAACTCTACCATCTGGTGAGCAAGATGTATGAAACAGGCGAAATACCCTCAGACTTCAAGAAGAATATAATAATTCCAATCCCAAAGAAAGCAGGTGTTGACAGATGTGAAAATTACCGAACTATCAGCTTAATAAGTCACAGCTGCAAAATACTAACACGAATTCTTTACAGACGAATGGAAAAACTAGTAGAAGCCAACCTCGGGGAAGATCAGTTTGGATTCCGCAGAAACACTGGAACACGTGAGGCAATACTGACCTTACGACTTATCTTAGAAGAAAGATTAAGGAAAGGCAAACCTACGTTTCTAGCATTTGTAGACTTAGAGAAAGCTTTTGACAATGTTGACTGGAATACTCTCTTTCAAATTCTAAAGGTGGCAGGGGTAAAATACAGGGAGCGAAAGGCTATTTACAATTTGTACAGAAACCAAATGGCAGTTATAAGAGTCGAGGGACATGAAAGGGGAGCAGTGGTTGGGAAGGGAGTAAGACAGGGTTGTAGCCTCTCCCCGATGTTGTTCAATCTGTATATTGAGCAAGCAGTAAAGGAAACAAAAGAAAAATTAGGAGTAGGTATTAAAATTCATGGAGAAGAAATAAAAACTTTGAGGTTCGCCGATGACATTGTAATTCTATCAGAGACAGCAAAGGACTTGGAAGAGCAGTTGAATGGAATGGACAGTGTCTTGAAAGGAGGATATAAGATGAACATCAACAAAAGCAAAACAAGGATAATGGAATGTAGTCTAATTAAGTCGGGTGATGCTGAGGGAATTAGATTAGGAAATGAGGCACTTAAAGTAGTAAAGGAGTTTTGCTATTTGGGGAGCAAAATAACTGATGATGGTCGAAGTAGAGAGGATATAAAATGTAGGCTGGCAATGGCAAGGAAAGCGTTTCTGAAGAAGAGAAATTTGTTAACATCCAGTATTGATTTAAGTGTCAGGAAGTCATTTCTGAAAGTATTCGTATGGAGTGTAGCCATGTATGGATGTGAAACATGGACGATAAATAGTTTGGACAAGAAGAGAATAGAAGCTTTCGAAATGTGGTGCTACAGAAGAATGCTGAAGATTAGATGGGTAGATCACATAACTAATGAGGAAGTATTGAATAGGATTGGGGAGAAGAGAAGTTTGTGGCACAACTTGACCAGAAGAAGGGATCGGTTGGTAGGACATGTTCTGAGGCATCAAGGGATCACCAATTTAGTATTGGAGGGCAGCGTGGAGGGTAAAAATCGTAGAGGGAGACCAAGAGATGAATACACTAAGCAGATTCAGAAGGATGTAGGTTGCAGTAGGTACTGGGAGATGAAAAAGCTTGCACAGGATAGAGTAGCATGGAGAGCTGCATATAACCAGTCTCAGGACTGAAGACCACAACAACAACAACAACAACAATACTAGACTTGTCGATATCGTCCAAAATAGCGATAATTATCTTCTATAATTACGGGAGTTGCAGAGTCAGCCATTTTTTCTGTTTTATTTTACATCCAAAGGTAATCTAGTAGCTGAAGGGACTGGTGAACCGAGGAAACATCAAATGTTAAAATTTTATGCTGCTTCAAATGCCAGATTTCGTCATCTAGCGGAAACAAGTGTGCCTGAAGTATATAGCGGAATAACATTAGTATGAAATTTCTGGTCATACATAAAATTAGTGAACTGATACAATCATTCCACTCAATCTCCCACGGATCCTTCTGGTGTCGGAAATGAGAACTGCAGACAGAAAGCTCAAATTTCAAATTCCTGATTTAAAAATGTATTCATGAATGAGGAGACTACCGTATCATGGTTTGACCGCCGCAAAGACTCACAAATTACAGATATCGATAATAGCACCTCTGATGTTGAAAAACGATGAAAGAGATCAGGGAGTCAGGCCCAGATGGAATACAAGCTACATTTTACATTGAATATGCCACTGGCTTTGCTCCTTTCGTAGCTCGAACTAACAGATAATCGCTTGGGTAGCGAAAAGTGATGTGTGACAGAAGAGCACAAGTCGGTCCTGTTTAAAAAAAAAAGTTACAGATCGGATGCATAAGATCACAGACAGGTATCGCAAATCTCAATATTTTGCAGGATCCAACAGCGTATTGTCGACATAAAAATCATTACTCTACTGGAAGAAAGCAGGTCCATTCAAAGCATCAGCACGGAATCAGAAAACAAGAACAATCGAGTGAAGCAAAGCATCCTTTATTCATTCGCGACATTTTACGAACAATAGATGCAGTTGAACAGGGAGACTGAATCTTTCTAGATTTTCTAAACTGTACCACTATATCGACTATTATTGAAGATACATGGCGATGGAGTAATGTGACTGGTTGTACGAAATGTAATATGACCCCAAATTTTATCATTAATGTCAATATGTGCCAAGATTTATAGGGTAGGATCATCAGCACTGTATGAATAGTCGCAGATAATGCTGTTATGTGCCGTCGTTGGACCATCGCCAGAAATTGCGGAAAGACTTGGTTAACATTTCCTCTTGGTTTAACGAACGGCAGTTCTTCATAAATAACTATAAATTTAAGGTAAAGATTATAACAAAGAGAAAGAGCCGTGTAATATTTCTTTACAAGAACACTACTTCACGTGCCAAGCATACCACATCGTGTACTTATTTTGGGCTACTACTGAGAACCGATAACGAAGGCGAAGATTATGTAAACTTAATATTAAACAACACAAATAAAAGTGATAGTATTAAACAGAAAGGTTATGGGGAAGGTAATTGTGTACAAGACTCTAGTTCGATCAACTGTACAATGTTATTTCAGTGTTTGGAGTCCCTGTCACTTATGCGCGGCAACAGACACAGCGGAATTCAGAGATGCGCTGCTAGTATCGGTGTGGCCCGTACCGAAGCGTAAAAAAAAATGCTCAGAGAACTAAAAAGGGTGTCATTGGAAGAAAGACGACGCAGTTCTCGAGAAAATCTGTTGCGTAAATTTAACGAACCTGTATTCGAAGACCGTGCGACAATTATGGTACCAACAACATGTACCTCTAGTTGGGGTCATTAGAAGATGGTAAGACGGATTTGGGCGCGTGCAGAGGGATTTAGACAATTTCTCCCTCTCACAGTACACGAATGGAATAGGAAAATACTAATATGGCATACCTTGCACCTTGCACTGTACAGCGGTTAGAGGAGTTTTTAGGTACATGTAGCACGACAAGCATACTTCTTCTAGTACTTCATTTCCCAAAAGAGGGAACCACAATTTTCGCTTCTTTTATCGTAACGTGAAACACAACAAAGATGTTCTTTCGTAATGAATAGAGTTTACCCATTTCGTTCCTTTGTACTTACACTTTAATACTACGGATTTCCATGTCCTTGTCCTTATACTCCCACATTCCCTTAAGCAGCGGTGGCACGTCAGTAATTATCAAGTTTACCTTTGTTGATCATTGTTGTTCCTAATCACTGTCTACTTCAGACATTCTTCTAAGAGTATCTTCCACTAAATCAGCCGTTTCGGGAACATTGACGACGACGAAATTAAATGCAAGTTTACGCGCTGCCAATCTTGCTATGCGTTCAGTTTTTCTTGATCTGCCCAAGACCCAGATGAATGTCGGATTGTCTGTCTAAACGGAAATGAGTGTGTGTTAAGTAATATCGAATTTTTTCTGGTCCTAAGAGGACTGCTAATGCTGCTACTTCCTGAACGGAATATTTCTGTTCAAGATCAATAAGGGCCCTCGACGCACAAACTGTAGATAGACGTTTCTCATCACTAACTTGCAGAAGCACTGCTCCAATACCATTCATTGAGACATACGTTTGCAAAATATTTTTTTTTTTTAAATCAGGGAGCATCATAATTAGTGCCGTACTCAGTGGTTCTTTGATGTCCTGGAATGCTGCGCTTTGCGCTTGCTTCCATTCAAATTTATGTCCTTTCTTTCGTAGATCTTTAAATCGTGCAACTCTGCTAGCAAAATCTGAAATAACTTTTGTTAAAAATGCGCCAGTTCCAAACGTGCTAATCTGCTGGAATCTTAAGAGATGGAAAGTGTTATATGGTCTTTACTCTTTAAGAGTCTATGATAACCCCTTCGGGAGTGATTATATGATGCGGCAATTATTCGGTGGAATAGGCTACTTGCAGTTAATCCGGATTTACATTTAGGTCCACTTGTAGTAAAGGCAGAAATATTTCTTTCACAACTAACATACGTATCTCAGTATCCATTCTGTAGATCACCAAAATTCTAAAAAGTTATGTCCTAAATTAAAATTTATGTCATTGAATATAAGATTCATCAACTGAGGAAGAACTGTGTCTCCATTCGACAATCCAAACGACACTCGATTAAATTCATAGATGTTCCACTCCGTAGTGAATGCAGCAAGAGGTTTGGATTTCTCATTTAATGGAATTTGATTACACGCTGATTAAGGTGTAATGTGGTAAAATCTTTAGTGTCTTTGAACCAGCCGAAGGTAATGTAAATCTGGAAGTGGAACTGAGCGGGCAAAATTTTTCTATTCGATACTTTATAATTACCACTAGCCTGCTTCCACCATTACGTTTTGATGCTGCGTAATGTGACTTCAAAGGTCATACCTCCTCTTTTCCTGTTTTTCCAGAATTGACTGTTTTAGTACTTTCATACGGGGCGGGGTCAATCGATAAGGTGGTTACCACTATGGAATTTTCTCGGTGTCTTCAGTGGTGAAAAATGGTTCAAATGCCTCCGAGCACTATTGGACTAAATATCTGAGGTCATCAGACCCCTAGAACCTAGAACTACTTAAACCTAACTAACCTAAGGACATCACACACATCCATGCCCGAGGTAGGTTTCGAACCTGCGAGCATAGCCGTCACGCGGTTCCAAACTGAAGCACCTAGAACCGCCCGTCCACGCCGGCCGGCTCTTCAGTGGTGAATTCATGCAAGTATGTAACACTTGTTTTCGTTGTGGGTACGTCAGGAAAGTATTGGAGTACTCATATTCGCATAACGTTACATTTGACATACATCTGTAAGTGCTCAGATGGATCCGGTTTCTGTTGAGTTACACTGGCTACTTTTTTGTAATGTTTTCTTCTGTTATTCTGTTCTCCAAGTCTTTCTTCTTATTATGTTAACAAAAGGTTAATTTTCAATCTCGCCTAAACCGATCCCAAGATATATTATTTGCCCAATTATGAGTCAGACTGACTTGACCCATGAAATCAGATCCTAAAATACATGTAAAACTAAGAGATTTTATGAGACTCGCCTTACTGTTCCCTTTTTGCTGCCCTATTGCCCTCTCCTACTTTTTCCTGTTATGTATTCAACTACTTCCATGCAAGTCTTATTAGCTCCGTACACTTTACAATTTCCTTACTAACGGCAGGCCACTTGCTGTATGTACTATTTGTGTTAAATCATTGTTCATTCATATGTCTTACCGTGCTTCCCGAATAAAGCAATGCACAAATAAGTTATTCATTATTATTGCAACATACAAAAGGGAGATTCCACCGTTCTCTGGTAGGAATTGCCCGTATACTCATAAGTTGAGAGACATATTACATTATCTTATGAGCGGCCCTTTTTAGATACCGTCAATCAGTTTTGCCTCTCATCTTATTTCGTCTACATGTACGTTGCACATGTCCTCTTTATCCACACCCAGCACTGCACATTCTGTTTAAACTCAGTAGTATACTTACGTAATTCTTGTTGCATAACACTATTACTTCTCGTCTCTAAATGGCCTTCTTGTCCACAATGAAAACGTACCACCGTGTTAGAAATTCTATGTTCCTTCTTACTTCGTCGCTTGTCATTGAATTATGATGTGCGTTTGTCTTACTAGGTCGTTAAGTTACTGGAATGTCCTAGGTGTTGTACAAAAACCAGTCTCCTATCTTGCGGTTTAATCCCATCTGGTATATGTTTTATTATGTCCCTATGTCGAATTACCCTCTCGAAAATATCCCTTCGCAGCTCATCAGTCCTCCGATTGTGATCTAACACTTCTAATATCCATTTTCCCAAGGCTCCTCTAAGGTTAATGGCCAAGATTTGTATCAGTTCCACTTGAGATAAGCCCATCTCCTTTCCCTACTCTTGGACATCTAATAACTTTAAAATTCAACTATACAAGTTACCTAGTGGTGCGTTAAGTCCTTAGACTGTAGGATTTATTCTTGTGAAAGTTAAGGTAACCTCGCAAAAATAGTCAGCAGCTCCCCTTGATTTCTTGATAACCTTGCGCAGTCTCATTCTCTGTTGTAATGGGCCAATAACATTGTCTACAACTCCAAAAAAATCAGCCAAACAGTCCTCATAATGTTAGAAACGCGCTAGCAATCGCGTAAGTTGATCAGCAGTAGTTCCTGATTCACTAAACAGCTCTTTCTGGATTTCAAACCCGCGAAGCAAAGCGTGAACAGATTCGATGCCCTAACGTACATCTCTGTGGGGAACTGTAATAACGATTGGCCTTTTCCATACTTAGTCTTAATTGCAGTACCAATTCATTGATTGTTTCTTGTGAATTCGCCGGCCGCGGTGGTCTAGCGGTTCAGGCACTCAGTCCGGAACCGCGCGACTACTACGGTCGCAGGTTCGAATCCTGCCTCGGGCATGGATGTGTGTAATGTCCTTAGGTTAGATAGGTTTAAGTAGTTCTAAGTTCTAGGGGACTGATGACCACAGATGTTAAGTCCCATAGTGCTCAGAGCCATTTTTTCTTGTGAATTCATACCGCTCCTAATTTTGTACAAGAACTGAACCTCCGCACACGTGTGTGGCCTCTCACTGTAGCCATAGTCAAACTGAAACAGAACAGCAAAAACAGTAAGATGAATAATAACTTGTTAGCCTGCTTTACCCGACCCAATCTTTTCGCACTGTTACCATTTGGTACCAAGTGGGCGGTGGAGCGAGGACTGAGTCTCAAAAGGCCGACTACCACTTTCAAACATTTATTAAAACTAAACATTGATAGCACCTCTCTAGGCTTGTAAGTCCAAGTGGACGAATTAAAAGAAAATTCCTTTTAAAGTAAAATTACTTACAATCAGTGGAATTTATAACCAAAATCTTAAAAGAGTCAGAAGAACAAATTTATCAAAAACTTCTTGTAAAACTTTTAAATTCTTATCCCAATCTTATAAAGGTACTCTCTTCTTTTTTGTATCTGAGGCTATTCATAGAAACAAACTCCATGAACATTAAATAAATATTAAACAATAAATTTTAAGATATCATTTACGCACCTTAAGCAAGCAAATATTCAAATCTTACAACAGAATCAAATGCAATGACAGTGGTGTAAACTGTTATAAAATGCATGACTTTGCCCTAGAAAGGTAGTTTCCTGTGACCGAACCTCAGTCACCACAATCAAGCGGTCCCAGTTCGCTGCGGTCCTGGTATTGCTAACAGCCGTGGCTCCCCAGTCGATGCTAAACTAATATCGGATCTTTTCAAGCCAAACATTTTCTGGACCTCCATTGCTCACTCAACACCTTATAAATCAGACGTTTCTTTACACGGTCTGAAACGAACAATAATTAAAACTTTAAAAACAAAAGTGTCACAACTGATAGCCACCACGAGTCCCGAGTTACAATGTAATTACAGTGATAGCATTAATCAGAATTCACTTCTAATACATGAATAACTTAAACCACCTAACGACTGAAGTTTATCAACATCGCAGTAGTATTAGATGTAGTAGTATTGAAGTTGACCTACCAAATTAATCCTATTCTGGTTACGCGTATAAAATCATATTACTCCTGTAAGGAGACATCTCCGCATGCAGATTAAGCCATTAGTCCAGGTAAGCACCAGGTAGTCCTAAACCCAAACCAGTGTTATTCGCCAAATAATTACTTTCGATAGCCAGCACTACTCGCATATGCCTACCGGGACACCACTGCGTTGCCGCACCGGTCTCCACCAGCAGACTTCTCACTGGCTGCGTACACCTCCCCTTTACCACTCCCGTTGGCGCTACCAGTGAGGGTCAAGGGAGGATAATAGGAGAATGTGCCACTCATCGGCACAGCATGGTACGTGTCTCTATGAATAATCTCCGTGATGTTCAGGTACTCCCACGGCCGGAAAGTTACAAAAGCTCTGTAATAAAAAAACGTGTGCTGAATTAGTCCGAACGTTAAAGCATCAAGGACAGCAAGAGGCAGTTACAACAATTGTGGGGCAGTTTGTCTACAAGACATATACTTGGAGTAAATAAAGAAATTTACAATGTTACTAAAAGGAACGAATTCATTTTGTACGGACTCGATTAACTTTGTTGTCAATGGAAAATCTCTCCTTTGACAAAGTGTCAGAAATATTAACACTTCAAATGGACCTTTCCACTGTTAGTCTAATTTCAGAGATCTACCAGGTCTCATCGACTCATCGTGCAGTAACACTTTACCTCCTACTTTGGATTCTGTTTCATGTCATATTGTCTCTTACTGGTTTTCTTACTCTTTATAATCGAGACTCTAGCCACTCTGTCGGCTTCCTGCATTCTGGCTCTTAGCCTATTTACACATGATTCATAATCGTAGGTTACCTGTTGTGATTCCTGCTGCAGTACTCCCGGTATGTTGACCTTTATCCCATTTAGTAGTTCGAATGGTGTGTAGCCTGTGCTGCTGTGTGGTGTAGTGTTGAACGCAGAATTTGTATACGGAAACCGTTTGTCCCAAGAATTTTGATCGCCTGCTAAAAAGTGCCTGAGGTACTCTACAAGTGTCCTATGACTTCTTTATAGCTCACCATTTGATTCTGGGTGATAAGCTGTAGTATGTATACGCTTAACTTTCAGCAGTTTAGACACTCTTTTAAAAACGTCACTCACAAAATTGGAACCATGATCCGTTAATAATACTGATGGAATTCCATACCTTAATACAATGTTTTCCACGAGTGCTTCAGCTACAGTCTCGGCATCTTGCCTTTCAATTGGAACTGCTGTATAAACTTACTTCAGTTGTCCTGAAATGTTAACATGTACATTTGCCTGTGCTGGATACATATAGAGGACCTACTATATCCATTGAGCATTTCTCAAATACTGTCTCTGCAGTGTCTGTAATCTGGAAAGGCATTCTCGTCTTCATCTGCGTGTTTTTATTTTTCTGACTTGACGGAAATTTTCCGTATGTAATTTTAAATATCGCGCTTCATTCCGCGCCACCACTTGTACGCCTTGATTCTTTCTAATGTCCTGATCATTCTCTGGTGCCCTCCCAAAGGATTTACATGCCCCTCCTTCAGTATGTTCTCCTTTTCCTCCGGACCAATTTCCTCTTCGCTATCTGCTTCTTGTTCGATTTATGCCGAGACTTGTGCTTGCCGCACGTTTACGTAATTTTCTTCCCCACTTGCTTGTGCTACAGAGATCTTCTCTGTCTCCATATTCTGTTTCGTATCTATCTCTTCATTCCCTTAGTGCCTTATTCTTCTTATCGCCTCCGCATTACTATTTAGCTTTCCTGGTTAGTATATTACCTCATATTCATACTCTTCAAGCTTTAGTCTCCACTTCAGGAGTCTCGAACTCGGATCTTTTACACTGAATATCCATGTCAGTGGCTTGTGGTTTGTTACCGCTGTAAACCTTCCTCCATATATAAGTGGTCAAAACTCTTTTACTGCATACACTATGGCCAACAATTCCAATTCTGTTGTGCTATAATTCAGTTCTGCCATGTTCAAAGATCTAGACGCATATGCAATGGGCAAGTCTTCGCCAACTTTCTTGCCTTGCGATAACACGGCTCCCAGGGCAGCGTTACTCGCATCCATTGTAATAATAAACGGTTTCATGAAATCTGGGAACTGGAGTAGCAGAGGATTTATCAGCTCCTCCTTCAGCTCTTCGAACGCATTGTTCGGTTTTTCTCCCCAGTTATACCCAACTCCTTTGTTAAAATGCTCATGAAGTGCATCTGCAATTTTGCTAAATTGTGCAATGAAACGGTTGTAATAGCCTATTAATCGGAGAAAGCCGTTTAATTCTTTCGTTGTTCCTGGCTGTGGAAAGAACTTTACCTTCTCCTACTTTGCCATATTCGACGCTATTCCTTTGTCAGTAATACAGTTACCTAGGAAGATTACTTTCTTCCTCATGCATTCATACTTGTCTGATTGCAGCTTCAATTTGTGCTCTCGCAACGTATCAAATATTTCCCGGAGCTTTTCGTTATACTTTTGCAGGTTTTTCCCATAACGTACTCTTTCATCTAAATAAACCAAACATTTCACACCTTGCAAACCTGCCAAAACTTTGTTCATTAATCTCTGGAAACATCCTGGGGCTCCCTTCAGTCCCATCAGCATTCTCTTATATTCATAATGTTGATAGTTCGAACGGAACACAGTTTTCTCTGTCCTTCTCGTCCGTCAGTATCTGATGGTATCCATTTACAAGGTCAAGTGTCGAGAAGTGTTTTGCTTGCCCTAGCCGGACCAAAATATCGGAGATGTTCGGTAGTGGAACTCCGTCGCATATAGCGATGTCATTTAATTGTCTGTAGTCCACTACGATTCTCCATTTCTGCTTGCCACTGGAATCTAACTTTCTAAGAACCAATAGTAACAGTGCGTTCCAGGCGCTCCTACTCTCAACAATTATGTCATCTCTTAACATGTGCTCTATTTGCTCTTTACCAGTTCTTTCTCCGCTCTGGGATCCGATAGGGTCTGGCTTTTATTACCTTCCCTTCATGTGCCGACGCAATTGGTATACTGTGCTTTTTATTGCCGAAGTATAGGACAATTTGTCACCTGGTAAATGAAATACATCTCCGTACTCCACGCTAACCTCCACTAGAGCCCTTTTATCTTCAGCATTCAAGTGATGCAATCTTAATTGCTTTCGCATAACAGTAGCACGACTTCCCGTCTTTCCTACGACATCCGTGCTACCTTTTACTTAACGTACTTTTATGAGTCTTACTAACTCTTCCATCATTAGCCTGATGTTTCTTTAATGAACTCTGTCCTCTGATAAGTTCTATGCCCTCACTATGAATTTAACATTTCGCCCTTTCACCAAGGGTTCAGGTACATGCACCACCTGTGCAAATTCCTGTCTTGGAATAATCATTTCTTTTTCGCTTTCCTGTAGTACGTTTCTGCCCACTCTTAATAACAGTATTCTTTCCTCTCGGGGCCCTATTTCCCCTCCCGCCTAATCCTGAATCCGATTAGATCCCATATCCCTTCGGTTCTTCTTCTACTACTGTCAAGGGTATATCTCACTCCTGCAGCCTTGTAATAACCTTATGCTCTGTTAAGAAATCTCTACCAATTAAACCGTCGTACGGGATGTCTAATCCCGATCCGTACACATGGAACTTGTGCCCGAGTTTACCAGCACATTCCACATTTAGTTGTATCCTTACTGCACCTATCGTACTCACGGCTTCGCTTGTTAAACCTTTCAGCCGAAGCCTATCTGCTACATTAATTCTAATTGCACTCTTCACTGCAATACTTGTTCTCTTTAGTAAACATAACTGTGCTCCTGTCTCTGTCAGTAACTTTAATTATACTTTTAACTCTATGCAGTACAATACTAAAACATCGTTCTCTGTTGCACATAAAAATGGTTCAAATGGCTCTGAGCACTATGGGACTCAACTGCTGTGGTCATCAGTCCCCTAGAACCTAGAACTACTTAAATCTAACTAACGTAAGGACATTACACACATCCATGCCCGAGGCAGGATTCGAACCTGCGACCGTAGCAGTCGCACGGTTCCGGACTGCGCGCCTAGAACCGTGAGACCACCGCGGCCGGCCTCTGTTGCACAGTCTATTACCCTAACTGTGGGTTTACCTCTCGCAACAAGCCCCAACTGTGTGGCCTTGCCGCCTCTTAGTTTCCCTGCACCACTTTACGGGTTCTACTAGATACTGTCACCCTGTCTTTTCTGCAGGCGTGCCAGGACTCTTCATGACAATCTTCAGCGTAGCGGCCATGCCGCTTAAGCTTAAAGCAGGCTAAGTCTTTTACTCTTGTACACGGGACTCCACAGTCACATGGTAAGTTGCAATGTGGACATCTACACTCCCGTAAACGTCCATCGCTTTCTCTGTTGTTGCCTTTGAAATCTCTTACTTCTATCGAATGAATTTTTCTTAGCCTCACCCGACATTCTGCATCGGTGTGCCCAGGCTGGTTGTACCCGTAGCAAATGTTGGTGAATTCATTACACGTCGTTGCCCGTACTCTACCCTCTGGCTTATTCTTCCTGCACTTGCTCGCAATATGACCTCTCAAACAGCAGGTGAAAGATTTTAATTCCTTAATATCTCTAGAGCTCGCCGCCGTTTACCTTCCATGGTTAAAGGTTGCTCTCGGAGCTAGTCCCCTCTCTTTCATGGACGGTACCGCACTCTGCTCTGGCAGTGCTAACTCCACTGCTGCCGCTAGCGTAATTTCATCGCCTCTGCTTCTTACTATCGTTTGGATTCTATCGTTGCTTAACCCTTGCATAAAACGGGCTCTTTCTAACGAATCGACTAATTCTATTGCACCTCGTCAATTCGACTTCCCCAATGCGCAATTGGCTATCCCTGTCCCTGTCTCGCTTGATAAATCTTACACGCGTAGTAGTCTATGGTGCGCTTACTTATCTTTTAAATGTGTTGCTACCGAAGAATGCTGAAGGTTACATGAAAAGGCTGGATGCCTACTGAAGAGACATTGAAACCAATCAGGAAGAAAAGAAATTTATGGCTCAAGTTGATTAGAAGTAGGGTTAAGCTGATAGGACACAACCTGAAAGATGAAGCACTGGTAACAGTGGCTTTGATGATTGAGGGAAGAGTGGGGGCCACCAATTGTAGAGAAGACCTGAGGCTCGACTATAATAATCAGGTTCAGGTACATGCAATATGAATTATTTATGTACAGATGAAGATCATGTATGAGATAGATTCCGAGGGTTGCCTCAAGTCAGTCTTCAGACTAAAGACCACAACAATAGTGATGAATTTATTTATTATTTATTTGTCATTTTCCTTTAGTCTGTTGTCTAGGTGTAAGAACACGTCAAATATTGCACATTTAAATTTTTAGCATAATTTCAAATGAGTCAGTATAATTGGGCATTATGTTGTTGAAAATAGCTAAAATATCTCCACAACTTAAAAAATATACAGATTACCCCTTTACCATTAAATGCACAGATGCATCAGAAATCTAGAAGGCACATGCCACTGGTCTCATGTAATATGCTACAATACTATATTACAGTTTTTGAAATTTATCATTCCTGATTACACTATATTATACAACACTACACTACGCTATTCATTACATTCCAGTACTTGGTATCAGGATGATATTAGGTTTCTCAGTTTGTTTGGGTGATTAGCCCCTGGCATACATAGACACAACTCAGAATTCACAGTGGCTGTACTGGAATGCTACCCAAGTTTGACGAGATTGGGAGGTAGCTGTCAGTGTCTCAGGAAATCCTTTCTGGTCATTCCCAAGGCCATCTCGTGGCTGACTCTGAAAAGCTGTTAATTGATGTTCTCCTGTTGTGTGTTCCAGTTATCATGAGGTGTGGCCTCTTCTTTATTGTCTCTCTAGGCCATGTAGACATACTGATCGAAAGCTATTTTAGCTGTCAGCAAGTCCAGTTTGTGCCAAAGCTCCACATTCCTTACCATGTTATAAACAAGTGCATTGTTAAATATCTGTGGTACGTTGCCATACATTTCGTTAGTAACTGGCATAGGGATCATATCCCGAATGGTAATATGTATCTTCCTTGGTCAGAAAGAAGGATGACATTCTTGAGCCTTCATTTTATGTTGGGAAGCAACTAGTAGGTTCTCCACCCCGTTTTTAGCTGGTCCCAGGTTTCTTTCATTTCTCTATCAATGTATGATAGTATTTCCTTGTTTTAAGTGGCTCTTGAGCCCAGTTTGTTCTTTACAATGTCATATTCGCCCTTCTTGAACAGAGCTTGTGTATCTCATTTCATCATTGCTAATTCCAGTGGTAATAACCGTAGCACCACCAGCAGCATCTCAGTCCGTGTGGTGCCTTACACATGTCAGGTGTGGGAGTATATTTAATTGTTTTGTGGTACAAGGAGACACTTTAGATGCTTGTATAAAATTATTAACTTAACCTTATGGACATAATCGGAATTGATTGAGGGAAACAATCAAAGTAATTGGAAGCCTAACTTCCATTATTGTTATTAGAGAGGATTGTCACAAGTTCACAATGAGTGAAGTGGCACAATGGTTAGCACACTGGACTCACGTTCATGACGGTGATGGTTGACATCGTCGTCTGGTCAATAAGATTTCTGTTTTTCTAAATCACTACAGACAAATGTCGGGATAATTCCTTTGAAAGGCCACGACCAGCTTCCTTCCCCATCCTTAACAAATTCCATCGATCTGCAACTCTCTAATGACCTCGCTTTCGATAGAACATTAAACTCTAATTTTTCTTTCATCTTTTTCATTCATGTGTTCACATGGAAGGTCCGCCCCAGTAGCTGAGTGGTCAGCGTGACGGATTGCCGTCCTCTGGGCCCGGGTTCGATTCCCGGCTGGGTCGGAGATTTTCTCCGCTCAGGGACTGGGTGTTGTGTTGTGTTCATCATCATTTCATCCCCATCCGGCGTGCAGGTCGCCCAATGTGGCGCCGAATGTAATAAGACCTGCGATATGGCGGCCGGACCTGCCCCGCGAGGGGCCTCCCGGCCAATGACGCCAAACGCTCATCATCATCATCACCTGGAAGCATTTTTATAAACACCTTATCACTGAAAAATTAAGCACATCAAGGTAGGCAATAAGATCGCTAATACACACAGCTATGGCGTCACTACTGGGAGCACCTGTAAACGCACTCACATTGTAATCATAATGAAAGATTCACATGGTTCCAACCCTTCCCATCAGAAGCGTCCTACACAGACCCAGAAAGTGAGAGAGAGTATATGTGTGTTGGTTTTCTGAAGGGAGGAAGGAGATAATAATCAAAACTACTTAGATGATGGGACACTGAGAGTGCAAAGATGCAGAAGGAAATTGGCCATGTCATTTCCAAAGGCTCCAATCTGGCTGATATCTATTTGTCCTAAATAACTTAGGCTATGCATGAAAAACACAGAAACGTAATTAGTGCTACTGAAAGCACTCACTGTATCCAAGATAGTAAAAGTGATATCCCAACATTATGGAAAAAACAGTAGCTTAAGTCGGAATAAGATGATGTATGCTCCAGTCGGATTCCTTCTTCATCAGTTTTTCTTTCTCCACGCAATAGCCTGTGGGTGTGGACATATAGCAGTTTTTGACAGCCGAAGTAATACTGGCAGAATAGAGCTGTGCAGGTAATGGCGTGTTCGCTGTTGTGATCCATCGCTCATTATATACAAGTAGATATTACTAGTCACTAGCATCATATAGTCATATCCCTCTTCCCGCCAATAAGAGACACCACTTTTCCCTCTTCCCGCCAGTAAGAGGAGGAGTTCTTCCTATGAGATGAGCACACTTCAGCTACCTCTGATTTTCATACGTGATGCTTAGAATGTGTTCATTATCACTGTTGGTGAACCTGTCAACTTTGCTGCTTTCCCCACGCTCTGAAATCAAAATAGGGGAATGGGGTTTGCGGATAGGGTAACAGCATACAGCAAAACGTGTCTTCTTGAGCGCAGCTCCTACAGTGCCATCTTCCGTTGGTCGCCGCTACGTCACATCTTACGAGTGTGTTCACCCTGCACCCCAGGCTGAAACTTGATGGGCCTCAAAATTTATGAGCTTCAAAATTCGATGAGACAGAAAAATGTGAAAACAAAACCAAACGAATAATGAAATCATTGTTGTGTAATATGGCAGTAATTGGATAGCGGAGAACCACCTCTGGCAGCACCTGTGTCATTATCACCTTTCGGCTAGGGCTGGCTAGGACGCGCCTCGATTGTAAACCCTTTGATTTGCAGTGCAGTGTTCACACTAGCACTGCGGCCGGGCCGCGCTTGCACAGCAATAGCCGAAACGAGCGGCGCGGGCCGCAGCCAGAATCCTGAATATTCCCCTCTTGAGCCGGCGGCCCGTGCATGCCAGTGGAGCTACACTTCAGGCTCTGCAGTAAACGTATAACATGTCTCCCATCTGTTTTGTCACAAATATTACACCAAATGTTAATAAGCCTTTGTCACTCAACATGCTGTTTTCGTCAATAGGTCTCACTGAAGACGAAAAAAAGTTCATGTTTTGTTTTAATTTATTTTATGCACAAATTTCTTAACATTTAAGTTGTAGAACAGTTACAGCATCAACTCTACACCAAAATACTCTATTCCTGGCATTCTATCATTTATTGGAAAACTTTATCTGATAACCTGCACTAATTATAATGTATTACTATAGCTCATGTTTCATAAACCACTGTTTTTAATGTTGTGGCACAGATCATCTCTTTCTGCATGTGTATGCACCCTCCGAACTCACCGCAAAATCACCACCACACACACACACACACACACACACACACACACACACACACACACACACATATATATATATATATATATATATATATATATATATATATATATATATATATGGCTATTACAAATGATTGAAGCGATTTAATAAATTCACTGTAGCTCCATTCATTGACATATGATCACGACACACTACAGATATGTAGAAAAACTCATAAAGTTTTGTTCGGCTGAAGCCACACTTCAGGTTTCTGCCGCCAAAGCACTCGAGAGCGCAGTGAGACAAAATGGCGACAGGAGGCGAAAAAGCGTATGTCGTGCTTGAAATGCACTCACATCAGTCAGTCATAACAGTGCAACGACACTTGAGGGCGAAGTTCAACAAAGATCCATCAACTGCTGACTCCATTCGGCGATGGTATGCGCAGTTTAAAGCTTCTGGATGCCTCTGTAAGGGGAAATCAACGGGTCGGCCGGCAGTGAGCGAAGAAACGGTTGAACGAGTGCAGGCAAGTTTCACGCGTAGCCCGCGGAAGTCGAAGAATAAAGCAAGCAGGGAGCTAAACGTACCACAGCCGACGGTTTGGAAAATCTTACGGAAAAGGCTAAAGCAGAAGCCTTACCGTTTACAATTGCTACAAGCCCTGACACCCGATGACAAAGTCAAACGCTTTGAATTTTCGGCGCGGTTGCAACAGCTCATGGAAGAGGATGCGTTCAGTGCGAAACTTGTTTTCAGTGATGAAGCAACATTTTTTCTTAATGGTGAAGTGAACAGACACAATGTGCGAATCTGGGAGGTAGAGAATCCTCACGCATTCGTGCAGCAAATTCGCAATTCACCAAAAGTTCACGTGTTTTGTGCAATCTCACATTTAAAGTTTACGGCCCCTTTTTCTTCTGCGAAAAAAACGTTGCAGGACACGTGTATCTGGACATGCTGGAAAATTGGCTCATGCCACAACTGGAGACCAACAGCGCCGACTTCATCTTTCAACGGGATGGTACTCCACCGCACTTCCATCATGATTTTCGGCAAACAGGAGATTGGAAAACCGATGGATCGGTCGTGGTGGAGATCATGATCAGCAAATCATGTCATGGCCTCCACGCTCTCCCGACTTAACCGCATGCGATTTCTTTCTGTGGGGTTATGTGAAAGATTCAGTGTTTAACCCTCCTCTACCAAGAAACGTGCCAGAACTGCGAGCTCGCATCAACGATGCTTTCGAACTCATTGATGGGGACATGCTGCGCCGAGTGTGGGAGGAACTTGACTATCGGCTTGATGTCTGCCGAATCACTAAAGGGACACATATCGAACATTTGTGAATGCCTAAAAAAACTTTTTGAGTTTTTGTATGTGTGTGCAAAGCATTGTGAAAATATCTCAAATAATAAAGTTATTGTAGAGCTGTGAAATCGCTTCAATCATTTGTAATAACCCTATATATATATATATATATATATATATATATATATATATATATATGGTTCTAATGGCTCTGAGCACTATGGGACTTAACATCAGTGGTCATCAGTCCCCTAGAACATAGAACTACTTAAACCTATCTAACCTAAGGACATCACACACATCCATGCCCGAGGCAGGATTCGAACCTGCGCCTAGAACCGCTAGACCACCACGGCCGGCTATATGTGTGTGGGAGCGAAAAGCGTCCTTACCAGATGTCAGTGTGTTGTGAAGTACAGCATCACTAAAAAAAAGAAAAAAAGTACTGGGTCAAACATTGAAGAAGAGGTTTTAAAACTCGAAAATGTGTATAATGAATAGGAGACAGTGAGTTCAGTAAAAAGTTCTGCTTTAAAACAATGACTGTGCACTAGTCCAACTTATTTCATCGTTATAGACAAACTTCGCTCCTTGCGTTGTACTCCCGTAAAAATATATTATGTTTTGAAATTTTCGTCTTCCATGTGCTTCAGCTCATACTGAAACGTATTGTTACTCGTTTCTGAAGGACATAGGGAGAAAACTCTATCTGTCTTTCAGTATTCATAAGACGAGGCCATAACCACCCATTCCCTATGTGCCTCAAAATTCGATGAGACACAAAAATGAGAAAACGAAACAAAAAGAATAATGAAATCATTGTTGTGTAAGATGGCACTAATTGGATAGTGGCGCAACAAATCTGGCAGCACCTGTCTTACTTTGACCGTACAGCTGTGAAACAGTGTGCATGTTTTGGCGCTGCGGACAAGTCCACAAAGCTGGGAAAAACTATGCAGCAACAGACAGTGACGCATAAATCGTATCCTTTAAACTGGTTTGAACTGCATCACGATGTAACACAACAGTTGACCGTAATTAATTTACCTGTTTGGCAGTGTTCGGGGCTATGCTGAATCCGCGCATTTTTCTTGCAGTTAAAGTAAAAAAAAATCGGAATGTAAGCACCTTTGAGATGCCGAGAACGTCGTAGTTTTGTCATCGAATGATCCAGAAAAGCATGCATTGAAACGTAATTCCACTTAGCTTTGGTTTCATTGCATGAATTTCCTAAAATGAATACTATTCGCAAGAGCTATAAACAGTTATTTGAAAGTTTAGCTAGTGGCGATGTAAAGCATGTAATTACTTACAGCATGTGGTATTGTACAGCACTTGCGCAGAACTACAAAAGCGAAAATGTTAAAAATGCACATCCCACGTATTAGTCAAACTAAGGCAGAGAAACATCTATAAATGTAATTATGTTTTTCAGCATCTGCAGTTTTTCATCTCCAACAAGAAAGAAA
Source organism: Schistocerca serialis cubense (assembly GCF_023864345.2). NCBI lineage: Eukaryota > Metazoa > Arthropoda > Insecta > Orthoptera > Acrididae > Schistocerca > Schistocerca serialis. The sequence goes on along the minus strand of NC_064640.1, from coordinate 466,081,943 downwards.
TTAAGTGCAATGTTGCAACCTTTTATTGTAGTCCATCAACACCAAAATCTCATCTGAGATAAATTTCTTCTTCTCTTCTAATTGGAAATACTATGTGTTATGCTGGTAATTGTAGGATGTGAACCAAAAATAATTTTTTGCATTTCATAATATAATGTGCAGCCCCTTGTATCGGCGGAGGAAAAATTTGTATATTTTTCGATTTTGCAAGACATAGATCATTATAACAAGACTACGGATCGACACTAGGGCTAAACCAATCGCTAGTAATCTGTTTTATTATATTCTGCTGTGTTTGACACTACGCTAAACCAAATAAATTCCGTGGGCTCGCGATCACGGCATTAAAGTCACTCAATAAATCTCATTTACATCTGAAAGAAGACATGTATTTGTGTACGCCATTTGAAAAGCAAAAGGTTCACGTGGTTGACAAATAGCGTCATGTCACAATGACAACTACGAATTATGAAAAGGTAAATGGTTTATTAGGAAACTAAGGTGCTACACTGATTGGATGATTAAAGGGATATAACTACTAGGTCGTCTGCCCTTTTTCGCTGAGAAGACAGGTCAAAATGACTGCAGGTCTGTGGTACCACACCGCGCAAAACCCAGAGAATGGAAACTCCAAGGTCTACGAAAGTTCAACGAAGGCGAGATAAGGGACAAAAAACAAGAAATGGATATAGAGGTAGGGACGAAGACTGGCCAGATCGAGTTATCAGCCGGAAGGCCAGAAAGCTGAGCGTAATGAGGGAACATACACTATGTGATCAAAAGTATTCGGACACCCCTAAAAACATACGTTGTCCATATTAGGTGCATTCTGCTGCCACCTACTGCCAGGTACTCAATGTCAGCGACCTCAGTAGATATTACACATCGTGAGAGAGCAGCAAGGTGTGCTCCGCAGAACTCATAGACTTTGACAGTGGTCAGGTTATTGGGTGTTACTTGTATCATACATCTGTACGTGATATTCCTACTCTCCTAAACATCCCTAGGTCCACTGATTACGATCTTATAATGAAATGGAAACGTGAAGGGAAACGTACAGCACAAAAGCGTGCAGGCCGACCTCGTCTGTTCACTGGCAGAGACCGCTGACTGTTGAAGAGGGTCGTAATGTGTAATAGACAGACATTAATCTAGACCATCAAACAGGAGTTGCAAAATGCATTAGGATCCACTGCAAGTACTGTGGCAGTTACACGGCAGCTGAGAAAACTTGGATTTCTTGGTCGAGCGGCTGTTCATAAGCCACAAATCACGCCCGTATATGCCAAACGAAGCTTCGCTTGGAGTATGGAGCGTAAACATCGGATTATTGGACAGTGGAAAAACGTTGAGTGGAATGACGAATCACGGTACACAATGTGGCAATCCGATGGCAGGGTGTGGGTATGGCGAATGCCGTGTGAACGTCTTCTGCCAGAGTGTGTAGTGCCAACAATGACATTCGCAGGCGGTGGTGTTATTGTGTGGTCGTGTTTTTCATGGAGTGGGTTTGCAGCCTTCGTTGTTTTGCGTGCCACTATCACATCACAGGCCTACATTGATATTTTAAGTACCTACTTGCTTCGCACTGTTGAGGCGCAAGTCGTGGATGGCGATTGCATGTTTCAACACGATCGAGCAACTGTTCATCATGCACGGCCTGTGGCAGAGTGGTTAACGACGATTAAATCACTGTAATAGTCGGGCCTGCAAGGAGGCCTGACCTAAATCCTACAGAACACCTCTGGGATGTTTTGGAACGCCGACTTCGTGCCAGTCCTCACCAACCGACATCGATACCACTCCTCAGTGCAGCCCTCCGTGAAGAACGGACTGCCATTCTCCAAGAAACGTTCCAGCACCTGACTGAACGTATGCCTGTGAGTGTGGAAGCTATGATCAAGGCTAAGGGTGGGCCAACGCCATACTGAATTCCAGCACTATCGATGGAGAGCGCAACGAACTTGTAAGTCATTTTCAGCCAGGTGTCCGGAAACTTTTGATCGCAGAATTTACGTCCCACAGCCCCCGCCACCTAGCAGAGGTACCCCACTCTGAAATTACATAGGAAAGACTAGCAACAAGGACAGGGTAAGACACTCAAAGAGAAACGACGTATGAACTTGTGTAACAGACCACGTGAGAGGGGGGAAGAAGACTAAACGAGCAGGTTGGATGAGGACCGGGCTGCACCACGAAGCCCTGACAGCAGCAGCCCGGTATGGTCAGAGGAGGCAACAGAGTACTCTGCCAACCCCTCAGTGGGTCGATAAGGTTAAGAGATCCTCCCTGAAAGAGAGTGATAAAAGCCTCCTTCACAAATAAAACGTATCACTCAGGCGCTGAGGCGAAACTACGATGCTACTCTCTCTACGTGCAGGAAAATCAAATGTTTTAACGTGAATATTATTTTTCAAAATCTACTGAGAAACGCTACTAAGAAATCACGCAAGACCAAAAGTTGTAGAGTTTTCTTTTTTTACTAGGTAAGTAAAGCTTTTAAGAAATACACTATTTATAAAACGAAGTGGTGTAGTCTTATACACCACCAAGAGTTTCTAACACCTTGAAAATAAGGAAGTGAATTTTTCCCTTCTTCGCGGTGCTGGCTCGGCGCGAGGTATGAACGCAGCTATGCTATGCTATGACTATTTATGGTTTCTATGTTCACGACGTGGAAGCGCTAATGGGCAGTAGCATTACTGCGATTGGTTGTTAGGTATTGGGGCAACGTTACAGCTTTCCTCAAGGCCTGGAGACGAAGCCAGAGAGTCGCTCTTGTACTCAGGCCAGCAGCGGGAGGCAACAGGTGGCACGCCGGCCACTGTTCTCTGCGCGCTATCTGTTTCCACCCACTGCAGCTAACCTGCCCTATCGACCCAGCAGAAGCGGCCCGTACGCCACCCCTTGCAGCTCGCTGTTTTACTGTGTGTGAGGGTGATTTTCGAGAACCGGGATTCACGTTGAGGTCAGGGTTTGACGCATACTACAGTTGGATACACTTAGTTTCTTGGTGAATCTCCTCATTTAACTGATAAGAAACCATTCTGGATACACGGACATTAGACGGGAATGGTGAAACCTTAGTCCTTAGTTACTTCCGAACAAAATGAGAAATACATACAGTTTTTACGAAGAATTAAATTTAACAGCAAAGCTGTAATCAACAGCCAGTCATAAAACTGTTTAATATGTATAGCAAAGTGCTCACGCAAATGCCAAGCGGAGGAACCGAAGATTGCAGAAGCGATGGTCAATATCAGACGCCTGAATCAATGCTTACTGTCTCCGAATCCACTTATGAAAGGTGTCTTCCACAAATCAGTGCTGTACAAACAAGAACTCTCCCTTTTTTCTCAGTATTCAGATTTCCTGTCAAAGTAGGAAAAATTCTGCAAGTAGCGCATCTTCGCTACAATCTGTCAACGTTTCTGTAGAAAAGTTTCAGCACATAAGCAGCCAGTGTATCGTCACTGACCTATTTTATTATTAAGTTACGTCTTGTGAAAAATTGTTTGTAATGTAGCAAATAATAGACGTTATTATGCACATTGAGATGGAACTGTAGCTTCGACTTAGCAGTCGTTTAAGCGTTCGATATTTCTACACCAGTGTAACTGAATTCGGCTGAGAAAAAAAAACCATGCGAGCTCTATAAACAAAACATACAATTGTTGAAGTTCTCAAGTTGTTTAAGAAGACATGTACACCCAGACAAAATTACGAGGAAAGCAGACTGCTCTACAAGGAAAAACAAATGAATTGTGGAATGTTGATAAGCATTTTGAAGACTTGAGATCTCGTGTGTTCTAATATCTACAATAGCATAGTATGTTCATATTTTACAGTGTGTCTGACAACTCATATGTTTCCGAAACGAGAAAAAAAAACTGAAAAATGCAATTGGCCAGGGATGCACCGATGTCAGTGGCTGACACAATGGATAAGCATTCACAATCCTTAAATGTAAACAAACATCATACTAAAAAAAGTTACGTGTTTTAGTGGTACATATGTTTTGTCTACGGAGGTACAGTTAGTGACTTGCTTTCACTGTTCTAGACGTCATAGTTCCTGAAATTCGTAGACTTTAAAGGATGGCAACGGACCTACAGTTTCTTCCGTAATGCGCAGAACAAGGGTTGCCTACAGCTTGATTCAGATGATTGCAGGCAACCCGCATTAAGGCAGAAACTGTGGCACCGTTTCCGTTACTTCCAGTAAGTATTCCAGAAGGTATAAGTTAGATTTAGAGCAGTGAAACCAAGTATGCCATCACTAATTGTACCTCTGATTTTCATATCTGTAGTAATGTAAGATTTTTTAAAAAAAACGTAACTTTGAGTTGAAAGTGGTATTTATTTACATGTACCGGGGAAGGAGACCAGACAGCGAGGTCATCGGTCTCATCAGATTAGGGAAGGACGGCGAAGGAAGTCGGCCGTGCCCTTTGAAAGGAACCATCCCGGCATTTGCCTGGAGCGATTTTAGGGAAATCACGTAAAACCTAAATCAGGATGGCCGGACGCGGGATTGAACCGTCGTCCTACCGGTTGTGCATCCTGCTTACAGTGTCAGCACATGACATAGGTGTATCCGTGGCCTGTTGCATTTTTCAAGTGTCATTTCATTTAGGAAAGGTATGATGTGACAAAGTTAGGTGGCACACCCTGTGTATATTGTGAGTCATGTAAGACGTAACGCTGCATATGTTTCGTTAGCGGTTCCAGATACCGAAAAGAGGTTTTCAAAAGATAGTACGCAAAGGGTCACGAACTTCGATATGTGATAAAGAGTCTTATCTTTTGTATCGATCCAGATATGGAAGGAAATATAGTTTTTTAGATAAGAGTGATATACTTTTGCTAATGACATTCGGAAGCGCTTGACAAGACGAGTACAGATCTATAATGTACATCTTTATTTATTTCAATTCATTGGATTTCGGGTCGTGCCCATTCAGCCATGTCAGTAATGGAAAGCAAAACGATAGCATATCGGAGACCAATTCGTTAGTTACGATGATATGAACGTAAGGATAACAAAAGACCAAGACCCCGAGTGGAGAAAATCTCCGACCCAGCCGGGAATTGAACCAAGGCCGCTTTGTTTAGCAAAAAGGCTTGTTAATTTAGAAGTTGAAACGTAAGAGAATCCGGGAAATACTCTGAAATATAAAGGTGTGTCGGCCGGAATCGGTGTTGCGTTGTGAACACGCTCAGGCCAGGCTAGATCGTGGTTTCAGGTGTTTCGATCATTTACTTGTTTGCATTTTAGAACTAGCAGGAACTGTGTCTTCTACCTGCAGGTCTATTCTGCTTCAACATTACTTGTATACAGACATGTACACCAATGAGAAGAAGTTAGACATGCTACTTTCATACGGCGAATGTCAAAGAAATGCTATCGCATTGATCCAACGGTATAGGGATGTCTATCCTGATAGTCGCTGTCCGTCGCGCCAGGCACATGCATTAATTATTGGTTCACTAGCGCTAACAGGTAGCTTCAACATCACATAGTGAACGAAGAGTGCAATTGACAGAGCACATGAAGAAGCTGTTCTAGCTTTCACGCTTGTAACTCCTCATTGTAGCACGAGATGTACTGCAAGTAATGTGGGATTAGCCAGACGAGTGTCATTTGTATCTTGCATCATCAGCCAAACTCTCCTTAATGATATGTCACTATGTCAGTAACTGTAAGACGTGACTTCGAACGTGATACAGAGTTTTATGGGTTCACTCTCTGTCTGGGACACGGCTCTACGTTTTTTCCAACATGGTGCTCCATGCAAATTACATTGTGTGACCTTACTTCATCCCAGTGGTGCTAAAGAAAACTATGTACACTTACTTTCTTACGAACTTTCTACCCGCTCTTCTAGACGAGGTACCTCTAGATAAGTGAGAGTACATGTGTTTATAACACGACGTCTGCCCAGGTTGCTGTTCGCGTGTTGCAACTCTAGTACTGAATGAATAGTTTCCTAATCGTTGGACAGGATGAAATACTGCACAACAATGGCCGGCAAGTTCCTCTGATTTGACTTCTTGATTTCTTTGTATGGGGAGAACTGAAAGATGCGGTCTATCACGAAGCTCCAACTACGCCAGGCTACATTCGCAGTACAACCGCCATAGCACGTAACGGCATATCATCCAGGGTAATTTCTTCTGTTCGTCTATCTCTCGAACGGTGGTTGAAAATTTGCCTAGTAGTCGATGATAAACAAATTGACCACATGCTTAAGTAAAGTATAAAACTATAATTCGTTGAAAAATATTTCTCTTGGGGGTGCCATGTCGTTTGTCATTCTGAATAAAATATTTAGTTTACTTAAAGTGTATTCACTGTAATTACAATTATGAGTACTACAGGACTTGTTCTACCTTTAAGAAGCATTCACGTGTCTCCAGGCAAAGATAAGTCAGGTATTATTTTGGTTTCTGTAAATCTGAGAAAGTTATTACAGCAGTTTTTTTCCCGTAATGAAATATGAACGACCGACGTTACTGTTTCGGCTTTGACAAGCGAACAACAATGCGGTGGATTTACTCGTAAATGGACAACTGCCAGACGTAAAGTTAATGTTCCTACAAAAACCGGGAAACGTACAGGTATTTGAAATAGTGGTCCTAGGCCCCATCTCAAATGCCAGAACCTACCATATGGCGTTGTTGTGGATACAACACTCATAGCTCATCCGGTATTTGTCGTATAGCAAATGAGTGGTCTTAGCATCGTAAGCCTGAGTTGCTGCATATAACCTTAGAGCCTGGGATAAGTGCTTTAAAGGTTGTGTTTACAATGCAACAGCGAACTATCGCCACATTGCCTTCCAGTTTCAGTTAATTTCGACAAACTGCAGGGACAGCTTCCTAACTAAAAATGGAGGAAAAAGTTCCTGTGGACATGTGTCCAGAAATGGACGTGCAACGACAACAAATCTTCCTGAAACACAGTGCACAGCTTCATCGCATTTACGTAGCAACAGGTGCTCATGGGATTGCAAGTGATCGAGATGGTAGCGGTTGTTATGCAGGATACGCACAATCGTTCCTTGGCGGGCCACTTAGGTATTCTTTGTACTAGGATTCGCGTCAATCACACATCCCACACCACATAAGGAACACACCGCACGTGGTCAGAGGAAGTGCTGTTCATCAGCGTCATCTACCGTGGCAACGATGCATTTCATAGGACCTTTTATTCTCCATTTTCAGTCGGGAATCCGTGCCCGCAGTTTGTCGGTTTTATTATGTTCACTCTCTATATTACATTTCATGTCTCTCCTGTGAATCTTGAGGCCTATCTTCTCTGGTGTTTCGGCAGATATTTGCTATTTGGTTTTGGCACTGTGAAGCTGAGTCAGCCCAGACAACTACTACTCGTAACGTTTTGTATGTGCCCCAGTGTCAACAGAAAGTATATATGTATATATGGACAGAAACAGTTTGAAAAACTTGTAACGGTGCTGGAGGGTAGGTTGTGCCGAGAAATAATTGTCTAAAAAATCTCTTAAGTTAGTCTGTCAGGCCGTTGCGTTTACTGTAAAACGATCTTAAAGGGTCTGAAATTTTGTGTGATGTCGTTGGTGTCTGTGAGGGTTCTTGTTTAGGTATAGCCGTGCTGCCTCTCGACCATTTCCATCTCCTTGGCCGTACAAAAATACCACATTGGCATGTTCCCGACATGAATAACAGGATGGTATTCATGTCGGGAACAAACCAAGATCGTGTATAGCCTAGCAGATGGAAATGGTCGAGAGGCAACACGGCTATACCAAAACAAGTACCCTCACAGACACCAACCACATCACACAAAATTTCTGACCCTTGAAGATCGTTTTACAGTGAACGCAATGGCCTGACAGACTAACTTCAGATTTTTTTACAATTATTTCTCAGCACAACCTATCCTGCAGCACGGTTACTAGTTTTTCAAACTGTTTCTCTCCATGTGTATATAGAGCTCCGATTGATTTTTCCGTCACTAACGTTACGATGTATAGCATAAAGTAGGGTTTCTACGGAAGCATTTAGACAATCGTTTTTCTCTCGCTCTATTTGCGAGTGGAACAGGAGAAGAAATGACTGGTAGTGGTACAAGACACCCTCCGCCACGCATCGGATGCTGATTTTGGAGTATGTATGTATGTGCAGATATAGATAGATGTAAATGGGATAACAGTGAGTAGTTTCTGGAATTCCATGGAGAATACGTCCACGAATACTTCACTTGTAGGGTACTGCTCGACCTCAATGTTAGGAAAGACACCCTCATAAAGATTACACAGGCCAACGATGGTAAAACTTTTTTGCAGATAATACCTTATTACGTTACTTATGGTGGTAAATCCAAATATGATACTTAAAAATCTGTATTACCCACCATTTCTTCACATTTTACAATTAAATTTATTAAATTAAGCAATTTCTTAAAGAATTTAACAGCTTTTATATAGTTAAAATAATTTAAAAAGGAGGAGTAATGAATGTAGACTATACGTTGGTAACACTGTTGAAAAAAATTTGCTGGCAGGTCGATGCTATTTTTTAGTAACACATGGTGTTTTGTTTACTGTCAACCAAACCTCACTTTTCCGTTTCCTGTACATGTGCTCAGTACAATGTCTAATCGTAGTTATAAAAGCTCTGATGACAGTTTTTGTTATATTTGAGGTGAATTTACTATTAAAAAGCACCAAAGAAACATTACAGACATTGTAAAAAGTTTACATCATACTTTGGATCTACACTTGGTGATAAAAATAAACCTCGGGCGCCACGTAAGGTATGTTATGTGTGTGCGTTGAACATCTGAGAAAATGGTCGAAAAAGGAGAAAAAAACCCTTTAGTTTTGCTGTTCCTCTGATATGGGGGGAGCCGAGAAATCATTCCGATGATAGCTACTTTTGCAGTGTTGATATTACTGGTCGTAATTCGAAAAACAAGTAGGTAATAAGCTACTCTAACCTTCCTTCCCCCATCCGACCAGTAGGGCATGGTGTAGAACTCCTGCTTCCTGAACCACCACATGATTTAAATTTCATTCCAGCAGAAGTATTTTTTGATATAAATCTGATTCACATGAACAAGATGATGATGAATTCCACTGTAATACAAAAAGTCTATAGTCCAAATTGTTTACTCAGACCGAGCTTAAAGATTTGGTTAGGTATCTGGGCTTAACGATAGGAAAAGCTGAATTGTTTGGCTCTAGATTAAAAGTAAAGAAATTATTGGCAGTTGTAAACTGAATATACATGTATAGAAAGAAAGAGCAGCAATTTTCCAAGTTTTTTCAACACGAAGGAGATTTAGCGTACTGCTCAGACATCCCAAGTCTGATGAATGAGTTTGGTATTGAATAAAAAAAGGAAGACTGGAGACTTTTTTGATCTATACAAAACTAGTTTAAAGGCTGTTTTATTACACAATGGTAACATGTATGCATCTATACCTGTTGGACATTGTGTTCATATGAAAGTAAGCTATGAAAACCTAGAAATCGTGCTTAATGAAATAGGCTATTCTATTCAGGACTCGATGGTACGTGGCGATCCAAAAGTACCATGAATGCTCCTTGATCAGCAAGGCGGCTTTACCAAATTTTCATATTTCTTATGTGAATGGGACAGTAGGGCTAGTGATCCACACTGGTGCAGATAGAACTGACCTGTGAGAGAGTCTTTAAAACCTGGCGAGAAAAACCTTCTACGCAAAAACCTTGTAGATAAAAAAAAACATACTTACCACTTCTACATATAAAATTAGGTCTAATCAATCAGTTTGTAAAGGCTTTGCCTAAAGATGGACCATGTTTTAAGTATCTCTGCCACAAGCTTCCACACCTTTCAGAAGCTAAACTAAAAGGAGAAAATTGATATTAGATGTTGACTCTGAATCCACAATGACCTTAAATGAGAATGAAGCATAGCTATCACTCAAGCCAATCGTTAGAAAGTTCTTAGGGCATGAATAAGACCCAGAATAGGTTTCTGTTACTGCTGTGTTGGCAGAAGAGCCAACACCGTGTTGCTAGAGGAGGCCCATATGCACGCGTTTAATTACACGAGGACTGGCGTGAGGTCTAGAACAGGTCAGAGAGATAAGACTAGCAATACGGGAGGTAACTGGTAGAATACTTAACTTTAATCCATAATTGGTGTACATCGCTCTTGACGGTATGTTAATAAGAAGCTAAATATAAACTGGTAATGGCGCCTTGCTAGGTCGTAGCAAATGATGTAGCTGAAGGCTATGCTAACTATCGTCTCGGCAAATGAGAGCGTATTTGTCAGTGTAGCATCGCTAGCAAAGTCGGCTGTACAACTGGGGCGAGTGGTAGGAAGTCTCTCTAGACCTGCCATGTGGTGGCGCTCGGTCTGCAATCACTGCCAGTGGCGACACGCGGGTCCGACGTATACTAACGGACCGCGGCCAATTTAAAGGCTACCACCTAGCAAGTGTGGTGTCTGGCGGTGACACCACATTCCTCCCCCGCAAATCGGCGAACGGTGGTGTTATAAGGCTTCCGCCCGCCGTGGGGAGGACCCCATGTTGACGTATGCGACGAGGTGGGGAGCCTAACAACAGGCGAGGCTGTGCCACCCGCACCCGGCCATTTGGTCCGAGGGGAGCTAGGAAACGCCTGAAAACCTAGTCCAGGGTGCACGCCAACATGCGGTGTATGCGCCCTTAGAGAGACAGGAGGGGCCAAAGGGTCGACCTCCATCGAGTCGGGGCACCCGACGGGCGAAGACGCCATTTGGTCCGGAGCGGGCAAGAGTCCCATGTCGGAAGACAGCTGGTCACGGGAAGCGATCGGCGGCGCATGACCCAGGGAGGCGCCCGGCGGCTGCAGCGACGCGTCCACTGCCGGCGGCACCGGCGGGAGAACAGGCGGCGGCGGCGGCGGCGGCGGCGGCGGCAGCGGCGGCGGCGGCGGCGCGTCGCCATGGGGCAAAATGGAAGGCATCGTCGGTAACACCTGGGGATGAGGCGAGCCAGTAGATGGGTCCCCAGGGCGCTGACCGGACGGCAGCGTCGCTGAAAGCAGACGGGGAGCGGCAGAACCCGTGCGACTACAGAGGCGCAGCTGATTGAGATGCCGACGCACCTCACCAGAGGCCACCAAAACCAGATACATAGCGCGGCCGAGGCAGCGAAGAATGCGCCCTGCGAGCCAACGCCGTGAACCGCGATAGTTGCGATAGTATACAACGTCGCCTGGAGCAAAAGCAGGTGGCTGCCGCTGCACAGGAACCTGATGCGGCGGATGTAGCAAAGACATCAAGGTTCGATGAGGACGACCGTGGAGCAACTCAGCCGGCGAGCGACCATCTCGGGGCTGGGAGCGATACGAGGACAAAAAGAGCAATAACGCGTCCTCCCTAGAATGCGACTCTTCCAACATCAACATCTGTGACTTGAAAGTCCGAACCAATCGTTCAGCGGCACCTTTTGACTGAGGCGAAAACGGCGTGGATGTCAGATGCTGAATACCATTGGCCTTGCAGAATGACTGAAATTCTGCGGACATGAATTGTGGGCCATTGTCGGAAACAATAGTCTGTGGAAGACCTTCAATGCAAAAGATAGCGGATAACGCTTGGATGGTGGCAGATGACGTCGTGGAAGACATCCGGACAACAAAAGGAAAATTACTGAAGGAATCGACAACTACCAACCATCGAGCATTCCAGAACGGACCAGCAAAATCGATGTGTAAGCGTTGCCAAGGGGAAGTGGCTTTTGGCCATGCAAAGAATTTCCGCTGTGGTGCGGATTGTTGTTCGGCACACGCCATGCAAGAAGAAAACATATTCGTAATCGCAGCACCGATTCAGAACTAAGTACAGCACTGACGAGCAAGTAGTTTCGTTCGCACTATACCCCAATGTCCTTTGTCGAGAAGCCGTAAGAGAGAGGACTGTAACGAACGTGGGACCACGACACTGGACTGATCATTATCAGAACGCAACACGAAAACACCACGTCGAACAAAACGACTCTCCTTGTGAGCAAAAAATCGGCGAACCAACGGATCCTCGATCCGTGACTTTGACAAGGGCCACTGTGTAGCAACAAAACGCAAAACGGGAGCAAGGACAGGGTCAGCAGCTGTGGCTGTAGCTACGCGACGAAAATCAATCGGAAACGATTCGACCACGTCATCGGTTTCCGCATCAATGAGCATGCAAGCAAGTTCGGACGAATCAAATGCTCTATCCTCAGCAACAGGCAAACGGGACAACGCATCGGCGTTTCCGTGCTTAGCAGTGGACCGATACAAGATATCGTAGCGGTACTGCGAGAGGAAAATAGACCAGCGAATGAATTTCTGCGCTGTACGTGGAGGGACAGGCTGGTTCGGATGAAAAAGCGACGTCAAGGGTTTGTGGTCGGTGATGATGGTAAAGTGACGACCATACAAGAAATCGTGAAACTTTGTAACACCAAATACGAGAGCCAAGGCTACTTTCTCGATCTGTGAATAATTTCTTTACGCAGACGAGAGCAATTTGGACGCAAAGGGAATAGGGCGTTCATGCCATCCATCTTTGTGCGCAAGCACAGCACAGATCCCGAAATCCGACGTATCTACCATCAACAAAAGGGGTTTCTGGGGATAGAATGGCGTAAGGCAAGTACTGGAAAGCAACGCCGATTTCAACTGGCGGAAGGCGCGTTCGCATTCCGTCGTCCAGACAAACGGAACACCTTTACGGCGTAAGCGATGAAGCGGAGCTGAAATGGAAGAGGCATGTGGCACATATCTGTGGTAATAATTAATTTTTCCCAGCACACTCTGTAGCTGCTTCAAATTCTGCGGCGAAGGCAAGTGTTGTATGGCACCGAGGTGTTCTGGACTGGGATGTATGCCTTTGGGCATTGATTACCTGACCCAGATAGGGTAAGTCACGAGCAAAAAACACACATTTGTCATTCCGCAAGCGAAGACCATTTTGTCGCAAGACCTGAAATAATGTTCTTAGATGGGCTAAATGTTCTTCTTCTGTCTTTCCTGAGATCACAATATCGTCCAGATAGTTTGCTGCAGTAGGGACCGAGGCACGAACAGTTTGCAGATATTGCTGAAACAAAGCAGGGGCGGATGCACACCCGAATGGGAGTCTTTTGAATCGATACAAACCAAGATGCGTGTTAACCACCAAGACGCGCTGGGATTCGTCGTCCACTGGTATTTGCAAGTACGCATCTGCTAAGTCCAACTTCGAAAAATATTTACCCGGGCGCAGTTTGTCAAAAAGATTTTCTGGGCGGGGTAAAGGATAAGTTGCAATCACTAGTTGTGGATTCACCGTTGCCTTGAAGTCTACACAAAGTCTCAATTTTCCTGAAGGTTTTGGCAAAATTACTAAGGGTGATGCCCAGAGAGAAGCCTGCACATGTTCAATTACACCTTGTGATTCCAAATCATGTAACGTTCGTGCGACCTCATCACGCAATGCATGGGGAACATTGCGCGCTCTGAAAAATTTTGGTTGCGCGTGTACTTTCAGTTCCAAATGTGCTTTATAGTTCTTAGCGCAACCCAGGCCCGGTGCAAAAATGTCAGCAAACTCTTCACATAGACGAGAAACACTGGTTGAAGGCACAGTCTGGTTCACTGATAGGACCTGACTGACTATAGACAAGTTAAACAACTGAAATAAATCTAAACAAAACAAGTTCACTGCAGAAGAAGAACGAAGAACGTAAAATGACACAAGTTTTGTTTGTCCCTTGTATGTTGCAAGAAGGCTGCACTGTCCTAACACAGGGATCTTGTGAACTGAATATGTAGTTAGCTTAACATTTGCGGCACGCAACGGAGGGGTGCCCAGTTGTTTGTACGTGTCTTTATTGATCAATGAAACTGCAGCTCCGGTATCGAGCGGGAATGGTATCACGTGGCCATGAATGTCCAAGTCTACAAAAAGTTTATGGTCCTGCTGACGACAAGAGCGACTGTCTCGTGCAACAGGAACTGACACTGATACAGAATCATTTGCGACTTGACGGGATTTCCGTCGATGTCGACGCACACTATTTGTGGGACAAACATAGTCACTGTTAGAGAGGGTGGCACTGGGCGGAGTGGAATGAACTACATGAATGTCCATGGGCGAAGGTTCACGAGCCTGAGTATTTGTGGTTCGATTCCGATTCCAGTGCAAAGCAAAGGGGCTGGAATGGTTGTGAGGGTCCGATCTAAGCTTTTTCTGCCAAACACTTTGAACATGTCCTTTTTTATTACAGAAAAAGCAAATAGCTTGGCGTGATGGGCAATACTCACGCGAATGTCTAGATGCACACCGCGGGCATGATTTTAGCACTTAATTTGCTTGCTGGCGCGGCACACGTTGCAGAGGGCTTAGCGGCAGCTGCGCGGACGGGCGTGAGAGCTGTTTACTGTTCCGTGCAGCGCGCCCGGCGGGCCGGTTAACGTGACACACGGCTGGCGAAGTTGCAAATGATTCCTGAGCAAAGTCAAGTGTGTCTTACCGATCCAATATGTCCATCACTTGTGGAAGGGAGGGATTGACTAGTTTCAAAATCTGTTCCCGTATACGAACATCAGATACGTTCTGTGCAATTGCATCATGCACCATAGTATCTGAATAAGGGAGTCCACGTTCACACTCAAAAGCACAATCCCTAGTAAGGCCTTGCAAAGTTGCAACCCACTCGCAATTAGTCTGACCTGCCGTACAGTTGGTACGAAAGAAAGTATACCTTTTTGCAACTACATTGACTGATGCTTTGAAATATGCATCTAATGCCGACAAAATTTCGTCGCAGGACAGAGTTGCTACGTCGTGTCGGGGAAACAATTTCACTATCACTCGGTACGTGGATACTCCGACAGATGCTAACAAAAAAGGCTGCCACTCATACCTTGAATTCTGTAGGCGGCGAGATGGAATCCAAATTGGTGTGACCACTCCGTCCAGCTTTCCAGTGCCGCATCAAAAGGACGAAAAGGTGGTGCAACTGTGTGTTGTGGCTGTGGTAGCGGTGGAGCAGCGGCTGCCGCATCATTTTGCATCGCACGTTGACCCTGGACGAGCTGTCCAAGGGCATCCAATAAGGCCAGGGTCTGCTGATTCTGCAAGCGATAAAATTCGGACATTACATCTGGAGATTGTGGCGAAGCCATGACACAAGTAATTTAAGCAAGTATAAAGAAGAAGACCATTTGTACACCCGTCGCCATGTGCTGTGTTGGCAGAAGAGCCAACACCGTGTTGCTAGAGGAGGCCGAAATGCACACGTTTAATTACACGCGGACTGGCGCGAGGTCTGAAACAGGTCAGAGAAATAAGACTAGCAAAACAGGAGGTAACTGGTAGAATACTTAACTTTAATCCATAATTGGTGTACATCGCTCTTGGCGGTACATTAATAAGAAGCTAAATATAAACTGGTAATGGCGCCTTGCTAGGTCGTAGCAAATGATGTAGCTGAAAGCTATGCTAACTATCGTCTCGGCAAATGAGAGTGTATTAGTCAGTGTAGCATCGCTAGCAAAGTCGGCTGTACAACTGGGGCGAGTGGTAGGAAGTCTCTCTAGACCTGCCATGTGGTGGCGCTCGGTCTGCAATCACTGCCAGTGGCGACACGCGGGTCCGACGTATACTAACGGACCGCGGCCGATGTAAAGGCTACCACCTAGCAAGTGTGGTGTCTGGTGGTGACACCACAGTTACAGCCACAATGTTAAAGAGGTTTAAGACTTTTGGGTGTTTAATGAGTCCCAAAGTTCACTTTTTGAACAATCACCTTGATTTATCCTGGACGATATGGGAGATGTGAGTGAGGAGCAAGGAGAGTTTTTCACAAAGACGTTAAAGTGATGGAAAAACGCTACCAAGGCATCTGGACCACCAGCATGATGGGGGACTACTGTTAGTTACTTCACCGAGAAGTTCAGCAAGCGACTCATAGTAGAAAAAGCTACACAAGAAACTTCAAAGGAAAAAGAAAAAGAAAATACAAACAAATTACAGCTGACAAGTGAAACCTCTATTAACAAATATCATTGTTTAAAGTAGCTCACTGTAAATACAAACCATGCTTATGTAGCAACAAAGCTTTTCATTAATTTCCCCGTTTACCGTATAGCATATTGCTCGAGAACTATGGGTGATACAAAATAACTAATGCTACATTTGGATTCGGCTCATAAAAATCTATAGAGATTAGCTATCAAAGTAAAAAAAAAAAAGTTTTTCAAATAAATATTTCGTTGGCCTGTGTTGTTGATCTTGGCCAGGAGTCCACAGACTCGCTGTGACTAGGGGTCGCAAACCCTTCACTGACTAGGTAAGGACGGAAGAAAGAGAAAGAAAGAAAGAGAAACAAGAACACACGAACCACTCGAAACCAAACAATAGCATTCCATGCAGGTCCACGTGCTACTCGTTGCAACGTACGTTGTTGCGCAAGTTGCAGAATAACGCCCGATGACAGTGGCACAGGTCAAAAGACTTCAAAGTTCTACAAGGGCTCGGCCTGGAGTTTTCGAGAGGGAATGAAAGAAGAGATCAATGGCGGCTCTCGTGCGACCCGATTTAGAGAATCCGGTGTGATTGGTGACGGAGCTTAGTAGCGACAAGAACTATGAAGAAGCAGAATTTTGCTTGAGTTTTCTACGCTCCGAGTGAAACCGTGACGGTACTGCATGTTGCTTTACCTAGAAGAAGAGCTAGGGAGCCTGTTCTTAAGAGTAACACTGTACAGGGTAGTTCTGAAGGAATAGCAAGTTATTTATTTATGTAGACAGGATCATTTATCTTCGTAGATAGTGTATATTACTTTCTACTCTCACCAAGAAATGATTATGGAATAGGTCATAGATAGACTGATAGAATATTGAACCTCGGGTAGACTTAAAATACATTGTCCTTCTTCCATTTTTCTTGAGCAGGCTATTGATTTTTTCCTGACCAAGAACGAAACATTACGTCTGTTACAAATAATTGATAAGTAAAATTATTTAATAAATTAATTATGAATAGAGAAATGTGGGGATAAATGACACTTCCGGGCTCCGCATTTCCAGGAATGCAGAAAGGCAGGGGAGGTCAGCTTTGCAGCAACAGCAGGCAGCAGTCAGCGGTGTCGCTACCTCCTGCGCGTCGCTACTGGTAGGGTTGTAGCCTAGAGTGATAAAACCTCTCTGCCGTCTTACGTGATCAGTTAGTGTAGTACTGTGAGAGAAGAGTATTTACAGAAGAGTACGGACGTCTTTGTAAGTAAGAGAGAGAGAATGTCAGTATTGTGTCAGATAACAGTTTGTCGAAACTCCTCTAAAAACAACCTAAGCTATCAAGTGGAATGTTATTACGCATCACGGGTACTGGTTGAACACCAGTGATATCTGCGTATTCCTTCCTGTACAAAAAAAAAAAAAAAAAAAAAAAAAAATAAAAAATAAAAAAAAACTCATTCATGTCTTGTGTAGTTATTGATTCGAACCAACAATAAAGTGTGTGAGTTGAACATCAAAATCGTGGGTAAAAACTTAGCATTTCTGTGCCATAGCGGCAGGCTGGTTCAAGGAAAAAAGTGGAGAAAGCTAGTCCAATCATGCGACGCTAGCTGGGAAAAATTTTAATACATGATTTATAGAGTGGGAGGAGAATGTGATTCTGGAAAGTGGCAGAGCTGATTAACCGTTTTATCGAAAAAATTTTGAGTATGTAGAGTACTGAGTAATGTATGCGTTGTCTTTTAACTAGTGACAAACAGATGAGAACTTTCCGATGCAAAATGATAAAGGACAGAATGTCGGCCACAGTTCTGACAGTACTGTTGTAACGTCAATGGCAACGGCGTGGAAAGGGATGTTAGGAAACAATGGCGAATATTTCTGCTTAGTAAATATGACGAGAAATAGCTAGCACCCAATATCAAGCATTCAGCTCTGGAGCAGAAAATGGTGAGGATTTACCGCAAGACTTCAGGAGGATTGTGCAACACCTTGTACACATTTAGTTGCTGACCAAAGGTGAGTGGGACGGGGAGGGCCTCCTACTGCTGTTCAACAGCCGGGTATAGTATAGGTAGTTGCATTGTAAACTTCAACAAAGCCTGTTTAATTAACTATACGCGAGTCCCATTTTTGCTATCAGCAGTACTACGAGTGACGGGTATTTACAGATAACAGAGTGTCGAAAGCTGGATGAAGGAGATAAACAACAGAGAAACCTGCTATTAAGAGATTCAAGCAGCCTCATTGTCTGCAGTGTCTGAGTGCGAAGAATGCGCTGCGTCGTTTAGTGAAGTGCACTAAGCGCTAAATGGAGTCAAGGTTACATGTGTTTGTTGGCAAATGAAAGATGTTCTGCAAACCATTACTATAGTCATTACAAATTAAAAAAAGACATCGCGTGTCGACTATCTGCCAAGATCAAATGCGTACGCAATTCCGTCACAGTTACTAATAACTGATAGGAAGTCGTATAGTTAAACGTATATTTAGGATTTAAGCCCTCTGCTGTTCACGGACTATGTGAGGATTTAAGAGACAATCTGAGCAGACCTCTTACACAACTGCAGACCTTTGCACTTGTTGCCGTCAGTTACCGTCTAGTAAAGTCTTCAAAAGATCATAACTATTGCAAAATGATTCAGACAAGATGTATGCATGGCGTGAAAACTGGAAATTTACCCTGAACAATAAAAAAGAGATGTCTTTCAAGTGAGTAGTAAAAGAAGTCTGCTAAATTGTAGTTACACGATGAATAACACATGTTTAAAGGTTGTAAATGCAACTAAATACCTAGCGATTACAGTTCTAAACAACTTCAATTGGAAGATAACGTGGAAAACACTGTGGGGAAGGCAAACCGAAGATGAAATTTACTGGCAGAATACTCAGACGACGAAGTAATCATAAAGATAGTGCTTATACCACGCTGCTCTATCCACCTCTGTATTATTGCTATGCGGTAGCGGATCCATACCACGTAGGACTGACTTAAAAGATCGAATCAGTTCGAAGAGGGGTAGATCATGTTGTGATATCGCGAAATAGGGGGGAATGAAAGGGTCACGAATATGATCATCGAGTTGAGTGACAAGCATTAAAACAAGGCAATTTTCATTGCAGCCAAAAGCTTTCCACGAAATTTCAGTCACCAATTTTCTCCTCCGAATTTTGAAATATTTTGACTCACTTACCGGAGGAGAAAAGACCACGTTATAAAATATGAGAAACCAGAGCTCGCACCGAAAGATATAGCTATTTAGTTTTTGCATATGGTATTTGAAAGTGGATCGGTAGAGAAACAGTCTGAAAGTGGTTTTATGAACTCTGTACCAGACACTTAAGTCTGAATTGTAGAGAAATCATGTGGATATTGATATAGTTGCTACTGTTAATAAGCATTTTTTAGATATACAGTGTCTCTATTAAGAAACGACAAGGGCATTTCTTTTACAGCGTTTCAGCAAATATCTGGAGTTTTGTATTTTCAATGCTGCTAATCACCTCTTTGATGCGACGCGTTATTTTGTTTCCCGTTACAAACAAAATCATTTCTGAAGTGCAATTTAACGTGGCTATTGGACAGAGCAGTCCCAATTTGGTCTAGTGCGATGTTCATTACATGGATATGTGATAACAAGGACATTAAAAGGGGAAACAAATAAACACATTCTGTCGACGATGGGCATCGCATGAAACATGTGATGATCAGCGTCTCTTTGTTCTGACACCAGCTGCACGTTGCAGATACGAAATGGCAAATATTAGCTGAAACAACTGAGAAAATGCGCCTGACGGCTTTTGGGGGAGACATCTGGTATAAATGAAAATATGTACAGGCACTAAATTGAACCAATCGTGGTTTTTTAAAAATATAAATATTTTAACAGACCTTTTTCCGGCCTCTTTTTCCAAGTTGTGAATGGCTTATACTTACGGAAAATAATTATTTTAAGCTAAATGAAATTAATGGGAAAGACTCAAATAAGAAAAGGGACTTGTGGAGGCACATACACAATGTTATTAGGGAGAACTGAATGAGCAGAAGCACGCTCACTTTAAAACAGTGGTTCACCGTCATCTTATATACTGTAGACGAACTAAGAGAGGCAGAAGAGCTTTAAATAACTAGACTAGTAATCGTTAAAAGCTGGGCGCGATACGGCAGTTGTTCTTCCGCATTCACCTAGTTCATGGACATCGCAGATGAACTATAGATACTTAAAGTTAATCTGAGGGTATCGTTTTAAAGAGGTATGTAGTGGGCCATTGCTTTTGTTTGAAACTGTTACTAAAACACAACTGTGTCAGGGGGAAAGTGCACATTAATTATTCTTTCTACAGTGGTGCTGAAGCATGTACCCTTGTTAAATGCCTTAGACCGTATGACAGATAAAAATAATATGTACTGTCTGTAAGTGAACTACTGAATTACTCTAAAAACGCTGTTCATAGAAGTTACACGAAATATTTTCGTATGAAAATGTTTTGCGGATGCATTATTTTTATTAAATACTATTCATTCTGACACATAAAGCAAGGGAGCGAGATTGATGTGAACTATAGTTACTACGAATTTGTAGGTAGTTTGTTTTCAACTTAGTGCTCACCTATAATTATTGAAACACGGGAGGAGTTTCATATTAGTAGTACTACCGCAGTGTAGTCCATGTCTATAGCAGATGTATAGGCGCTAGCCCCGTCTGCACATGCGTCTTCAATCAGTTTCCGCTTCTGCAGCATGAAATATGAAGCTGGCAGACTAACGTTCATGACAAGACCAAAAACACAGGCAATCTTTGCATCTAGTCGCCCTTATAATTGTAAACCAGTTCCATCCTACCAGGATACTGTAGAAAGTGAATTCTCATAGCCCTTCGTTTATTTAGCAATGATTCTCGTGAAACATCCAGTATCTGAATATTAATTTTACTGTTCCATTAAGGATAATAATGAGTCGCATAACTATCTTTGAGTCTGAAACAAATCAGTAAATTCTGGAATGCTGCTTGACAACCAGATTTGAGAAGCTCTCGAATCGTTGTTGACGTAAAAATTGAGCCATAGGGAGGTAGGTGAAACTGCTTGGAATATTTCAGTTAGGAGAAAAAAATGGTCATCTTACTGCTGAAGACCCTTGATATCTTGAGCTATGAGTGTACACATGAACAAAGTGGGTCCAATAAAGATTAATTTAAGCACTTAAACTCGAAATGATTGTGCCAAACAAATGTTTCATAAAAATTTTGATAGTGAATATCGAGTTTTCAAACTATTATCTGATAGGAATTCCAGATGGGTCCACTTTGCTGTCTGTTTCAGTCCAACGGTCGATGGCACAGACTGAGTCTCCTGCTGTCCACAGTACAGGACAAAGATTTCCGAATTTCGATTCTGACCCTATGAGCGGAAGATCGTCTTTCATTTATCGTGGGAGTCTGATTAATTTACTACCGCGTTACTCACTCCTTTCGCAAATAAATCTGCAGCCAAGCATTGACCTCGAGGGTATAGTTGGGTTTCGGCGGCTGCAACCAGTAAGTTATTTGTCGAAATCGATCTCATTGCTCCAAGACTTGTCCACAGGCATCGGAATTGTACCAGGTGCAACTCATGAAGTGCTCGTTTAGCAGCGTTTGATGCGAGGAGCATCCAAAATCGTTGACCAAGCGGACAAAGATCCTGGACATAGTGAAGAGAGTGTAAGCGTCTGCGCCCTTTTAAGTTGCAGCTACAAATCTCATCACGTTAATGTTTTTTTCCGTTTTCTTGACTAATTGAGATACGTGATCACCCAATGTGAAAAGCAACGATGCAGAATGCCACGTGTCTTTTCATTCTGGCTATACGTTATCATTCAAATTAGCCATTATTTTTAAATGCTAATTTGTGTGAATTTGATATACAAATCAATAACATCTCAGATTAAATCCATGTATTGGATATTACTTCCTTTTCTTCCATCCTGACACTTTTAGACATTTGCATCGACTATGGGTAAGGCGATTCCGGCGTGCTCTACAATCCGCAGATAAGCAAGGGCAGTTCAACAGAAGAACCGTTCCATTTACCATTGGTTTGCGTAGGGCTGTGATGCCGCACTCCGAGAGGGGCAGAGCGGATGCTGCACACAGCTGTGGATGGTTTTCTATCTGTTTCCTAAAGAGAATTTACATCTATAAGTTGTTCAACATTCATAGAAGTGTATTCAGTGCACGATACGGCACGTTGGAGAGCGTAGCATAGTGACCATAATCTATTGTACTAGCAGAATTCATCATTGACTTCCGTACTTTCTTTAACTCTCTCAACTGAAACCATCAGTACAGGAAATGGTCGAATACTATGGCTACTGAGGAAGTAGCAGGACAGAAGACATAACGAGTAGCCAAGTTGTCAAGTACATCTTCCCACCAGTTGCCATTCATTTCGCTTTGGTCGAGGTTCGAGTTACATTTTCTGAGCTTGCTTATTGACGTCTTGGTATCTATATTCACCTTTTCACAATAACTTATCCAGCTATAAATTTTAACATTTAAAAATGTCTCTTAGATTGAGCCTCTGTCTCCTGGTATTGCAGAATACCTTACCAAGATGAGGAAATATTGTACTACTTAAGTATTAATCAAAGTTGGGGAATCACTCGAGAAATTCTCGTACGGGGGCAATTCGGGAAGTAAGGAACGATAGATCACAAAATGGAAACCACGGCGAAAATCAAAACTGTTTTATTGGCAACATTTAGCTACACCTCCCAGCTACTTATTTCCATGGTCGCCGATCGGACTCAGACGTTTGTCGTAGCGTTGTACCAACTTTCCGCCAATTCCCTATGCTGGCCTACAACTGGTTGTCGTTGCCAAAATGTTGTATTCATAGCCAGCGGTTCATTTGAGCGGAGTTGAATCTCAGAGGGAGTCAATTAAGGGCTGTATTGTGGGCAATCAAACATTCCCAATTGAAAACGAAGCAGGGGCATCTTCATTGTCCCTGCAGAATGCGGCTGAGAATTGTCTTGAAGAACACAACGCACGGCAGTTACGTAATGTTGACTGCATAGCTGTAGGCGAAATTTCTCACCAGGTCCTGTACTTGGCGGGAGACACTATTGTTCTAGGTATCTTTATGTGCTCCCTATGTGGTCACAAGAAAAAAGAACGACCTAACACGATCGACGGGAATACTAGAGACACTACCAACACACCTGTGCAAAACTTCATCGGATTTTCACAGCGGTTTCCATTTTGCGACCGATCGTTCCTTACTTTCCGAATAACCCTCGTATTTCACCATATCACGAAGTTTCTAATCTGTAACGAATTAGGATGTCGCTTGGGGATAGGGTGATCTGCCACACCATTAAATACTTTGAAGAATACGTAGAGAGTTACGTGTGCCGTGCCTGTTTCTCTTACTTCAGCAATCATATTCTCTATTGCTTTTGTGTATGACTGTCAGTATGTTTTGTTAAAGTTCCAGTTTGTGTTAGGAAATAATGCCACGTCTCTTGCTGATACTTCTATCGTCAGTTTGGCATGGAAATAATTTATTCTAATGTGTCATACCGTATCTATCAAGTGGAAACACAGGATTACTTGCGAGCGTGATGTGACAACTACAACAGAGCCACTTTCGCGGGGAAGAGACACTAGGGTAGGAGAACCATAATTGAGGAATATAAGCTGATGATCTTATATTACATACGCAAAGGTTTTGTGTACGAATTCCTTCAACTCGTGCTGTGGGCTTTGAAATCTCCACAGAGAACTGGGACTGCTTCGCTCGTCTACGTACTTGGGGAACAATACTCCGATAACACAGTAAACGATACAGAGCTTCATTTAATTCTGACTACTGTAGTCAGCACTGTGATAGTGGATTTCATCTATATTTCAGAAAACGTAACTTCTCTACGTAGCAGGATAGCAACGCTTCCTTTTCCGTCTGGTCTAAAGTACCAAAAAATAGGGAATCTTATAAGTTGATATGTCCGTCCAGTTAGACCCACGTTTCGGAAATACAAGCTTTTTTTGCGGTTCTCTTAGCAGGCTCTGTGTATTGGCTATGGCTTGCTGGCTGACAGACTATTCCACTGAATGATCCTGAAAACCACGATAATCCTTATATTTACTATAAGGAAATCTTTGTTGTCTAACTCAGCCCTGGTAGAGAGTGTCACACAATAATAAACATTAGACACCAGGTGTAGTCTGTGGGTTGATTACTGTCTCTAATTGTTCCAGTGTCTGAGGGATGACATGATTTCAGTCACATCCTCTCCACTCGAGGAACAGCATTCAAGCTTCCAGAGTCTGCAATACTCTGGAATCCACCACGTCTACTAAACTGTCGATTTACTGGTAAACACTTTGTGCCCTTGAATGTCAGGGGAATGTGTTGAGGTATCGATGGTAGAAGAGGAACTAGCTTCCTCATGAACTGGACAATGAAAAGGATGGAATGACATATAATTCTGTGTACTAAATATGTCACCTCACACTTGGGAATTGAATATATGTTAATAGTTACTGTCAATCAGAGAGGCTCCTGCGACAACGGTATATAATTTTCACAGATTCTGACTTCAGCTTCTTTGAACGAAATGTTACAGAGTGTGACAACCTGGCTTCACTTGTACTACCAGTGTAAAACAGGACATTTCTTAACTGTAGCCAGGTGGCCTCCTAAACAATGCAAAAACTTTAAATTAGTAGCTGTACAGTCAGTTGACGGGTGTCCTCTGTCACATTTGCTACATTGGTCGAGACTACGGCACTGCGGCCGGCCGAAGTGGCCGTGCGATTCTAGGCGCTGCAGTCTGGAGCCGAGCGGCCGCTACGGTCGCAGGTTCGAATCCTGCCTAGGGCATGGATGTGTGTGATGTTCTTAGGTTGGTTAGGTTTAATTAGTTCTGAGTTCTAGGCGACTGATGACCTAAGAAGTTAAGTCGCATAGTGCTCAGAGCCATTTGAACGGCACTGCCTGCTGATACACCCGAAACTGAGGATTTTATCAAATTGGCGGGCAGGCGTAAGATATGAATGCAATTCACACGTAGTCTCCGGGAGATAAACATATTTTGGAAAAATCTGTGAATTAAAGGTCAGACCATGTGTTTGATTTACAGATAGTAGCTGAACCCCCTTCACTAATTACTTTCCTGGAGAATATTTTCTCGCCAATGACATTAACAGATGATTCGATTTCTGAAAGTATTTCCTGTTCGTCAGATTACAAAGTTACTCTTCAAAAGTTCAAATGTGTGTGAAATACACTCCTGGAAATTGAAATAAGAACACCGTGAATTCATTGTCCCAGGAAGGGGAAACTTTATTGACACATTCCTGGGGTCAGATACATCACATGATCACACTGACAGAACCACAGGCACATAGACACAGGCAACAGAGCATGCAAATTGTCGGCACTAGTACAGTGTATATCCACCTTTCGCAGCAATGCAGGCTGCTATTCTCCCATGGAGACGATCGTAGAGATGCTGGATGTAGTCCTGTGGAACGGCTTGCCATGCCATTTCCACCTGGCGCCTCAGTTGGACCAGCGTTCGCGCTGGACGTGCAGACCGCGTGAGACGACGCTTCATCCAGTCCCAAACATGCTCAATGGGGGACAGATCCGGAGATCTTGCTGGCCAGGGTAGTTGACTTACACCTTCTAGAGCACGTTGGGTGGCACGGGATACATGCGGACGTGCATTGTCCTGTTGGAACAGCAAGTTCCCTTGCCGGTCTAGGAATGGTAGAACGATGGGTTCGATGACGGTTTGGATGTACCGTGCACTATTCAGTGTCCCCTCGACGATCACCAGTGGTGTACGGCCAGTGTAGGAGATCGCTCCCCACACCATGATGCCGGGTGTTGGCCCTGTGTGCCTCGGTCGTATGCAGTCCTGATTGTGGCGAACACCTGCACGGCGCCAAACACGCATACGACCATCATTGGCACGAAGGCAGAAGCGATTCTCATCGTTGAAGACAACACGTCTCCATTCGTCCCTCCATTCACGCCTGTCGCGACACCACTGGAGGCGGGCTGCACGATGTTGAGACGTGAGCGGAAGACGGCCTAACGGTGTGCGGGACTGTAGCCCAGCTTCATGGAGACGGTTGCGAATGGACCTCGCCGATACCCCAGGAGCAACAGTGTCCCTAATTTGCTGGGAAGTGGCGGTGCGGTTCCCTACGGCACTGCGTAGGATCCTACGGTCTTGGCGTGCATCCGTGCGTCGCTGCGGTCCGGTCCCAGGTCGACGGGCACGTGCACCTTCCGCCGACCACTGGCGACAACATCGATGTACTGTGGAGACCTCACGCCCTACGTGTTGAGCAATTCGGCGGTACGTCCACCCGGCCTCCCGCATGCCCACTATACGCCATCGCTCAAAGTCCGTCAACTGCACATACGGTTCACGTCCACGCTGTCGCGGCATGCTACCAGTGTTAAAGACTGCGATGGAGCTCCGTATGCCACGGCAAACTGGCTGACACTGACGGCGGCGGTGCACAAATGCTGCGCAGCTAGCGCCATTCGACGGCCAACACCGCGGTTCCTGGTGTGTCCGCTGTGGTGTGATCATTGCTTGTACAGCTCTCTCGCAGTGTCCGGAGCAAGTATGGTGGGTCTGACACACCGGTGTCAATGTGTTCTTTTTTCCATTTCCGGGAGTGTATTATGGGACTTACATGCTAAGGTCATCAGTCCCTAAGCTTACACACTACTTAACCTAAATTATCCTAAGGACAGACACACACACCCATGCCGGAGGGAGAACTCGAACCTCCGCCGGGACCAGCTGCACAGTCCGCGACTGCAGCGCCTGAGACCGCTCGGCTAATCCCGGGCGGCAAGTTACTCTTCGAATAATACTGTGCTGACGCCGCACGTAAGTAGATGCGAATTCCACAAAATTTGGTTTCCAAATAAATCAGATTATAGTAAATGTTTCGCTGAGAGTGCCATCATTCCTTCCACTTCGATCCTGATGTTACGGGCAGAACTAATATAAACCATACAATCCTCAACTGAGGAAAAATTTACATTGCTACTGAATCTTCGTAAATGTTACTACTTAAAATTTTACTCAAAGGAACACAAGTTTTAGGTTATTCATTAGTTAATTACAGTTATTAGATCTCCAATGGTACGTTACATATAAAATTAAGTACTAAATGTCCTGTTTTATACACTACTGTAATCGTAAATTTTACGAAAGTTAATAATATTACCTTTAGTTTCAGTAAGAGCCTAGTAGTCTAATTTCCCAACTCGCAATGGATGTAATCTTACTAACACCGTTTTTCTTTCAGTACGTCCAGGGCGGTACAAATAAAAGTAACCGGAAAATAAAAGTTCTGGCGTACCAAGAAACAAGGTAGACTAAAGGGAAATAGTTGATTTGTTAGGACTCTGAAGCATTTTCTGGTGAACGCAGCCACAATTTCTGTGGCAAGTTTCGTAATATTTTTTGACTTGTTCAAAACAGTTCCTGTCTGATGCCATTTTGGGACTAAGCGCTGCGTGGCATTCTTTGCTGGTACTTTGACACCACAAAACTTCTCAGCAAACTACTAGCCATACCTTTTCCACAACTTGTTGTCACGTAACTTTCCACAACGGCATCCCGCTGCTCCACTGCGAGCACCGTCGCCTACTTCGCACTGCTCCATTCACACTAACTCAGCCTGCACTACGCTCTGAACCGGTGTGGATAACGTGGAGGACGTACGTGTGGTGTGCGCGTTACGTGGTGTGGTTATATGCATACATTCACTTCCAGTCGTATCCACTTGTCTGGGTCACTTTTATTTGCCCATACTACACATAGCAAGAACCACAGTAATTTGGTTTATCCTGTTTTCAGTAACTAGAGCACCTCTTTCATTAGCAGCTGTGCTTGAAACAAAGTTATCGAAATTACGTATAATGGACTTATCGAACTTCTTTGTCTATCTTTACTTAATGCGACTTCTATATAACTATGCTCTTTGATGTAACATCCGTGTAAGTATTTTATTCATTATTTATGATAATTTATGTTATTGTACTTAATTTATGGATGTAAATTCAAAAGTAGTGTGCTGTAAAAGAATGTAAAAATTAATACTGCTCTTGTAATATTGGCTCATGCATAGGGAAAATAGGCTTGTAATCATGTAAAACTTGGCGGAAGTCCCTCCGCAACGGAACTGGGTAGGCGGGAATAGGAAAAGGTGGATCTGGTGTTCGAACTGCAAGGCTCGTGTGTGGGATGAGTAAGTCGGTGGTTAGTAAGCAGTGATCTTGTGGACTGAAAGAGGGGAGAATGAATGCATGATTATGTAATATAGTCTTGGATGCTAAAGTAATGCGGTTTAGTATTCATGGCATACTCTGGTTAGCTTTGTACAATGAAAATCCGAAGCTAAGAAGAGAATTATCAGCGCTTGTAGCACAGGAAGAGCCATAGAAACATTGAATAGCGCAGCAGGTCGACTCTGCTACAGTCGTCATTTCAAGTTATCAGTTGAGTACTGTGTAAGGGCGTGAACCAGTTTTGTGGTTTCGTTTTCAGTAATAATTTTGTGTTCTGTAAACTCTGTGTTGAGTCACTGTGTTTATGATTAGTTATTTAACTAGACAGGATTCTAACTCAAGTGCTACGATACATCAGAGTACATTATTTTACTGAACTAAAAAGCAATTATCTTCTTTAACAAAAGTTACAGATTTTTTGAAGCAGCAAAGTGCATAATTACATAGTGAGCAAACATTTTGGAATGCTCCACTTAGTTTGCATAAATGAACAGGCCAAGTTTCATCGAAGTGCAGTTACTAAGACAAGATTTAATGTATTGAATTCAAGGACTTTTTTTGGAATAACAGTGTCTACAATTTCATTTGTTATCTGGTTAACACTGTTTCCCATTTTGTTTTGTGACTAAAGTGTTCAGCATCTATCCGAGTCTACCGACAGTTTATTTTCTGGGTCCTCACGCTAATAGTTGAGTCAGATTTAAATGTGATATTACAATAACAGCAATCAAGAACAAGCAACGAGTTAAAAATATTCAAACTATACTATCCATGTGTTACACCTTCCACTTGATCTAAATAATATAACGATGTGAATGTTCCTTGAGAATGCAAACAGTACGCAGTAGATACCATTACTTCGTCATTATTTCAACTGCGGTGTTTTCTTATAATTAAACCAAAAAATAACCTCTTGTTAAAGTCAATAGTGTGCCACCTTTAGGAATCATTTTCCTATAACTGACATTATCTTCCTACTGTAATGTACAGATAGGAAGCGTTTTGAGAGTCAGTTGTTGCTTAACTTATTAATACTCATTTGTAGTACATGTCAAATCACAGGTACTTTATTTTCTAAATTGTTCTACTGTCTTGTATCTTATCAGCAGAACAGGACTTCAGTGAAAAGTAAAGTCAACCCCAATAGTTAATTTTCTTTCTGAACCATGATAGTACTGTTTACACCTTTGGCGAACTAGGCTGACGACCGTTTCCTTTCACGTAATTACAGCTTACTTGATCACTAATAGAACCTGGGTTCGGTTCCCGTTTATCTAGTGCTCCCTTTCGGCAGAAATCCTTAAGGGAACCCTAACATTATACACCGTCACGGTCACAAAACAAAAATCCTTTCACAGGCCAAACATTTTATATCAACATTATCCGGTAGTGTTGTATACTGACAGCTGCACTAATAAACTTTCTCATGAGATTGTGTAGAGATCGCTTGAGTGGAAACATCTTCCGCTAAGATTCTTGTGATTATACATTCCGTAGCCACTATTCACTCAATAACCGGCTGATTGTCTAACCGCCTGGCTGGTTCATTACTTTCAACCTCTATTTCCACATTAAGTACATCCTCACAAAAATGGTTCAAATGGCTCTGAGCACTATGGGACTCAACTGCTGTGGTCATAAGTCCCCTAGAACTTAGAACTACTTAAACCTAACTAACCTAAGGACATCACATACATCAATGCACAAGGCGGGATTCGAAACTGCGACCGTAGCGGTCGCGCGGTTCCAGACTGAAGCGCCTAGAACCGCTCGGTCACAGCGCCCGGCACGTCCGCATAATGGCTGGTCACAGAGTAAAGCATACTGGCAACTGCCACTGTAACAATACCATGGTCAGTGTCCTTACTGTGCAAGACGGGTGAATCACGTTCTTCGAATAAGCTGCTACTCATGATGTGTCACAGAGAGCAGCTGTGAAGTGATTATGAGGCACTCGTCGGCAATACAATACCTATGCAAACACTGAAACAGTAGTGGAGGAAACTTGGCAACCTGCACTACTCCCTATAAATAAAGAAGGGCTTGCTACGAAACGTCGTCTGAAGCTGGAATGAAGTCTTTGCGTAAGTTAAATTCTGGGTCATCACCAAGCCCTCGTTTCTTTGGTGGTTTATCTTTGCTTTTCACCCTCCCGAAGCTCTGGGCCCCTAAACATACCTAGCCCCAAATACACTGCCCACTCACACCGCAAACAATCTCTAGCCTCTGAATTTCTTAAATCCAGCTGTGGGGCTATGGAGACTGGTGGGAGAACGTGTGGTTTGTTTAAAGAAGTGTGACGTAAGATCCCGGTGTTGAAATGAATGTTTTCTTGCAGTTGTGGAGAGCTTTATGTTTTCATTGGAGGCTGGCTAAGGCGATCTATTTTTGGCAGGATTTTCTGTTGGAGAGAATGCTCGTTGTGGAACTGCAGTGGTCTGTTATTTGGCGATAGACCACTGGCACCGTTTTGACCGCAAGGAATACGCAGGATGTAGCTTCACATGAGAGGCACTGACTGGTAGGACTCGAAGGTGCCCACATCGGAGAATTACTGTCCAGTAGGACATTAAAGTGTCTACATCGTAGAAGTGCTGGCTGTTTGGGCGCAAAGGTTTCTAGATCGACTTGGCACATCAGCACAGTATAGGGTGCCATATCTTTGAGTTCTGCTCAGGTTCTGTCGCTTCCATCGTCAGGAAAGGACCTGCCCGTCTGCACAACGCCGCTCGGCACATCCCAGACTTACTTATAGTGAACATAATTGGCAGCACCGGCAAAGTAGTGAAATTGGTTTCGCAGTTGTGGAATTCTGAACGATCGCCTCTCATCTCCGTTTCACTGGTAATGAATGTGTGGTTTCCTGGATTTTTAATCGTCGACTTCCAGTCAGTAATTCAATCAACCAGTATGTGATTCAATAGTCATCAGTTATCACTGAACACCAGGAAGGAATAAATTCTTTGGAGATGTTGTAGTAATAATTGTTAAGGGAGTGGCACTGCTTTCCATTCAATCTCTACATAAATTGCATTTCAGTTAACTATCACAGATTTTGATAATCCATTAATGTGTTGAACTCATAAACGTGTTTTTAAGGATAAATGCGAATATTGATTTTAATAATAGTTTCTGTTTCTGTAGGTTACTAATGTGTATCCTAGAAGGTATTCGCAATCAGCTCAGAATCTGTACCAGCGTTTTACTCCAGTCAGACGGTGTTAGTCAGAGTGAGATGTTTGTTTTGTAAATTATCCACATTAAGAGCTAAGGCTACGGCCGTGATTTTCTTGTTATCTGTTTAACTTTGTGCACAAGTATTTATAGGTAATTTCTTTAGGAAGTGGTCTGCCCAAAGTTAGTTTTAAAGGGATAAGAAAGTTTTTCAAAGCAGTCTTTTGCATAAAATTGGTGTCTCTGTGCCAGGATTGAGTTTAGGATTCTCTGAGAAGCAGTCAGTTACGTTAATTGCGCAGTTCATGCAGTCTGACAAGGTGTACGACTGATGTTCGACTGTGAGGAAAATATTCAGCTTCAAAGATCAAAGTAGTATCGTAATTTGTGGGCACTTAGATTTTCAGTTCTATAAATTTTACACACACGTTGGTGACTAAACGAAGAGACAACAAATTTTTGTGCATTTATTGTAGTCCAAGCTGGCGCCTTTTACCAATTTGTATTTTTCTTTCCTGTAGGTTCTGATAAAGCTCTTTTGGGTTCCGTCCGACAACTGAGGATTCACCACTCTGCAAGCCAGCACTGAAATTTTGGAGGAGAATTATTATGTGTAGGACAGCTGGTAGAATATGAGAAGCCGATTCTTTCTTCTTTTTCCTTTACATGGTAGGAGAGATGTAGTAATTTATGTATAGGGATTAGGTTAATTAAATCTTGAATGTTAACAAGGAGCAAGACACGTCGCGAGTTAGAACGGAATTGTATTAAAATTGATAATATGATGGAACTGCATGAAAAATGAATTTACGTGAGTCAGGAGAGGAACATACAGTTCATCCAGCAGAGCAGTCACATCCGATTGGTGATGAGCATGACTGTAACATTGCAAATAACCGTCAATTAGGAAGCAATGACAGTTTGAAGGACGAGAATATGCAAGAGGTTACGAAAAAGGCTGTACTGCTACATGTCCAGGAAGTGAGGTTCATACGTAATCCGATGGAGTAACAGGAACTGAAACTTGGTGCAACTGACACTGACTCGCCACATTCAAGAGATAGGAGTAGTAAGGAAGGAGGTTATCAGTTCGACTTAAAAGACTTTTTAAAACAAAAGGAAGCACAGTTGGAAGACCATAAAAAATTAAAATACGGTGGAGAAGAGTAGACAAGACATTAAATACATGGTGGAGAAGGTCAGAAATAAAAATAAACAGAAAGAAGAGAGTCTAACGAACTGTATTCGAGAGATGATAGAAACCAAAAAAATTTAGCAAATTGCAGAGGAATCTCAGGAAAATGTGAATCAGGCCGCAAACAAAGCAGAGGAAGCAAAAAGTGTAGTGAATGAAGCGTTTACAAATAGTAAAAAAACTGACAAGAAAAGTCATGAAGCAATTTCAAAATTACACAGTGGAGTCAACAACACATAGCAACGTAAGATTGTGTAGTATCAGGATTCAAGAGACCAGCAAAATTCTTAGAATTCACGATCAAGACATATCAGTTTCTGGACATGCCATGCGAACTAGGGGAGTAATCAAGCACTTCTATAGCACACTTCCTCTTAATTACCAACAATTTTTTGCTGGGAGATGCAATGTTGACATAAACGCTTTCTGCAACATGCTACGTGAACGTGAGGTTGCGTTTAACGCTCAGCCCAGCTGCGCACGGAGGCACGATTCTGAAGGACACTTTCGCAAAACAATATGTTAGTGGAGGCAAGATAATTATAATTACCTGAACGGATATTCCAGAAATGGAAACCATTAGATGAATGAAAGTTACAGGAACAATCATGGGCCAAATAATGGAGATGGGCATGGTGGAAGAAGAAATAATAGAGATTGGAATAATCAGAGAAGCTTGGAGATAACTGTGAAACAGCAGATGGCGCAGACTGGGAATAATGAATGTGGAGAACGTTTTGAAGATAAAAACGGAAGCGGTGTGGTGGACCACAAGATAGAAAAGATCGTCTAAATACGAGGACTGAACCCAAAACTCCATCAATGTGATTAGAGCCCTCCTAGGAAATGAAGTCTGGATAGCATGGTAAATGCAAATTCAACGCCCACATCATTAATCAGACGAAATCCATTAAAATGCATGTCGGAGTCTTACCCAAGGAGAAGGAATTGAAGACGACATGTGACGTGTATCCTGTATTCAGGCTGACAACAGGCCGTGAGAAACTATACAGAATTCTGGATGGTTGCACCCAAATATTGGCTACTGCAGAAATGGCATTTAACAGACGTAAAACTAATTTTAGGTGGCCAGCGCTATCGCTGAGATTAATTAAAATTTGAGGTTCTGTCACTTGAAAAAATCACTGATGTGCTTAAGCAAGTAAATCTTGAGTCAATGTATGAAGGACACATGTTGACAGGAAATTTCTTCGTGGTTTGTAAATTGGCAACTGATCTCATAAAAGGAATGGACCCCCTGAGTGACTATGCTGCATTAACTGATGCTGGGATGCGGCGAAGTTACCATGCAGAGAGGAACAGAGTCTGGGAGGTTGTTTGCATCTATGTGTGGACTGTCATAATAGGCGAATTGAGAATAGTTATGAGGAGAAAGAAGACGATGACGATTCGAGGACTGAATAAGTACAAATGAAAAGAGACACTGAGCTTCCCATTCACGAACGGGTAAATCGGATCATGAACATAGGAACAGAAGACAGAAGAACTACGCTCAACCCTACTTGAAAATCGCGATGGATTCCTGCTGAAGACATGTGCAACCGACCACTTCCAGTACGTGTTAAAGAGAGCCAATGAACATCAAACATCCTTTGTAACTCTGTACGCTTTCCCATCAGCTCACCGAGAAAAAGAGCATCAGGAAATATTGGGAATGTTACGAGAAGGGATAATACACTACTGGCCATTAAAAATGCTACACCACGAAGATGACGTGCTACAGATGCGAAAATTAAACGACAGGAAGAAGATGCTGTGATACGCAAATTATTAATTTTTCAGAGCATTTACACAAGGTTGGCGCCGGCGGCAAACCTACAACGTGCTGACATGAGGAAAGTTTCCAACCGATTTCTCATGCACAAACAGCAGTTCACCTGCGTTGCGTGAAGAAACGTTGTTGTGATGCCTCGTATAAGAACGAGAAGTGCGTACCATCACGTTTCCGATTTTGATAAAGGTCGGATTGTAGCCTATAGCGATTGCGGTTTATCGTAACGCGACATTGCTGCTAGCGTTGGTCGAGATCCAATGACTGTTAGCAGAATATGGAGTCGGTGCGTTCAGGAGGGTAATACGGAACGCCGTGCTGGATCCCTACGGCCTCGTATCACTAGCAGTAGAGATGACAGGCATCTTATCCGCATAGCTGTAACGGATCGTGCTGCCACGTCTCGATCCCTGAGCCTACTGATGGGGAGTTTTGCAAGACAACAACCATCTGCACGAACAGTTCGACGACGTTTGCAGCAGCATGGACTGTCGGCTCGGAGACCATGGCTGCCCCGGCCGCGGTGGCCAAACGGTTCTAGGCGCTTCCGTCTGGAACCGCGAGACTGCTACGGTCGCAGGTTCGAATCCTTCCTCGGTCATGGATGTGTGTGCGGCCCTTAGGTTAGTTAGGTTTAAGTAGTTCTAAGTTATAGGGCACTGATGACCTCAGATGGTAAGTCCCATAGTGCTCAGAGCCATTTGGACCATTTGAACCACGGCTGCGGTTACCCTTGACGCTGCATCACAGACAGGGGCGCCTGCGATGGTGCACTCAACGACGAACCTGGGTGCACCAATGGCAGAACGTCATTTTTTCGGGTGAATCCAGGTTCTGTTTACAGCATCACGATGGTCGCATCCGTGTTTGGCGACACCGCGGTGAACGCACATTGGAAGCGTGTATTCGTCACCGCCATCCTGGCGTATCACCCGGCATGATGGTATGGCGTGCCATTGGTTACACGTCTCGGTCACCTCTTGTTCGCATTGACGGCACTTTGGACAGTGGACGTTACATTTCAGATGTGTTACGACCCGTGGCTCTACCCTTCATTCGATCCCGGTGAAACCCTACATTTCAGCAAGATAATGCAAGACCTCATGTTGCAGGTCCTGTACTGGCATTTCTGTATACAGAAAATGATCGACTGCTGCCCTGGCCAGCACATTCTCAAGATCTCTCACCAACTGAAAACGTCTGTTCAATGGTGGCCGAGCAACTGGCTCGTCACAATACGCCAGTCACTACTCTTGATGAACTGTGGTATCGTGTTGAAGCCGCATGTACACACCATCCAAGCTCTGTTTGACTCAGTGCCCAGTTGTCTCAAGGCCGGTATTACGGCCGGAGGTGGTTGTTCTGGGTACTGATTTCTCAGGATCTATGCACCTAAACTGCGTGAAAATGTAATCACATGTAAGTTCTAGTATAATATATTCGTCCAATGAACACCTGTTTATCATATGGATTTCTTCTTGGTGCAGCAATTTTAATGGCCAATAGTGTAGAATATGCAGTGTCTAAGAACAACAGCCCGTTACGTTTCGTTGAGAAGATGGATTGGACCACTTGGTACTGGATTCCAGACATACTAATACAATAATAACTTTGAAAATAGACAGACCCCAAAAAGCTGGGAGAACTGTTACGGAGGTTTTATAGATTACGGTTTTTCGTCAATAGACCTTCAGTAAAGTTTCTGGCAACGTGAGCTACACCCATCCTGAAGCTACGTCGATGGCCTCTTAATCGCTAAGAGATGTTGGAAGGACCCTTCAATGAGTTGCTCAGTGCATAAAAAAATCATAAAGTACTTGCCAACCTGGAAAAGTCATATTTCGGCACAACTGAAGTTGAACTTTAGGAGCACATATGTTACAACGGCAGAAATGATCGATCCGAACACAGAGTAATTACAGCCTGCTACCCAGTTTCCTATGCCTCAGACACAGAAAGACTTTACAGGGTTGCTTGTTGCATTCAATTTTTGCAAGAAATTCATAAAGATAGACTCGTTAGCAGCGCTCGGAATCTGTGCACTGACAGGAAAACAGACGCTGTGGATTTGGAACGAACTAGCTGAGAATGAGTTTCAAGCACAGTCAGGGGCACTAATAAATGCACCAGTATTAGCACATCCTGATCGGCAGACTTATGAGGTAGAGTACTGATGAAAAGCGAGATAAATTCCCCCAAGACCAAGCTCGAGGCCTTAGCCGTGGTTGGAAGTCTAAAAATTTCCGTTACTACCTGTTTGGATGAAAAATGAGGATATCAACATACCACCACATATTAGAATTCCTTTTCACAGTCAAACTCACCTGTAGTATGTTAACCCATTGGGTAACCTATTTGCAGGAATTTGACTTCTCTATTATGTATGTGCCAGGAGAAACGAGTATTAATTGCCGATGGACCATAAGAGAGGACACACGAAGTGTTAGAGATCACCAAAGTCACCATTTCAGCCTGTACTATATAAGAAATGGGGTCTTTGAAAACTGCGTAACGGTAACTCTGCAAGACATACCTATAGAACAGGATAAGTAGACTCCGCTTCTGGAGAGACTGTTAGTGCCGTGCATTCTGTATCTTTATACTACTGAATACAGTCTGCGAAACGATTTCCTAGTGGAAAGAGGATTTGATAAAATGGACAGTTTTTGATTACATCTAGAGGAAACTTTCTGGACGAGTTATCGATCTAGAAAGCTTTGTAACAGACACAGGGAGTCCCTCATAATGGGGGTCACAAGCTTCGGCCCCCTATTCAGCAACTAGTTATAAGACATCTGGATCGGCTGGAGTATCACGATATAAAATTTTTACACGCAAATTTGTGGAAGAACGGTTTTAATACACTTGATTTGAAGAGCCTCATTTCTCCTTACAGTGGTGGAAGTACAGAATCGTCTGAGTAATTTTTTCACTGGAGGAACCAAAATGTTACTTTCTGATCCGAAATTCCTACTTTAAAGGCGGTAAACGTCTGCAAAATCGACGCCCTCTAAGCATTTAACTTCACTTCGGATTGATTTACGGATAGAGTGACTTCAGATTTCTTACAGAGCGGACACTTCGGCCTCTGTTTACAGCAGTCTCTTCGCCCTTTACACTCGGCAGACACACGGCATGTTCCACACACATCTCTGAGCGGTGACTGCAGAGCACATTTCTGGCTCAGACGTCATCTGAAGACAATACAGCAGATCTGAGGACAATGCAGCAGCGACGTACACACAGGCACACTTAGCGAATCATCGTCACCACCTGCAGCCAGCATGTTCATAGTCACAGCATGGTGAAATTTACTGGCTGCACAGGTGGTGTATATCGCGCTGGATTTAATAACCCGTAATAATGTCACGGGTAGATTGTACTGGGATAGCACAGTTGCATTACGACTCATATTCCAAGTATGCATGCAGCCACTGTTGACGAGTCGTCGATTTGATTCTCGGAAAGTTTAACATGTTAGATAGCTGAATTTACCATCATATGTTTTCCTTTATGAACTCTGCCAACCGTAATTCACTTCAGTTTTGTCTTGTTTTTTGTTTATAATTAATGTCGTTCCATCTCGAGTAACTTTCACTGAAGTACGTGGCAATGTCTTAAACCAAATAAATTTGTGCTAATAAATTTCATTTTATAGCTAGTGGCTCTTTGCATAATTAAGGTAAGTATGTCATTACCCCACCCACTGATCTATTGCTGGGCCGAAAATTAGCATTCATCACCTCTGTTGTCAAAAGTTCAGCTACGGTGGTTAACTAGGTAAGATATCTAGAGAGGTAACTAACCAGCGTCATTTCTCACTCTCTATAATAGCGAATGGGGTTTAAACAGTGGATGGCAGTTGTCATCCTGTGGGGGATGTGGCAAAGTGAAATTATTTTTGATACTAGTCTCGACTTGGAAATTTTTCTGTGAATAGAGAACTTCACGTGGGATAGTCTGGGCTTGAAAATGGTATCTTCAAAAAGTAACTTCGAAATTTCCAAAGCTCCAGCAGTCAGACCAGCTTGGTGACAGCATAGCGGGCGAAGGAGTCAGTGCTGAGTATCGATCAGTTTCCATTGGTCGATTTTGGGAACCTCGCCAACAGGCCGATTACAATTACATGGAATGGCTCTGCTGCCGGAAGACGTGGTACCAGATGCACTGGAGATAATTGTACTACATGCTTCTGCCACTATCATTCCTTACAGTAACTCACATACTGACTAATGGATTGGTAGAGATCTGGACAGTGACACCTGTGTTGATTTTGTCTTGAGCCTCCACGAATCCCAGGTGACCAAATGTTGGAGCATCACGGAAATACTTCAGGACAGCTGGACTTAGACGTGCTGGAATGGTGAGCAATCATTTCTGTTCCACTGCATCATAGTTCCTCTCTTGAAATTTTCAGTTTATTAATTGGGATTCTCTTTGGCTGGATCCTCCTTCAGGGCATCTATCGTTTTCAGTAGTGCTGGATATTCTATTTCTTCAGCAGCAATGTCATTTGACAAATTGACAACTGAGGTTACATCCATGCTGCTGTTTTCTATCAAAGGATTCCTTGAAAGGCAGTAGGCGTCCTTATGTTTGCATCCACTTTTGTATACCACTGTAAAATCGTACTCCTGAAGCGTCAGTGCTCATCTCGCAAGTTGATCCTACAGATCTTTCAGTCTAGTCACCTAGCATATTGAATAGTATTCCATGACAGCGGTAACTAATTCACTAAATTAATTTGACTGGAAGTTGTTGATGGCCCAAGTACCTGTGTGGCATTCTTTCTCAATTGTATGCCAGGTCATCTGTGGCTCAAAGTACACTGCACGCAAAAGTTATTGGCTTTTCGGTACTTCCCTAAATTAGCATTACAACTGGTCGTATCCCACATTTGTTGGCAGCGATGTGAAGTGGTGTCGCGATATTTTTGTAATATTAAAGCAATGCTAGTTAGGGAGGTATTAGCACCTCTTTAAGGAGAGGAAAGGCCTCTCTTATATTACGTTCCAGGAAAATTAGGCGTCTCCCTGGTGTAGTACCTATAAGAGATACACGTTCATGCAAAAACTTTTATGAATCGACAGCAGTATGGTCACATTGCGAGAAAACATTTCACAATATGAACGAGTGACTGCTTTTATTTTTCTCTAAATCGAGATGGATTCCTTTGCTATTCATTATCTGTACCAGGATTATTATTTCTTTGGTGGTGAAGAGGCACTTTTTGATTTTCAGATGGATGTCTTCCAACTGAACGCACTTCATCATAGTTGTCTTCTAACTTAGATGTCTTTAAATGTCTCTGAAGGAACGACAATATTGTCCATATAACAAAGAGTTATCGTCCATTTACGATGTCCAAGCAGGTTAGCATTCATACATTCATACATTCAAATGTGGCGGGAGAGTTACACAGTCTTAACATAATAACTTTGAACCAACAGAGACTGTCAGGAGTTACGAAGGCAGTCTGTTCCCAGTCAACATCTATTTGCCAGCAGCCTATTTCCATCTCCATAGCTGATAAATAGTTGCGCCTTTTCTAATAGTCCAGGGTGTCAGTAGCTACATATAATTATTTACGATTTTGCTCAGTTGTAGGTAGTCCATGCAGAAGAGGTATGGGCAGTCCTTCATGATGATCAGTCCGGCCGGTGTGGCCGAGCGATTCTAGGCGCTTCAGTCTGGAACAGCGTTACCGCTACGGTCACAGGTTCGAATCCTGTCTTGGGCATGGATGTGTGTGATGTCCTTAGGTTAGTTATGTTTAAGTAGTTCTAAGTTCTAGGGGACTGATGACCTCAGAAGTTAAGTCCCATAGTGCTCAGAGCCATTTGAACCATTTTATAGCTGTCTAGGAATCCGCTGGTCTCACGAATATACGTACCATTCGAAAGATTTACTGTTTTTATTCTGGTTCTTGTCTGTGTAACAGACGGCTTTAATGTTACCCAAATGGAAGCATGTGCTGTAGATATTCTAAAGTACTCGGCGTCTTCACCAAACAATAGCTGTTGTAATCACAGTCTCAGTTGTAACAGAAATTCGAAAACAGAGTCGTCAGTGAAATACAATACCTAGCACTGCAAATACATGTATTACTAACATCAACATACAGTCTAAACAGAACTTGCGTCCTGGTCAGAGAGTGCTGTTATGTTTATAAACATCGTATATTCCAGACTATGCAAGCATAAAAAATGTGCAGTGGCGACCAGCAGCACGCCATGGCACGCCAACCACTACGCCACACTGAACGCACCAAACTTAGCGGCAGTATACAACTTGAGTAGTACAATTATATTATTGTTGAGGAAATTTTCCTGAATAAAAGTATTGTACAAAATATAAATGCCTTTGGGGTAATGGACATGCAGTCAACAGTATCAAGATGTCTGTACTCTTCCGATTATATTAGCACTTGTATCCTTTTTTACAAACTTTCGTCCTTTTGCTGTAACAATACATTAACGGCAATTAAGCATTTAAAAAGCATGCAGCAGTCTTTAAGGGTTTAGGATTTCTCACGAAACAAAATGAAACAATAACAAGATGAACTGTGCCAGTTTTCTTATTTTCGTACGATCTAGGTTTCGAGCTGTAAGAACATTTTGCCGTAAAAAACTGATTCCAAAGATGGCACCAAAGAAAAGAACACATGTCAGATCTTTTAATCTATTGCTTCTCGCCCTGAACTGTACAGGTTCTCTTAAATATTTTACTTGTAGAACAATTACATCTCTACTGAACAGCTTCATGATACTTATTAGGATAACATCTACTGTGTTACATATCATATACTGGAACAGAGCTATGTGCACAGGCCTCACGATATTGCTTACGTAAATAGGTATTTGTTTGATTACCCTTAAATGATGGCTCCAAGGCGCCAAAACCCATCCGCTTCATTCCTGTGTTGAAGTTATCTAAGAGGGTGAATAACTGATTTGAGACATTCAGTCGATCAGTAAATGTAGGGATACATCATTTGCTTCATTTCTAATATTTCTTATAGTGAAAACTCTGCAACCCTTCCCACTACTTGTAAGATTTCTATATCTATTATATGTTATTTCTTTAATTTCCAGTTTGTGTCGTGTTCTCTGAACCTAGTACAGACTGACCGTATGGTTGTTTTATATAGTGCTATTTAATTCTTGGCGCATGATCTCATAAACTACACTTATCGTTATGGCAGCTTGTTAATCCGTTGAGCCGGCCGAAGTGACCGAGCGGTTCTAGGCCCTACAGTTTGGAACCGCGCGACCGCTACTGTCGCAGGTTCGAATCCTGCCTCGGGCATGGATGTGTGTGTTGTCCTTAGGTTAGTTAGGTTTAAGTAGTTCTAAGTTCTAGGGGACTGATGACCTCAGTAGTTAAGTCCCATAGTGCTCAGAGCCATTTGAACCATTTTTAATCCTTTGAATTAAAGAAATATCCACTAAATGTCTATGGGATATAGAAAAACACAAAGGAATCCTTTGGTTCAAAATGTTGTATATTTCGACAACACTTCTTGGTGAAAAGTGGCCCGAAACCGGTAGAATGTGTGATCAAAAGTATGCGGCTAATTATCTGAAAATGACTTACAAGTTCGTGGCGTCCTCCACCGGTAATGCTGGAATATAATACGATATTGGCCTACACTTAGAATTGATTACGGTTTCCACTCTCGCAGGCATACTTTCAGTCAGGTGCTGGAAGGTCTCTTGAGGAATGGCAGGCCATTCTTCACGTAGTGCTGCACTGAGGAGAGGTATCGATGTCGGTCGGTCAGGCCTGGCACGAAGTCGGTGTTCCAAAACATCCCAAAGGTTACCAGAATGAGATTTTCACTCTGCAGCGGAGTGTGCGCTGATATGAAACTTCCTGACATATTAAAACTGTGTGCCCGACCGAGACTCGAACTCGGGACCTTTGCCTTTCGCGGGCAAGTGCTCTACCAACTCAGCTACCGAACCACGACTCACGGTCGGTACTCACAGTTTTACTTCTGCCAGTACCTCGTCTCCTACCTTCCAAACTTTACAGAAGCTCTCCTGCGAACCTTGCAGAACTAGCACTCCTGAAAGAAAGGATATTGCGGAGACATGGCTTAGCCACAGCCTAGGGGATGTTTCCAGAATGAGATTTTCACTCTGCAGCGGAGTGTGCGCTGATATGAAACTACCTGGCAGATTAAAACTGTGTGCCCGGTAGCTCAGTTCGGTAGCTCAGTTGGTAGAGCAGTTGCCCGCGATAGGCAAAGGTCCCGAGTTCGAGTCTCGGTCGGGCACACAGTTGTAATCTGCCAGGAAGTTTCATCCCAAAGGTGTTCTATAAGATTCAGGTCAGGACTCTGTGCAGACCAGTCCATTACAGGGATGTTATTGTCGTGTAGCTACTCCGACACTGGCCGTACTTTGTGAGCAGGTGCTCGATCGTGTTGAAAGATGCAGTCGCCGTCCCCGAATTGCTCTTCAACAGTGGGAACCAAGAAGGTGCTTAAAACATCAATGTAGGCCTGTGCTGTGCCAGGCAAAACAAGAATGGGTGCAAGCCCCCTCTATGAGAAACTCAACCACACCACAAGAAAATCGCCTCCAAAGTTTACTGTTGCCACTACACACTATTGGCAGATGACGTTCACACGACATTCGCCATACCCACACCCTGCCATCGAATCGCCACATTGTGTACCGTGATTCGTCACTCCACACAACGTTTTCCCACTGTTGAATCGACCAATGTTTACGCTCCTTACACCAAGCGAGGCGTCGTTTTTCATTTACCAGCGTGATGTGTGGCTTAGGAACAGCCGAGCGACCATGAAATCCAAGTATTCTCACTCCCAGCGTAACTGTCGTAGTACTTGCAATGGATCCTGATGCAGTTTGGAATTCCTGTGTGATGGTCTGGATAAATGTCTGGCTATTGCACATTACGACCCTCTTCATTCAACAGACGAGTTCGGCCTGTACGCTTTTATGCTCTCCGTATCCCTTCACGTTTCCACTTCACTATCACATCGGAAACAGTGGAACTAGGGATGTGTAGGACTGTGGAAATGTCACGTATAGACGTATGACACAAGTGACACCCAATCACCAGACCATGTT
The DNA here is from genome assembly GCF_023864345.2 of Schistocerca serialis cubense. Taxonomy (NCBI): domain Eukaryota; kingdom Metazoa; phylum Arthropoda; class Insecta; order Orthoptera; family Acrididae; genus Schistocerca; species Schistocerca serialis. Next base: position 466,038,360 of record NC_064640.1, on the reverse strand, counting down.
CGAAGTCCGTGATTTCCCAGGAGGGTCCCATTCTGCTCTCTTACGATGTCTGATGACTGAGTCGCTGATATGGAGTACATGGCAGTAGTTTGCAGCACACTGCATCTAATATGCAGAACGTATGTTTTTGGGAGTGTCGGGATACTTTTGATCAAATAGTGTATGTCATGTGGAGTAGAAACCTTAACTTCATGAGATGTGGACTCGACAGTATTAAAGGAGCCTTGGAGTGTTGTGTTGTGAACAGGGTAGCACTAACACCAGGATGTCGGGGTCAGATTAGGTGAGTAATTTCGAACTGGAAAAGTCATTGGATATACAGAGTGAGTCACTAACTATTGCTGCCAAGAATGACTCCGGTAGTATGATAGGAGCTGAAGCTCTTGTGGGACAAAAGCTACATGGGACAACGAGGGCCATAATATGACTATTCTTGTTGCTTGGTGGGATCGCTTTCTTTAATGGGATGCTATAGTTAGGTACTTGTTTTCTGTTAGCGGCTATCGAGACCAATCCAATGATGTCCAACAGTAAGGTCTTTGAAGGTCAACGGAAGTCACAAAGGTTTCATGAACGTCCATTTACATAAAGTGTTCGAAGGGATAACCATTGGTAACAATGCAATGCTTCAATCTTCTTGTCATGAATTGAGTGGTATTCCTTATCACATGCTCTCATAATTCTCTTTCGCATATCTTCAGGTGTAGTTGAAGCATCTTTATAAACAATATCTTTTACGAATCCCCACAAGGAAAAATCCAGAGGCGTGAAGGCTGGCGAAAGAGCCGGCCACGACACATCTCCGCGTCAAATCCAACGATTTGGGAATTGTCTCAGCATCTCGTTTCTAGCCATCAGCGAAAAATATGCCGGGCACCCATCGTGTTGATACCACATTCTGTTTCTTGTTCTTAAAGGTATTTCTTCCAATAACGTACACAGTGTTGCTGCAGGAATGTGGTGTAATTTCCTTCGATGGAATAGGGCCTATAATTCTGTCCTCCGGAATCTCACACCATACATTCACCGACCACAGTTTTTAGAGTGCAACATGCCGCAGCCAACATGGACTTCCAGTTGCCCAATAATGCATGTTATGCAAACTAACATTTCCATGGTTCGTGAATGTAACCTCGTCACTAATAAAATCAAATTAATAAATGTATCATCCCCCTGAATCTGAAGTTGAGCCTATCGGCAGAACTCAGTGCTACGCATATAAGCCGTACGAGTTAATTCTTGGTGGAGACTGATATGGTAAGATTGATATTTATGGCGATGCAGAACACGAACAACACTACTCTGGCTCGTGCCAGATTCCCTTGCGATTTGAAATAACCAAAGGATCTCGAACCACAGTGGCAAGAGTACCAATTTCTGTTTCCTCGTTAGTAACTTTCCTTGGCCAAATACGTTTCCGATGAGTTAAAGATCCAGTTGTTCTCCATTTATGATACACGTATTTAAATGTACGACGTGTCGGTTGAGTACGCTGAGGATATCTTTCAGCGTGTAAGTCTCTACTCTCACTGAATTTCGTTGACATTTTCCGTAAATGAGAAGCATATCGACTAGTTCTTCGAAGGAATACATCATTAAAATTTGCTTGAATCGTCGACACTAGTCTTACCGTTCCCATTAGTGTTGTATTGCGAAACCGTCGAATGGTGTTTACATGTAAATGGCACGGTATATAGATACGCCGTATTCGGCGAATATTTGCTATGTGCACGATATAAGAGAAAGAATTGTCAGAGCATGTGCTTCGATAAGTGCCGAAGTGATAAGGAATACCACTCAATCCATGCTCCAAAAATTGCAACACTGCGTTGACACCAATGGTCATCACTTCCAACACCTTCTGTAAATTTACGTTCATTCCACATTTTTGACGCCGGCCGGGGTGGCCGAGCGGTTCTAGGCGCTACAGTCTGGAACCGCACGACCGCTACGGTCGCAGGTTCGAATCCTGCCTCGGGCATGGATGTGTGTGATGTCCTTAGGTTAGTTAGGTTTAAGTATTTCTAAGTTCTAGGGGACTGATGACTTCAGATGTTAAGTCCCATAGTGCTCAGAGCCATTTGAACCATTTGAACCACATTTTTGACCTTCAAAGACCTTACGGTTCCACATCAGTGGATTCGTTTCGATAGCCAACGTTATATTACGGCCCCCATTGTACTATGCAACTTTTGTCCCACAAGTTTTTCCTCTCCTATCATACTTTCGGAGTTATTCTAAGTGGCAATAGTTTGTAACTCACCCTGTATACAAGCAACAAATCTATCAGGGACACTTCAACTCTTATAAAGCTGCCCAAGACGACTGTTGGTGCTGTGACTCTGAAGTGGAAACGGAAAAAGACAACCACAGCTAAACCAAAACCAGGCAGGGACTGCCCAGCACTGCGAGAAATGGTTGTAAAACATTATATTAACTCAACCGAAGAAATTATTCGTGAATTGCAAAGTTATACCAGCAGTCCAGCTACCGCAATGACTATTCGTATGGTGTTAAAAAGACTGGGGGACAGTGATCGAGCAGTTCCTCGTAGGTCACTTATTTCCGTAGTCAGTGCTATGGGTTGCTGGAAGTCACGTAAAGAACGACGCCACTGGAAGTTGGATGAATGGAAGCGAATGATTTGGAGTGCTAAATCAAGCTATGACTAATGGCAATCCGATGGAAGTCTTTGGGTGTGACGAATGACTAGAGATTGCTACCTGGCATCATGTGTAGCCGACAGTGAAGCGCAGAGGAGGTGTTGTTACGGTATAGAGTTTTTTTCGTGATTGGTGTGTGGTTCCCTTATTAAGCTCAAGAGAATTCTAAATTTGAGAGGACTTGAGCACATTTTGAAGCATTGTGTACTGCATACAGTAGGGGAGAGTTCGAAGACGATAACAGAGTCAGCATGACAATACACTCTGCCAAGAAGCAGCATTTATGGAGCGACGGTTTGTGGACAATTACATTTCTGAAATGTACTGGTCTGGCCGGAGTCCTGACCTGATACCCAAGGAACACCTTCGGATGAGGTAGAACGTCGATTTCGCTACACTTCTTACGTCCAAATACCTACCTTCTTTGGTTTCATCTCTTGAGGAAGAATGTAATGTAATTCCTGCACATACATCGAGACCCTCATTGAAGGTGTCCTTGGCATAGTTCAAGCTATAATAAAAGTGAAGGTACGGCACACCCCACATTCATTTCTGCGAACAGGTTCAAAATGGTTCTAATGGCTCTGAGCACTATGGGACGTAACTTCTGAGGTCATCAGTCCCCTAAAACTTAGAACTACTTAAACCTAACTAACCTAAGGACATCACACACAACCATGCCCGAGGCAGGATTCGAACCTGCGACCTTAGCGGTCGCGCGGTTCCAGGATGTAGCGTCTAGAACCGCTAGACCACTCCGGTCGGCTGCGAACAGGTGTCAGAATACTTTTGATCAGACAATGCCTCTACAAACAAATAAAAAGCATCGTTTTTTGAACAATTTAAAACCCATCATTACGGGAAAACGTTGATCATGAATCCTTTCGAGCTAAAACATGGAAGATTTCTGTTTCAAGATAATACTCGTTTGAGAAATCCAAATCTTAAGATGATCTGCGCTAATGCATAAAAATTATTGTAGCATCTCTCCCCTCGGTAGGTATCTTATAAAATTTCTCTTTCTTCTGGGCTCAAAAAAGTAAGACGAAAGTGTAGAGTTACAATATTTCAGTGTAAACTTCTGAAAACATAATACGTCCTATGCTATAGATATAACTGAAGAGTCCATTATGGCCAAATTCGTGATTTTAGTGAATCACAAACAGGAGTTGGTGAAAACGAAGGGGAAAAGAGTGGCCACATTTTGCCCCTAAACGGACCCTTAATAAAATAAAAATACGGGTGAGCGCCAGTATCGTTTCCATGATCGACAGTTCTCTCACTGGAATCTGTGGGTAATAATCAACTCAACTCCTAAAAATGTCACTTAAGACGAGGTATAGTAGTTTCACTATAACTAAGCATCAAAATTTGCTTTATACCGCCTCCGACGGCGGAAACGTGATAACATATAGATGTATGAAATATTAAATCATGAAATCGAGAATACTTCCACGATAACGGCCGACTGGCTGCGTACTTACAGTTTCACTTTTATAGCTGGTGTGACGACTGTTCACAAATTGCACATTTTAGTAGTAGTTCAATAACGCGATGCTTCTACATTCCCTACCATTCTGACGATCATCAGCGTGAATGGACGTCTCAGATACGACGAATCGAGACGTAGTTGTTTTAACATATGTGATGAACAATATGTGCATGGCTGTTAAAGTGTGCACGCACATTTTAATTCTAGCTGTGGAAACTAATCCATGTACTTCCCAGGATGCACAGTTTTCCCTTCTATGGTGTGTTTCATATAGGAGAGTCCTTGTGGCCGTTCTCATTTAGCCCTCCCTGTAATAGAACCGTAGCTGGTATCCACCTTTCAGTTTAAGGATTTACAGAAACTTCTGTACCAACAGTTCAACTATGAGATTATATGCACAGCTAGTTAATAATAATTTCCAACAGTATTAATAATAACTACTTCAATTTTCCCTATATAAAAGTAGATGTTTTTGCACAGTTTCCTCGTGCGCCTTGGAGATGCTCCTGTCCCACACTACCATAACATTAGCTACTCACTACGGGAGGCAGTTGTATTTGCAAACATAGTTTTTGTCGCGGCAACCCGCCTCCCCTTTTTCCTCTACCGTGTAACTCCGTTCTAACCTACGACCTGGTAATGCTTCAAATAGCACACTGATATGCTAGTTTACATAGTTTTCACACAGCGACACCTTACGTAGCCACACGTCTAAATGACATCTGGGTAATTACTTGTAGCGACAGTGACCGCATTCTTTGTAGCAATTCGTTATACGAGATGTGCAGACGGAAGCGCTAGTGTTCCCGACTGGTCCCCAGTACAGGAGTGTAATTGAAAAAATGAGCAGTCCGCCAATAAATACCCTCTCTCCTGAGATTTTAGAAACTTCTCCGGCGTAAAGAACATTCCATTCGGGGTTGCAGCAGGATAACATTGACTTCTTGCCACGATAAATCGGCTGACAACCGTTCAGCCACCTTGAGGTGAGTGATTTGCACTGGAAATTGCTTCTTCATATCACTACACTTACACCAAAAAATGGGCACGAAGACGCATGGATAAAGGCAGACGCAACGTGAGGGACTTCGGTTGAGTTTCGAAGTCCTCTACGCTTATTGCTCCATCTGTGGCGTTCAGGCGGATGCGTAATAAGATACTACATATACGCTCTCTGTTGGAATGCCGCCACGCCTTATTCAGGTGAAAGCCGCCGTGCTAATTGCATTTCCATCGATTCCTTTATTATTGAATCCTAGACGTACTTCGTCGAGGCCAAGATTTCTATGGCAGAATAATACATCGCATGTCCTGTGGAGACACGATGTCCGGCTACAGCTGACTTACTGGGCTACGACAGGCGAGTGTGGCGATCATGTTCAACGCATCTTTGACGGACTGTTTGCGTCGTATGACCAATGAAGGTTTGGCCACAGTGAGACAGTAGTCTGTAGATTCCAGCCTTCTGCAATCCCAGATCGTCCTTTACTGAACCGATAAAAAAACAAGTCTTTGTTGGTGGGCGGAATTTGTTTGACATGAAGTTTCCTTAAGATTCTGCCTAGTTGCGTTGAGCATGATCGCGACAATAGCTTTCCACAGGAAAGTTACTCAACCATTGCCCAGCACTGTATCTCCACAAAACATTCCGTGGATTACTGTGTCACATAAATCTTGGTCTCGGAGAGATCCCTCGGGGATTCACTTAATAATGAATCGGAGGAGATATTTTTAGCAAAAGGTCTTATTGACCCTTAAACTGACATCTCTCTCAGATGTGTGTAACTAGAAACATGTGGTCTCTTAGACCACGTAATTTTTTTTTTAATCATGTAACTCCACAGTAACTGACAAAAATAAAGAAAACAATCAGCTACTTCATATTATAAGTAAATTTAATACTATTCAATGTGTACAAGGACTTCGTTGTTTACATTATTTAAAAGGAACACGAAATACCCCGATAATATGTGTTCATGTTGTATCACTCCTTAGATGATTGTTACCATTGTTACTCAAGCCCTGATATTCATAATGCAAATGAAAGATTGCAGAAAATATGAAAGAAGTTATTCATTATATGAACTGAAAATATAAAATACAACGCTTTTGCATAGTCGAAGCACACATATACCCCGTATGGCCATGTTTAGTGCACTCGTATGCCGGTTTCCTTTCCTAGGACCCACACCGCCTCATACACGTCCCATTCGAAACTATTTTTGCCATAAAGGGACTTTATTTGCTGTGAGGAATTATGTGGGATGCAGATCGCACCAGGATCTTCTTTTCTCCATTAGTATAGCTAACGCAAAATTTGGACCAGCATCAGAATAGTCAAAAATCTGTTAATCGTTCGTGTTTTCCTCTTCAAACACAACACGTAACTGCTCTAGCCATCAAGCTTCAAGATTTGGATGTGCTGCACACAATGTCCTCTTCTTAGGAGGTCGCTTCATACTATAGCTGAAAAATAACAAATTCCCTTATATAATAAAACGCTATCAAATACGAAAATCCGAAACAGCAATTAAGGAAAACGTGATAATTAGAATAATGTGATCTTTTGGACATACTTAATTATTACACGTAATGCGAAACATGAGATATTACTCGCATCCCATTTCAAGCTCAGCTCTAAATCACATATTTTAGCACTAGACTGATAAAACCAAACAGACTGTTGAATGTTGCTTCACATGTGGTAGGCATTAAGATGGAGATAATTGTGAAGGGAGGTCATAATGTAATTCAGTGCTACCACACTCGATTTTAAAATGAACGATGGATGTGAGAGACTAGTGTTTTGGATTAAGGCTTAACCGTGATGGCGGCTTTCAACTACATAAGATGTGGGACCCAGTCATTTCTTTAATTTCTTCAGAAAGGAAATATTTTATGGCCAATGACACATCTAGCGCCATTTAGTTTTATTAACTCAGATGTTTGAATGCGCATTCCGATAGAGCGCGTACGTAAAACCTCATTATGCATCCTTTCTACGACAGTTTTCTATATACCTCCACACATAGAAATTTTAACTTTTCAGTTTCACTAATAATACGCCCATTCTGTGAACTTAAAACTTCAGATTTTGTTGAATTGTGTGTTAAAAACTGTAAAAACTGAGTCTTACTGTGATTTAGGGTTAGTTTATTTTCTACTAGCCCCAAACTTATGTCATGAACTGCACTATTTGAGACAGAGCCAGTGTTGCAAACAACATCATTTACTATGAAGCTAGTTTCATCAGTAAACAGAAATATTTTAGAATTGCCTGTAATACTAGAGCGCATATCATTTATATAAATAAGAAACAGGAGTGGCCCCAACACTGAACCCTGGGGCACCCTCATTTGACTGTACTCCACTCAGATCCGACATCACAGCCATTCTCAACACTGTGGATATTGACCTTTTGCTGTTTGCTGTTAAAATAACAGATGAACCAATTGTGAGCCACTCCCCGTATTCTGTAATGGTCTATCATCTGGAGCCTTGTTTTGTGATCAATAGAATTAAACGTCTTAGTTAAATCATCAGAACCTTTGGTTTAATCCATCCAGTATGCCACTGAGAGAAGGGAATAGAGTATTTTCGGTTATCAAACGACTTCTAAAGCTGAGCTGTACATCTGATAGTAAATTATGTATCATAAAATGATCAATTGTCCTCACGTACACAGCTTTTTCAATAACTTTAGCATACACTGATGGGATTGAAATAGGTCTAAAACTGTACACACTATTCCTTTCTCCATTTTTATAATGCAGCTTTACTACTGAGTACTTTCATCGTTCAGGAAACTAACCATTCTTAAAGGAAAAATTACAAATATGGCTAAGTACAAGGCTAATATGTGCAGCACAGTACTTTCATATTATGCTAGGCACTCCATCATATCCATGAGAGTCCTTAGTTTTCAGTGATTTTATTGCTGACTCAATCTCCCCATCATAAGTATCACAGAGGAGTATTTCAAACACCAGTCTCGGAATGGTATTGCCCTGTACGAACTATGTTTTTGTTTAATTCACCAGAAAACCTCAGAAAGTGATTGTTAAATACTGTACATGTGTCTGACTTATCAGTAACAGAAATGTTTTTACTACGAACTGACTTTATATTGTCGACTTTGTGCTGCTGACCAGACATTTCCTTCACAACTGACCGCATGGTTTTAATTTTATATTCTATTTGCGTACCACATGCTCTTTGCTTTCATAACAACGTTTTTAAGCAACTTACAACACTGTTTGTATTGGACTACTGTAGCTTGATTTTAACTTCCTCAAACATTTTGATATAATTACAGTTTTTTCTACATGATATCCTTATCCCCAAGCTGCCTTTTACTTTTAGTAGCGCGTTTTGAATGTTCTAATGGAAAGCAACTCTCAGAGAGATAAAGAAATGTGTTAAGGGAAGCATTAGATTTGTCATCTATGTTATTGGGACTGTAAACCTCCTGCAACTCTTGTTCCTTAACGAAGTATAAAAAATTCTCTATTGCCGTTGGTTTAACTTCCCTACATAGTTTGTATGTATATATGTGTGAGATAATTTTGGGTACAAAAGCCTTTTAGTATTAAAATTTGTTCATCATTGTTTGAAACGCCTATTACCCTTTTACTAACATAATGCCCATCCAGTAGTGAAGAATAAATAAAAATGTTGTCTATAGCTGTACTACTGCCCCCCAGCAACCTAGCTGGAAAAAATATAGACTGCATCGGATCATATTAGTTTAAGAGAGCTGTCAACATCGTTTTCCTTGCACAGTCTCCAGTGCAAAACACTCACCTTTAGATGGCTGAATTGTTGTCAGCTGCTATATCTTGGCAATAAGTCATCGTTATCGGATTGAAGTCCCTAATCTTCATGGAATATCTTAGCTGTTGCCTGACAACAGAAAAGACATGAGAGATGCATGACCGACGTTTCGAAACATATGTGGCATCATCAGCACAGCCGTTCAAAATACTTCAGGGAGTCAGAAAAAGTTTCATCCGTCAGACAGCATGAATTCTGAAGAAACTTGAGACAGCTGTGGATTGTTATAGTGCGAATCAGAAACGTATGTACTATGTAATGTGATAAGTGTTAAGTGTGCGATGTTGCATAGTTTAAACGTTATGTGCGTAAACAAATCTGAGGAACAAGTGTGCACCTTCTACAAACATGTCTCCATTGATGGAGAGACTAAAGTTCTAAATACCAATTTAAGAGAGGAGTAAACACTAGCCATAGAAATGTGCATTTTGTGTTGAATAGTAAGAAAGTTTGTTGCCAGGCTGGGAGATATTGCACTTCACTGGTCATCATTCGAGAGTATAACAAGTCATATAGCTTTCACACTTGTTGCTGAATCACACAAATAACGGCTTCTGGTATCCTACATAGTGCAAAGCTACATGACAGAGTATCTAATAAATAAACGAAAGATACCAAAAATGATTTACAGTTGCAGGCTCTAAAAACACTAAGGCCTTCAGAGATCTCCGAAACTAAGCTTATCCGTGGATATGAAGCGCAAACAGTGTGTCAGCACCATAGACCCTGTGTTATATTTTTACAGGATGAATCAATAGTGAGATCTGAATCAATTCAAATGGTGAAGGATTGTAACAGTTCATGAGGTCAAGTACAGCATCAGCGAAACTCGGTAGGAGCTAATCGATTGCCATTATTTGTTCCAAGACGACGTATCCTATCCAAAATTTCTTCCTCCATGAACCCACTAAAACGAATCAAAGTTATTAGGTGTCATTATGAAACAACTTCCTTGAATCCATTCGTCCATCTGACGTGAGCAATGTGCAGAACTGTAAGGCGCTCTGCTTTATTCAACATATTATTATGAAACATATCAAAGAACGCCTGATGGTACGGTCGACAGCAAAAAAAGTGGGTTACTGCCGAATACAACCAACATAAGGTAGCTATGTGGCAGGTCCTCTAAACAACAAAACCCTATGGGGTACAGTCGTTCGACTACACGCAATGGATACCGTAAGAGACCACAAGAGACCAAAGGTCTTTAGGGCAGTCAGTCTAACCGTCAACTAATATCGTCATACAAATCATATTAGAAAACACGTTCTTAACGATGGGACACCCCATAACACCCATAAACCAACCTTCATTACAACAACTGACATTCCAGAAGTTCTGAGAAAACGGATTATTTTGCATATATAGTACAGTAATCCTTAGGCAAGATTAAATACTTGAGACAATATATGGAGTTACAAAGCTGTACAGCAATTGGAAAAAAGTTTTTCGCTCTCGAAAAGGTTTTCCGGACACGTGCTGAACATCACTCAACGACGAGTGGCTCTGGAAACTGGATATTGGACGAACCAGTAAGAAAACGCAATTGACGGCAACAATCACTCTACGGATATCTCAACATTAACAGCGAATCACCAGTAAAATCATTGTTCTAGTATCACATCAGCAGCTACGTGTACACAAATTTGAACTTGAAATTATATGACCAACGTCGTCGTTCTGGACCTGGATTCAAACCAAGCACATATAGCCATTGCTAACCAAGCTAAGCTTTGTTTGTGCCTTATTGAGATCCGATAACTAGGCATAAAGAGACGTGAAGTGTAGAAGTTTGCACCAGTATCAGTTATCAATTCTGATCCTGAAAAAAATTACGAAAATGTTTGTACTCAACTGGGAATCCTGTCATAACAGTTACCTTCCTGGGAACTACCCCCAACGACGTTTAATATGGTGTCATTCACAAGGAACAAGGTATGCACATGTTTAAAATTGAAATGCCATCATGTACAGCTTATGACAGGGATGCGAACCCAGCATCTAATCAAATTGTTAACGAAGTGCGTAAAATCAGAAGGTAAATATCAAACGTTTTCACCAACAGCGACATGTTATTTTCTTAAATGAACATATCAAATTCTTTTCCAGCAATAGGTAGGAGTGGCATGTTAGTACTTTTAGTGATGTGATGGAAAATACTGTGCTGGCCAGAAGCTGAATCCACAACATATCGTCATTGGTGATCACAAAGAACACAATGTCAAACCCAAATCCATTGTCGCCAGTAGGATGGAGAGGATTGTTTGAACTTGAAAAGATGTAAGGAAACGTTTGATCTTGTAATGTTGTGATAAAGAGCGCATTATGTGTCTGTGAGTTGAGACGAACACGTTACAGCTGACAACGCACGAAGAGACGTTGAAAATGCCACTTTTTTTCACTAGTAGTTCGGAGTGGTGATGAAATGAAATGAGATGAAATAATGGATATTTTATGCTGATAAGGATTCGAAACCAGATAGGTGCCTTTCAGGGAGGCCTAGAAGAGTTTGCAGTCTTGGGGAACACAGTGAAAGTGAATTCGAATCCCAGTCCAGCACCACAATTTTCAACGTCTCAGTTTCAAATAAAGTAAGAACCTTCTGAACTTACATGGCCATTGGTTCATTAGATGAAATACGTTTTCTAGTTTACGACGGCTTGCTGGTGACAGGGTCTCTGCCTTCCGGGGTTTTCCAATCTATTACAGCTCAAACGAATGCCGCTTTGTCCCAATCGGCCGCAAAGGGATGTTATCTTTACTGCGGATATTAAACTAGGAGCTTACTGGCGTTCTGCGCCAGGCCTTACTAGGGGTGAAGGAGAGTTACTTGAGTGTGTCAAAAATCTACGCCTGACGTGAGATGTGAACCTACACGTTTTACACATCAATACAAGATTAATCCACCAGACCACAGAACACCCCGCCAAACACTACATTATGAATTGCAGAGTATTCATTTAGATGTAGATGCAGATGTCATGGGACGGGTAACAGGAAGGAGGGCGGGATCTGGGAATGGACAGAAGTGCAGAAGTGCAAAATATATGCGTGAAATGCTTGTAAAGTATTGCTTACTTAGATGTGTGCCGCAGTTCGATTTATCCTAGGACCGAGAGATAAGGAAGGACTGTTTTCAGTACGAAGAATAGGTTATAGGGAAGGGGAGATAAAAGAATACGGTTTCATAGGCGTTGAGAGGAATCATAGATAGTAAAGACCGCAGCAATTAAAAGAGAAACGTAGCGTCAATGGAAACCGCTAGATTTGTTTATAAAGTTTTGGGGGAATGGAATAGAAGGGCAGTTGCGGCGATAGTGTCAGACAGAGAGAGTGTAAGAGAGAATAGAGGAGATACTAACAACGAGTAAACGTAATATGAAATTGTTTGCGTTTGGGTGGAGGACGGACGCTGTATTCTTGGATGGAGGGGAAGAGTGATATGTATTTGAAATAACAAAAACTACTATGACAGAGTCCATCTACTCAGATTAGTTTGTAAATATCTAGATACAGTATAAATGAAATCAAAATAGAATATTTAACAAAATGTATATTCAAAAGAAACCCACTTGAATTAAAAAGGCAACTCAATGGAAAACTTACCCACATTGTACCTTTTCTGTTGCCACGCGATCTTCCAATAGCTCCGAATGAGGAAAAATCACGAAAAAGAAGACATAACAAAACTTTTTAAGAACTCTAATATTTTATCCAGCGTCCTTCATTATTTTGTACTTCTGTCATTCGTCTTGGCATAGAATGTACAAGCCGTCGGACGTGGCAGCCTGAAGAAGCAACGTCCTTCCAAGCTTCCAGGATGCAGTCCCAAAGAGCGTCTGCAATAGGTGGTTAGTTTCGTGGTCAGTTCTCTGTTAAAGTTCTGGCGACCTCAGCCCATATGTTTTCCATGGGGTTCATATAAGCCGCCCTTGGCGGCCAGTCCATGACGTAGACTCCAATCGTGGAGAGTCGCTGCTGAACAAATGCAGACTTATGAAAGGGGCAATGGTCCTGTTGCAATGTGACGTCCCCTTCTGCCTACAGCATTCGCACTGAGGGAAGCATCACATATTCCAATATGTGGGCATACTGAACGCTGCCCAGAGTTCCTCCTATCCTGTGAAGAATTCCCGCCCTTCTCGCAGAATTCCAACCCCAGCAGGTAGCAGGTAGCCGGCCACTTCTTCTCGTCGTGGTTACATATTCGCGTCGATGGCGAGTCCCTTGCGGCCTGTAAACGATTCGTGGATCCAACGTTACTGGTGGAAAACAGCTTCTCATCAGTGAAAATGACGTTGTCCCACGACGCCCTCAGATGAAGCTCCGCAGATGCTAGCCGGTATAAAACGTTGTCTTCGCTGAGCTCTTGTTTCACGGCGGATCTACGCGCATGAAGTCCAGCGTCCCTCAGCCTTCGGCGAATCGTGTCACTGGAATCGGTAATGTTGGTCTGCCGACGCAACTGCTTCGCGATCAGAAAGGGATTTTCTCTGCTCCTAGACACTAGATGCCTGTCTTCCTGCTGTGAGCTCACTCTCATCCTGGCTGAGCCAGGAGCCCTGTTGGTGGTGCCTCATTCATGGCAGATCCTCCACTATCTCGTTGCAATGGTATGTGGTACGCCATACCGTCTGCCAGCTTCTCTGACGGATCATCATCCTTCTTCAATGAGAGCGACGACTCTATACTGAATAGACCTCTACGGCAGACAGCCTGATGTGTATTTCTGATTGCCGCTCTTATACTGATGCCAGGAGAGGAGGTAAACATAATTACGTCAATTGGAGCGGCAGAGGCAGAGGCATGCGGCGCAGCCGTGCTGCCTCGTCCCGTGATGTTGGCCCACCAACGCCATCGCCAACTCGCTCACTTCCGTCTCGCCTCGGCCAGCCTGGCTGGCCCGTAGCTCGCGTCCAGCTGCTAGTACAGACCCGGGCCGCCAGGCCACGATCACCCCTCGAAGGATCAAAAGTTATACCTAACCTACCCAAGTCTGTAGTATAAACTAACGCTGCTACAGCTATTATCCTATAACATGTGCAGGCACACCTAGGGTTGACGATTCATTCAAATATTTGACGAACAATACGTTCAAAAATACATTCATTTTAAACATTGCTACCACAAAATATTTCACCTAGTTAGCAATAGCATGACGCAGGAAACTATTCCTTCTTGTAATCGCTATGCATTAGATGTAGCCTTAACAAACGTATGTTCAACCACGACAACTAAGCGGAATGTGAAAGTAAACAGATTTAGTGGCAGCTTCTCCAAATAATAGTATATAATACACGATTTCTGCTCTTATAACATGTAATCAGCGTCTCTGAAACAATACGTGCTGCACGATGGAAATTACTTTCTGCTGAGGCACTTCATTTACATCTCAATGACACACAACTACAAGAGAACATTGCTCTTTACGGCATTCAATCCACTTGTAAATTAACACAATGATATCGCAGATGTTAGGCAACACGTTAGTAGATATGAGAAAGGCCTTAAGGTTTGTTAATAAACATGCTAATCCTAGCTACTACTGAACAACAATTTCATTATTAACGTGTCTTCACAGCCATTTCTAGTTAAACGGGCGCACATCTCGCTATTGGTGGACCAACAATGGATATTTCTCGTTTTGTTCCTGGTTAGACAAGGATGGCGGTAGGCGCCGGCTTCGAATCCCGTTAGGGCAATACAACTTCAGTCGTCATTTAAGGTTCCAACCTCACTACTGGTGACAAACTGTGATATCTACATTCTGATTTTACGAACTTATTCAACAATCCGATTAAGTGCTGTTTTCGCATCCTTGTTACCAGCATTACATGATAGCACTTCAATTGTAAACATGTGCATCCTTTGTTCCTTGACAATGCAACAATATACAACGTCTTTCGAGGTTAATTACCAAGACGGCAATTGTCATGTTAGGGTTCCTGGTTTCGTACAAACATAATCGTCATTTACGTTCAAGTTGAGAATTGATAACTGATACTGGTGCAAACTTCAATATTTCACGTCTCTTTCTGCCTTGTGATCGTGTCTCGATAAGGCACAAAGCTTTGCTTGGTTAACAATGGCCATACGTTCTAGGTTTGCATCCGGATCCAGAACGAAGACGTTGGTCATGTCATTTAAAGTACAACTTTGTGTATAAGTAACTGTCGATGAGTAATGTGAACAAAGATATTACTTGTGATTCGCTGTTAATGTTGGGATTTCCGTAGAGTGCTTGCCGCCGTTAATCACGTTTTCTTTTAACTGTTTAGTATTACATAAAGTTGATGCGAAAGCACTCCCTGTTGAACGTTGAACGACGTTCAGCATGTGTTGAGTAATCCTTTTAGACAGCAAAGAACTTGTTTCCAATTGCCATACAACTTTATATGTCCATATACTGTTTCAAATATTTACCTGTGGCCAAGGATTACCGAACGATTTATGAGACAAAATTAGCTGTCCCATAACGTATGAAATATCAATTATTGTAATTAAGTTTAGTTTACAAACATTAAGGACCGTCTGATCTCTTCTGTACTATCGTAATGTTACTTTTTATCTGGACGGACTGTCGTAAAGACCAGTGTTCTATAGTAGTCTCTAGTGGTACCCATTAAGTATCTTACAACGACTGTACTGTGGAGGGTTGCGACGATGTGCAACACAGATATGCTATGTTGCTTGCATACATTCCGGTGCAGCCTACACGTTGGAATTCAGGCGTGACCCACTTTCTTTGCTGTCGAGTGTATATTGTCGCCACACTGCTCCTGTTATGGAAGCTGAACAGATTTCGAGACCACCTTGCGTTATGTCAGTGACTTCTTTTCGAAGGTTTGGGGTTTTCAGTTTGTGTATGTGTGATACAAGCTGTCGTAACAATATTTTCCGGTCTTTCGAACGTTATCCTAGTTTCCGAATTTTGTGTGCTGTTGAACGTTTTGTGTTTATAGCCGACATTCGTTACTGACACCCTTTCGTTTGTAAAATCTTTCTTCATTAGTATGTGAAGCACACAATAGTTCTTAGTTATGGCGTTCAGTTCTTTGCGAGTATGTTATCACTTTTTCGATGGAAAAGAAAGAAACGAACAAGCCTAATAATTTTGTCCACCGGTAAATATTGTTGCCTGATATGGACAGAAGACGCAAGTGGCCCTTTCGTCTCATCGATCAACCCTCTTCGAGAACATTTTATGACTTGCGTGCGAAAAGGTTTCTGCAACACCTTCCTGCTTGTACCTTTGTTCTGGTCACAGGGCGAAGGTAGTGCCCCCAACGGATGGTAATACTATTTTCTTAGCCGATTACTAGAAAGTTGAAATACTTAATTGCAAAATGATATTAATAGGAAGTGTGTGACAGTTTATGTATTGTATTGTATTCTAAAAGAAGCAAGGAACTGGGGCTCTAGATATTGGCTGTATCTATTTTAAACTACAAATTTTGACAAATTTAAAGTACCTTATAACTCACAAAATAAATTTAATGACATAGATATTTTTCATTAACAGACGACGCTCTGAATAAGCAGCCACTGGTCTCAAGTTACAATGTGCGTAGGCCCTAAATAAAGAAGTGTTTATGACTGAAGACTGCATAAATTTATAACACACAGCCTGTAGACTGCATTTTGCATCCGTCTGCACTTGTTTTTCATGTTATGTGTATTGCGTCTATTCCAGTTGACCGCGAGCGGCACCATCGATTGACGACTGACGTCATCTGTCGACGAGCACTCCTGCTAATAGGACAATAGCCGATGGCAGGAGGCAGCGGACACAGCTGTGTCGCTTCGTGCAGAGCTTTCATGTTTATGTGTTTCGTCGTTGCGGGAGTCTTTGCTGTACGCATGGCATGGTCAACAAAATGTTGTGTGTGTGTATTTATTGCTTCCTCGATAGGCGCAGGGAAATTCCTTATAATCTGTGAAACCACTCATCTTGGTATACTTCTGTTTCAGTATTTAATTATATAAATAAGTGTATTGAATGTTTATCTAACAAAACTGGCCGATTCTCATAATGAAATCATTTTCCTTGTTAATGTTCTAGTTTCTCCATCATCTATCAGCCTTTCCTTCCATATCTTAATCACTGGTTCAAATGGCTCTGAGCACTATGGGACTTAACAGCTGAGGTCATAAGTTCAAATGGTTCAAATGGCTCTGAGCACTATGGGACTTAACTTCTGAGGTCATCAGTCCCCTAGAACTTAGAACTATTTAAACCTAATTAACCTAAGGACGTCACATACATCCATGCCCGAGACAGGATTCGAACCTGTGACCGCAGCGGTCACACGGTTCCAGACTAAAGCGCCTATAACCGCCCGGCCACTCCGGCCGGCTATCTCAATCACTGAACAGGCTGTGAAGTAAATAAAAAGGCTGTCTATAATGTAAGTTACGTAATGCTTGGGTAAAAGGAAAACGTTTTAAAAGCAATGTCGCACTTAAAGTGCCCCTGTAACCTGCTTTACCTCTTAAAACTGACCTAGATATTAATGTTAGAAATTGAGGGACGTTAGCGGCTCATATTAATCTTCCTCCCGAGTCCTACATGTCATTGTTCCCTTGACACTCATACAGGCAGCAACAGCTGTGTTTGTGGTTGCGAAGCCGGCCGGGGTGGCCGTGCGGTTCGAGGCGCTACAGTCTGGAACCGCGCGACCGCTACGGTCGCAGGTTCGAATCCTGCCTCTAGCATGGGGGTGTGTGATGTCCTTAGGTTAGTTAGGTTTAAGTAGTTCTAAGTTCTAGGGGACTGATGACATTAGAAGTGAAGTCCCATAGTGCTCAGAGCCATTTGAACCATTCTTTGGTAAGCAATGCCGTCCAGTGAATTTCTTGGACTCCACCTGTGAAACAAGACTCCCTTTCGTACCAGGCAGAACAGCCAAACAGAAATTTCTTCCATGTCTCGCTATCTATCCTTCAGTCGTTGCAGTGCGATGTCTTCTCCTTTTCTATAGCTATGTTTTGCAGAGTTACCGTTAAGCAGGTTTCAAAGACCCCATTCCTTATATAGAACAGGCTGAAAAGGTGAGTTTAGGTTATCTCTAACACTTTGTGTGTCCTCTCTTCTCGCGAATATGACAGTGCAGTTGCAACAATACTCGTTTCTAATGACAGATATATAATAGAGAAATCAAATTCCTGCAAATAGGCTACCCAATGGGTTAACATATTACAGGTCAGTCTGGCTGTGAAAAGGAATTCTAATATGTTGATAGCCTCATCTTTTATCCAAACAAGGAGTACCTGAGGTTTTGAAACTGCCAAACACGTCTAAGGCCGTGAGCTTGGTCATGGGAGAATATTTCTCACTTTTCATCAGTACTCTACCTCATAAAGTAAAAATCAGCCTACAGGTCAGGATGTGCTAATACTGGTGCATTTATTAGTGCCCCTGACTGTGCCTGGGACTAATTCTCAGCTGGTTCATCCCAAATCCACTGCGTCTGTTTTCCTGTCACTGCATAGAGTCTTAGCGCTGCTAACGAGTGTATTAATTTCTTGCAAAAGTTGACGACATCAAGTAACTCTTTCGAGTCTGAGGCGTAGGAAACTGGGTAGCAGGTTGTAATTTCTCTGGGGTAGGTGTGATCATATCTGCCGGTGCAAAGTATGTGTTCCAAAAGCTCTACTTCTATTGTACCGAAAAATTAGTTTTCCAGGCTGACATGTACTCCATGATTTTTCAATGCACTGTGCAACACATTGAAGGGTCCTTCCAAGTTCCCTTAGCGATTAAGAGGCCGTCGACTTAGCATGTGATATCTCCCATCTCCCGTTACGAGCTCGCTAAGAAGACCATTCAGTCTGTGGATGAATTATGCCTAAAATATTTTTACGCCAAAGGGTAACCGGCGAAATTTGTAGCTATGGAGTGAGATTATGACGCTATGTGCTTCAGGATAGGTGTAACTCATGTTGCCAGAAAGTTTACTAAAGGTCTATTGACGAAAAATCCTTAATCTATGGAACCTCTGTAACAGTTCTATTTACTAAGTTATTATTGTTTTGATTTGTCTGGAATCCAGTACTAAGTTGACCAATCCACCTTCTCAACGACTCGTAACGGACTACTATACGTAGACACTGCATATTCAATGATACTTTCTCGTAAAATTCCCGATATTTTCTGATGCCCTTTTGCTCGGTGAGCTAATGGGATAGCGATCAGATTTACAAAGAATGTATGATGTTCTTTGGCTCTCATTAACACGTACTGGAAGTTGTCGATTGCGCATGTCTTCACCACGAATTCATCGCGATTTTCATGCAGGATTGTGCGTAGTACTTCTGTTTTCTGCTCCTACGTTTATAATCAGATTTGCCCGTTCGTAGATGATAAGCTCAGTTTCTCTTTTCATTTATTGTTCTTCAGTCCTCGAATCGTCATCCTCTTCTTTCTACCCATAATTATTCTCAGTCTGTCTTTTATGACAGTCAACACACAGATGCAAACAACCTCCCAGACTCTGTGACCGAATAGCTTGTTCCTCAAATCACAGTTGTACCATTCCTGCTCTTTGCATGGTAACTTCACCACATCCCAGGTCAGGTAATTCAACATAGTCACTCAAGGTGTCCATTACTTTTATGAGATCAGCTGCCAATTTACAAACCACTAAGATATTTCCTGTCAACATGTGTCCTTCATACACTGATTCAAGCCTTACTTGCTTAAGCTCGTCAGTGATTTTTTCCAGTGATACAACCTCAAATTTTAATTTATTTCAGCGATAGCGCGCGCCACCTATGATTTGTTTTACATATATTAAATACGATTCCAGCAATTGCAAATATTGGGGTGCCACCATCCAAACTTCTGTATAGTTCAACATTGCGTGTTGTCACATTCAATATAGGATGTACGTCCCTTGTCGTATTTAATTCCCTCTCCTTGGGCAAGACTTCGACGTGTCATTGTACTGCATTTCGTCGAGAAGACTGCGTCTGGTTAATGATGTGGGTGTTGAATTTGACTTTACCACGCTCTCCAGACGTCAGTTCCTAGGAGGGATCTAATCACATTGATAGTGTTTTGGGTTCAGTCCTTGTAATTAGACGATCTTTTCTATACAAAATTGTTAAGGCTTTCGTGGCCACTTGTTGACAAACTGCCTATTGGCTTCTGTCTCGGGTTCTTCGGCCGACGTTCATCTAATGATTTTTCTGACGTTTGGCCAGCACGAGTGGCTGGCATTGTCAAAGCTTCACCCTCCATTGCCGGTGGTGAACTGGAGCCGAGCTCGCGGGCGCAGACTACCTGTACCTGGCGCGCCAACGTCCGAGGGCTTCTCTGCGGTCATTTCCGGTGCGGTTCTCCTCTTGCTACCTGCGACGGTCGTTCGCTGCAGTACGGGAAGCCAGGATCCGTTGACCTTAAGGCTTTCCTCTTTCTTTTTCAAACTGTTCGCGTGTTTTTGTATTTCTACAGCTTCTCTGAACAAGCGCGTGTGATAGTACTTCTCTACAGCCAGAACTTCCTTGTCGGCGAATTTTATTACGTGGTCGGTCTCATTGAGTGCGTGCTCTGCCACGGCCGATTTCTCCACCTGTCCCAACCTACAATGTCGCTTATGCTCGTTGATCCTGGTGTTGATGAATCATCCAGTCATTCCGACATAAACTTTTCCGCATGTGCATGGTATACGGTATATTCCCGACATTGCAAGTGGGTCTCTTTTCTCCTTCGCCGATCTAAGGCACTCTTTGATCTTCCTTGTCGGTTTGAAGATCGTCTTTACGCCATGTTTGCGCAATATACGGCCGATTCTGTCCGTCACTCTGGGAATGTATGGCAGAAAGGCCGTACCCGACATTTCTTTTTCTGGTTCCTTACTTCGCCGAGTGTTTGGCTCTGTCACACTTCTAATATAATTTTTGGAGTACCCATTGCTCCTCAGGACAGTTTCCAGGTGTTGCATTTCTCTTTTGAGGTGTTGCGGCTCGCCTATTCGTCCTGCTCTCGTTACGAGCGTACTAATCATGCCTCTTTTCTGGCAGTTTGTCAACAAGTGGCTACGAAAGCCTTAACAATTTTGTACTACGCCTCTACGGGGAGGTGATTTGCAGATTGTACTGACGCCTTGACCAACGACGGAAGAAGAAAGCGCGACTGATGTCCTCTCTCGCCTTTCTGTCACGGTGCCGAGATGAATGTGCTACACCGAAGTTCTTGAGATGTAAGCGCCTATTCACCACCGCCGAAGCACATCGTATCTACGACAGAATGGAACGAGCTTTTCTTCGTGAGCGAATACATACAACACGGAGAGACTTGGCAAGAACGGATCAGGAGTTTCTGGACATTTTCTATCAACTAAGTAGCAGAATGCATCGAGACGACTGGGACAAGATCGACAGCATCACTCACAGGAGCATGCAGAACGAACTCGAGCGCTGTACCGAGCGACAGAAGAAAAAGTTTGAAAGATGCCGAAAGCAGACCGACAAGGCGATTCCCGACATATCACACACAGTGGTCACGACAATTGACAGAAGAGGAAGTGTCTGTTCTTCAAAAAGGAGGGACTTTCGCTATCATCCCGAGAACTATACCTATGGAGGATATCATGGAGTTCCCACCTTATTTAGTAATTACATGCCATGTGCTAGGCTTATCATAGGTGTAGCATTTCTTTATTGCAGAACTGAATATGTTGTGACTTTTTGAAAAGAAGACCTAGGTTATTGGCACAAAACCTCTCAATGACACCTTTAACAACATTTTTTCCTCTGTTGCTGTATGTATGCTTGCATTGATTAGAATACTATTTTTATATGCAAAAAGAACTAATTCTGCCTGTTGCGCATACAATTGAAAATCGTTTACATATAAAATGAACAATGACAGTCCTAAGAGTGAGCTTAGGGGAAACCACTTACGTGATTTCTTCCCAGTCCCTGATTGTATTGCTTGAATTGCTAAGTAAAACCTTCTGAATTTTTTTTGGTAAAATGCGACGTTATCCAATGGTGGCTGCACCATCATTTTCATAAAAGCTCAGTTTATGTGGGAGAATATTGTGATTTTCTGAGTAAAAGTTACTTAATTTGTTAGTTCGTTATCTATTCTATTGACCAATCTCACGGTAATTATTATGAAGTGGAACTTGTCAAGTGCATAAGAAGTGCACACATGATTCAAGGCACCCTTTTTTTGAAGTTAAAAATTTTTATTACCTACCCCATTCCCTTATATGGCGCAAAATGAGTATATTATACCCACAGATTTGTATATCCCTACTCATGAATTCATCTGTGGCACAGAAGGAGTTGTAAAGCAGATATGACGTCAGTTTATTTTTGAAAGTATTACTGCTGTCCGTCAGACATTTTATTTCATCTGGTAATTTATTTAAAGGTTTCACAGCAGCCTATTTTACTCCTTTATCTGTCGAAGATAGATTAAGTAGAGGATAGTGTAAGTTTTTCATTCATCTGGTATTGCAAAAATAATTGTTACGCTTGCTTTTAAACTGGCCCCTGTAGTTGAGAAGAAATTTCATTACTGGGTAAATGTACTGTGAGGCTGTTGTAAGAATTCATAACTTTTTAAACAGATGCCTACAAGATGTACGACAATGAGCCCCACACATTATTCTAACCACTTTATTTTGAGCAGTGAAAATGGACACTTATTCTGATTGAAAAAAATGACTGTACCTAGTCGCTTTAGGGGAACCAAAATATGTATTTTCCAATTAAGATTCTCATCTATATGTACACCCAAAAACTTAATATGCTCTAACCGGGCTACTGAGTTCTGTTAATGTGTTATACTTACTGGAGGAACTGTACCACTTTTGCAGAAAAAAATGGATGCCCTTCTTTTTTAAAATTTGAGAACAAGCCCATTTGCGTAGAAAACCAATTAATATCTTTTCCAAAGAAATTATTCCTATTATTTTCAATTGCAGTTTATTTTACTGGATTAATAATGATTCTTGTATCATCAGCAAACAGTGTCAGTTTAGCATTTTGTTTCAGAGAAGAGGTGAGGTCTTTCATATATATCAAAAATGGAAGGGGATCCATGATCGAATTCTGTGGAACACCTAATATAAATTCACCCCAGTTAGATGGAGTGGCAAAATTCCTTAAATCCCTAAAACCATATAAAGAAACTTTCTGCTTCCTGTTCGGTAGATATGCCTTAAACCGCGCTTATGCTGTTCCATTTATACCATAGAACTGTAATTTCTATAACACAGTGCCATGGTTCACACAACCAAATGCTTAAGATAAGATTAGCTTAGATTAGTACTTGTTCCATAGTTCATGAATAAGACACTTCATAATGATGTGTAATGTGTCATGTTAATAAAAGGTGTCTATAAAAGATATTACATTACACAAACTGTTACATGACACTTGATATTTCTAATTCCTTTTTTTTTTTTTTTGGTGTGGGGTGGGGAAATTACCAACCTACTATATCCAAAATTCATCTAATAAGTAGAATGACTTGCCATTCAGAAATTATTTTAATTTCCTTTTAAATGCTATATGGCAGTCTATCAGACTTTTGATGTTATTAGGTAACTGACCAAAGACTTTTGTGGCAGCATAATTTACCCCCTTCTGAGCCAAAGTTTGATTCAACCTTGAGTACTGAAGATCATCCTTTCTCCTAATGTTGTAGCCATGTACACTTCTATTACTTTTGAATTCGTTCAGATTGTTAATAACAGATTTCGTAAGTGAAGATATATATTGTGAGGCTACAGTGAAATCCTTAGCTCTTTAAATAAGTGTCTGCAGGATGATCTTGGGTGAGCTCCAGCAATTATTCTGATTACATGCTTTTGTGCAATGAACACTCTTTTACTCAATGATGAGTTACCGCTGAATATGTTGCCATACGAAAGCAGAGAATGAAAACAGGCGTGGTAAGCTAATTTACTGAGATGTATATCGCCGAAATTTGCAATGACCCTAATAGCATAAGTAGCTGAATTCAAACGTTTCAGCATATCTTCAACGTGTTTTTCCAGTTCAACCCCTCATCAATGCATACACCTAGAAATTTTGAATATTGTACCTCAACTACCGATTTCTGATCGAAGTCTACGTTTATTAATGG
Organism: Schistocerca serialis cubense; assembly: GCF_023864345.2. Lineage (NCBI taxonomy): Eukaryota > Metazoa > Arthropoda > Insecta > Orthoptera > Acrididae > Schistocerca > Schistocerca serialis. The sequence continues at coordinate 466,014,266 of NC_064640.1, read as the reverse complement.
TATCATTTCATTTTCTGTGTGAAACTGCATATACCGTGTTTTGTCAAAGTTTAATGAGAGCCCGTTTGCAGAGAACCACTTGATGATTTTCTGAAAAACATCGTTTACAATTTCATGAGTTAATTCTTGTCTGTTGGGTGTGATAGCTATACTTTTATCATCGGCAAAATGTACCAGCTTTCTATCTTCGAGAATATAGAATGGCAAGTCATTATTATATATTAAGAACAGCAGAGGACCCAAGACCGAACCTTGCAGCACCCCGTTCTTGATAGTTCCCCAGATTGAGAAATCACCAGTTTTTTGCATGTTATGTGAACTGCTTATTTCAACTTTCTGCACTCTTCCAGTGAGATATGATTTAAACCATTTGAGCGCTGTCCCGTCCATACCACAGTACTTGCGCTTATCTTGAAGTATTCCATGATTTACACAATCGAAAGCCTTTGAGTGATCACAAAAATTCTCAACAGGTGACTTCTGGTTACTCAGAGCATTTAATATTTCTTTAGTGAAAGTATGTATAGGATTTACCGTTGAAAAACCGTTCTGGGAACCAATCTGACATTTTGTTAAGACTTTATTTTTAGAAAGGTATGAAGCTACTGTACAATACATTACTTTTTCGAGAATTGTGGATAAGACAGTCAGAAGAGAGATTGCACGGTAGTTGCTTCAGAGAGCTATTACATATGTGGCTAAGAATCCCACTTATCTCATGGGAACAAACTTTTATAATTTCATCTGAAAATGTCATCAATTCCATGTGAGCTTTTATTCTTTAGAGATTTTATTATCTCCCTAATTTCAGAATTAGAGGTGGGTAGAATTTCAATTGTATCATTTTGTGTGGGTAAGGCCTCTTCCATTAACTGCCTTGCTTCTTCTAATGAACATTTAGATCCTATTTTCGCTAAAACATTTGGAAGACTGTAGCACCCAGAACCGCATGGCCACTCCGCCTGGCTCCATTTTGTGGTTACAAGATTTCTATTCCTTTAGTAAGACAATGTTTCTTCAATGGTTTCTTATAATTTGATTTAATTACTTTCTTGGGGAAACAATTTTCAAATTCTCTTACAAGTATAATGAAATAAGTTGTATTTTAAATTAGCATCGGGTTCCTTGTACACCTCATCCCATTCTAGCTGCTGAAGATTTTCCCTGAAAATTCTAATTGTTGAGTCATTAATTGAATGCACAACTTTGGAGGGTAGTTTTTGAATTACTGAATGGAGCTATGATATATACTGTAACTAGCTGAGCTCCATGATCAGAAGGGCATTCTCAACAGGACAAGACTTTAGGTTTTTAAACTTATCTTGGTCTGTAAAAGTAGTGTTATCAATCAATGTGCTGCTGTCCTTTACTACCAGAGTAGGAAAATCAATGACAGATGTCAAATTGAAAGAAACGAGAAAGACTTCCAGGTCATTTTTCCTATAACACTCTTTCAGTGAATTAACACTGAAGTCCCCACAAATAATAATTTGCTTTCCCTTATCTGACAGATACCAAGATATATAAGTTTTCCAGGAATAAATGAAAGTTTCCTGAAGGGGACCTATATACTGTTACAATTATAAAAGAGCCCTTCTTTAGTTTAAGTTGACATTCACATGCTTCTATATGTTGCTCTAGACAAAACTTTTCTGTATCTAAGCTTTTTACACAGTGATAAATTTTGACATAAATGGCAACTCCCCCTCTCACCTTATTCTCTCTACTCATGTGTGCAGCTAGTTTATAAGCACTGTTGTTTACCTTTTCAATATCAGACACTATGTGATGCTCAGACAGGGGTAGTATATCTATTACATTACGAGATTCAATGTCATCCAAACAAACCAGGAGCTCATCTACTTCATTCTTCAATCCCGGAATATTTTGGTGAAAAATGGTAACATTATTTTTTACTTTACATTTGTGAGAATCTTCAGTTTTCTTTAATCCACCAATATTTTGGATAAATATGGTAACATTATTATTTACTTTACTGTTGTAAGAATGTTGTGAGTTTTGGACATCTTTAGCACCTGCCTGCCTGAACTTCTCACTGGACACTGATATTAGTCTAAAAAAGGGGTACATCCATTAGTACCAGTGTCCTCCGTTATGGATTTCACTAACGACCCTGCCAGTTTACCCTTCCCTTTCCTATTGAGGTGTAGGTCATGCCTTGCGAAATCTTCCGCTATCAGTAGCTTCGACAGGAACCAATCCAATATCTAACAGAGTGGCCGCCCTTCGCAGCTGATCAAACTCCACAGTTACCCTCCTGACAGAGCGGTTCAACTGGGGCTGATCAATCATGCCGCACGAAAGCAGGCACCAGCCCAACATTGGTATGGGTCGCTTCAGAGGCTAATATCACCAGGTCACACTAAACACTGTAGCCCCGATTCCTATCAATACTGTTTCCCTCTTAAGTCACAGAAAGTTCCTATTGGTGGCATATTACTAGTAAAGACTCTATTATGTGGGCAGTTAAAATGCATATTGCTGTCAGAATGGAGCAGCATTTTCGAAATTCGGAGTGTGATTTATTAAGTATCCCATTACTTCTGAGATGGCTAACCACTGCTTTTTCGGCGATTTTTGAAAATGCAGAATGCAAGGATACTGGCAGGTAACTATTGACATCTGTGCTGTTTCCTTTTTTGTAGAGAGGCATGACATCAGCATGTCTAGTAAAACCTGTCTAGTAAAATACCATGTGTTAGTGATGCATTACAATTGTGAGTCTGAACATCAGCTTACAACTGCTCCACAGTGTCATAATATCTTGTGAGACAGGTCTCTGAATATACTAAACTGTCCTACTGTGTTATTGAATACTTCTAGAATTTGGTTAGTGAAAGTGTAAACGGCATTAACAGTAGAGCAACTCTTCTGAAATCTAAGCTGTGATTTACTGAGATTATTATTGTTGCTCAGGTGGCTTACTAGTCTAGAATACACCACCATCTCATAATTTTTGAAAATTAAGTCAACAGGGAAATGGATTGGTAGTTATTGAGAGCTATATCTTCTTTCTTATTCAGGTTTTCAACACAAGTATATTTCAATCCCTCTGGAAAAAAGCTTTTAGTTACTGATGTCTTACATATTTCAGATAAGACAGGGCTCATAATATAGGATCAGTTCTTTTGTACTCGGTTAGAAACACCATCAAATACTGACAACTATAATTATGAGTGAATATATAGTTTTCTTAATTTCAGAGGGAGAACTTGGTATTACAGTCGTACGATTGAATGTTATGTGAGTTCCTTTTTTAACAAACTGCTGTAGCTTTTCTCTTGAACTGTTTGCTCCAATTCTTCTACAGTATTTAAGAAGTAATTAATAGTAACATTTGCTACCTTTGGCTCATTTATAGCCCTTCCATTTAATTCAGTAGTGATGTCACTTTGTCCTTTGGTCAGTTGTACTATCTCTCGTTTCTCTACATTTATTTTGCCTTTCCTCTGTTGTCAGAATTACCGATTAGTAACATATTGTGCATGTTCATTGACTTTTAAATGTCTTTTCTTAGCAATGTTGAGGAGTTCTTCTAGTGTGCTACTACTGCTGGACCTTTACTTGTTCTTACCAACAGATGAATTTTTTCATTCCTTTCACAATTAACTTTAATCTCTCCAGTCATCCACAGTTTTTTACATGGCTGTTCAATGTCCTTTCTGATTAGCATATGCCCTAAGTTGTTTTCAAATAATGATATGAATTTATCCTGTAACAAATTAAATTTTATGTGAGTATTTGGTTCATTAGGCAACGGCCTTGCCGCAGTGGATACACCATTTCCCGTCAGATCAGCGAAGTTGTGACGGGAGTGGCCGGCACTTGGATGGGTGACCATCCTGGCCGCCATGCGCTGTTGCCATTTTCCGGGGTGCACTCAGCCTCGTGATGCATGTTGAGGAGCTACTCGACCGAATACTAGCGGCTTAGATCAAAGAAAACCATCGTAACGACCAGGAGAGCGTTGTACTGACCACACGCCCCTCCTATCCGCATCCTCAGTGAGGATGACACGGCGGTCGGATGGTCCCGGTGGGCCATTTGTGGCCTGAAGACGGAGTGCTTGAATTTGGCTCATTACAAATTTCATGCCAAGTCATCTCTTGTAAACTATTCTTAAAAACATTTCTTCTACAGTCATTAAATATACAAACTGATTTTCACTGAGAAGTGTAAATACGTTAAGGTACTATCTTATTTACGAGACATACCTGTACACCATTATCAGACACAGCATTTGTTACTGGGTAAACGGTTATCTCATTACTTTGAGCTTCATCAAAGATAATACTATAATTTAGGATCCAACTGTCATTTTCCATAAATATAGGAAACTTAATTACTGATATTAGATTTTACGATATTGTCACTTGGCGAAGGTTTAATTAGGTGAATGACGATCACTAACTTCTCTTAACGAAGGTTTATTCAGCACTTGCACATACAAGAGCGCGGAGCGAACTGCCTCAGGCAAGAACACATACGGTGTATATATAGCTACAGAACATTGCACTACAATGATGTTTGACATTTGTGGATACTTCTAGAATGTACTCGTACCGAATACACAAATTAAAATTTTACAGTCCAAGAGAGTTGCGAACTCAGGGCCCCCAAGTAACGAGTTTAGTATCATTACCACCACACCGCGGTGCTACTACACTTCTTCTACGACATTACTCCCTCCTTCAGGTAACAGCGTATCGGTATTACGTCGTCCTAATCCGGGAACGAGTTATCGGTCCGGCATTTTCCGACTTGTGATGACTGATTCTCGGCCTGGCGGTGATCTTCTTACAACTTTCCACTTGTTCCCTGTCACTGGAGCTTCGAATTTACCTTTGGTGGCAGGATCCTTATAGGGCTTCATTCGAAGGACGTGGACCGTATCTCTGATCTTTCGTCGTCTTGCGTCGGGGTCTAAATCTTCAACATCATAATTAACACCAGACAACTGTCTTACAATCTTATAAGGTCCAAAGTAGGGCCTGTGGAGTTTCTCAGAGAGAACAAGAGTGAAGATCCAGACGAGGTCACCAGGCTGGTAGATACCAGGGCGGTGGCTCGCCTCATACCTTCGGCGATCGTTTTCTTGAGCCTGCAGCGTGTGGAGATGAGCTAACTGCCGAACTTCCTCAGCTCTGGTTAACACCTGGACGATGTAGTCGTCGTCCACGTCATCAGGATGTTACGGAATCACAGTTTCCATCGTCGCAGTCGCCTCACGCCCGTGCACCAGGAAAAAGGAGGTAAATCCTGTAGTGTCTTGTTTGACGGTGTTGTAGGCAAACGTCCCAAAAGGTAGCACCTCATCCCAGTTGCTCCGCTCAACATTGACGAACATTCATAGCGTGTGGGCCAAGATCTTATCAAGGTTTTCAATAAGCCCGTTAGTTTGCCGATGGTAGGCAGACTTCATGTGATGAGCAATGTTGCACCGAAGGTTTATCTCTGTCACAAGATTAGTTTGAAAAACACAATATTCGTGGATTGAGTAATAAAGTAGATCTTCTTGTCTGTCTAGAAAATTGAGAGAGCTCTGAAAAGCTAGAAAACCTGCACCTATATGAGCACCACGTATCCACAAGGTTAGAGAAGTTTAACATAAAAGATTACATATTAGCATCTTACTCATGTAGAACTGATATAGGATAAGGAAGAGTTGTTGCATGCATTAAGACAGAACACAAGTTAAAAAACACTGTGACCAATAGGTGCGGTACTGTTCAGAACACAGAAGCGCATGTGTGTGAATTAATGTTAAAGATATAGTTCACTTTTAAGTAAACAGTATATTGACTTGCATCGGGACCTGCAAAATTGATCATTGGGAATTTGGATTGCTTACCATACTATCTGTCAGACAGGAGCTAGGAGTTAATGCTCTGTGGTGATTTCAATGTAGTTTCCCGAAAGCATTCTGATAAGAAAAATTATTTGGAAACCTTTTCATATTGTCCCAGAAGAAGACGAGTAGCTCCGTGGTGTAGTGGTTATGATACTTAAGTGTTGCATGGGCGGTTGTGAGTTGAGAACGTACCTGTACTGCACAATTTTAATTTCTATATTCGGTTCGATTACATTCTAGAAGTATCCACAACCGTCAAAAATCATTGTACCGGAATATTTTATAGCTGTATATATATTGTATGTGTTCTGGCCAGAGGCAGTTCGCTCCGCGCTCTTGTATGTGCAAGTGGTGAATAAACCTTCGTTAAGTGCAATTAGTGTTCGTCATTCATCTAATTAAACCTTCTTCCAAGTGACAATATCGTAAAATCTAATATCAGTAATTAAGTTTCCTATATGTATGGAAAATGACAGTTGGACCCTAAATTATAATATTATCTTTGATGAAGCTCAAAGCAATGAGATAGCTGTTAACCCAGTAACAAATGCTGTGTCTGATAACGGTGCACAGGTATGTCGCAGTAAATAAGATAGTGCCTGAAAGTATTTACACTTCTCAGCGAAAATCAGTTTGTATATTTAATGACCGTACAAGAAATGCTTTTAAGAATAGCTTACAAGAGATGACTTCGGATGAAATTTGTAATGAACCAAATTTAAGCACTCCGTCTTCAGGCCACAAGTGGCCCACCGGGACCATCAAACCGCCACGTCGTCCTCACTGAGGATGCGGATAGGAGGGGCGTGTGGTCAGCACACCGCTCTCCTGGTCGTTACGATGGTTTTCTTTGAAATGAGCCGCTAGTATTCGGCCGAGTAGCTCCTCAATATGCACCACGAGGCTGAGTGCACCCCGGAAAATGGCAACAGCCCGTGGCGGTCACCCATCCAAGTGCCGGCCACGCCCGACACCTCTTAACTTCGGTGATCTGACGGGAATCGGTGTATCTACTGCGGCAAGGTCGTCGCCTAATGAACCAAGTACTTACATAAAATTTCATCTGTTACAAGATACATTCATATCATTATTTGAAAACAGCTTAGGGCATACGCTGATTGGAAAGGACATTGAACAAGCATGTGAAAAGCCGTGGATGACTGGAGGGATTAAAGTAACTTGTAAAAGGAATGAAAAAAATTTATCTGTTGGTAAGAACAGGTAAAGATCCAGCATTACTAGCACACTGTAAAAACTCCTCAACATTGCTAAGAAAAGTCATTTAAAAGTCAGGGAACATGCACAATATGTTAGTAACCGGTAATTCTGACAACAAACGAATGGCAAAATAACGTGCATAACGTAAGGCACACTTTGCTGTGCATAATACAGTTTGGGATCGCGTATCACATTTTCTCTCAGCCGTGTTGATGTGTATCAGGTGAGTTCCAAACATTTTTGATTTCTCGTTCGTGGGACACGGACTGGATGATTATTCTGAAGTGCAGATAGATGTGGCAGCTTCTAGGTCCAAGTTTTTCCATATGCGGAAGAAACCGCACCTATTGCGTAGACAGGGGAAAGAAAAACTTAGGGGCCAGATGAGGTACCGTAAATTCAAGTGTACTTCAGGAAAATCTTGGCTATGTCACGAGATTGCATTAGGCCAAATGTTTTCACCGTAGGAACTGAAACAGACATCCGAATGTTGCTGAACTTCAGCTTAGAACAAATGATTAAAATCATAGAGCACCATGACACACCTTAAAGTGCAGAGGTCGATTTGAAGGCTCCGGCTATTTCTGATGTTGAATGTTTTGGTACCCGTCGATTTGTGAGCCACCGAACGTAGCACGGCAAACCAGGTGCTGTTCCAGTACGTGTCAGCCCCAGCTCTCGCCGTTAAATCCTGTTCTTTGTGGTTCAGTACGTATGAACGTAATGAGCGTCCTTGCGGAGAAACAAAGTGGTTTTCTGTGGAAAGCAAGGCCATCTACAGCCTGTGCTTTTGCATAAACTTGAAACTAAGCAGCAGGGTGGATCAAATTTAACGTGTTTCACCCTGGATGTCGATGTGTTTACCAAGCCCAGCAGCAGAAAGCACCATATTCTCTGGACGGTGTCACAGGCTATTCAAAGAGAGTCAGACAAGCCTTTTGTACAATTCTAGGTTGCTAACCACAGTGTTCGACGACAGTTGGATACTGGCGCTTCAGTTATGCTCCTGAGCTTTGAGTTCTTTGCTAGTCGTAAACTTTACAAGTCGCAGACTGCACTTCCGGAGTATAATACTAATGGCATTTCAGTACTAGGTGCTTGGAACCTCCGGGTGATATATTCTGATACAACGGAAACAGTGTTCTTCACAGTGTTGTGTTCACTGGAGAGTTCGAATATTTCTGGCGGTATACAAAATAACGTCCTGCAGGTTAGCTTTCTTATTCCCCATGTGGGTATCAGGAAGTTACGTGAGAAATAACCCTGTTTGTTTCAGGAGGGACTACGAAAAGCCAATAATTACGATGTATGCATTGCATTGAAACACAGTGCTCAATTTAGATTTTGCCGGATTCAGCCCGTTTACCTGGCAATGTTTTTTTTATATGTTTAACCAGATCTGATTAGCTCCATTAGGTTCTCTGTTACATCGGACCACAGGTTCACACATGCAGTTCGTTTTTTACATCATCATTTCCTAAGATATGATGTTAAAATTATTTGAGTGTCTGAAATGGCAATGTGAATAAATAATACTTACTATGAACTAATAAAGTTAATACTAGCAGTACTTTTACTACTGCAGCTGATGCCATTAATTGTAATAATGATAATAATAATAATAATAATAATAATAATTATTATTATTATTATTATTATTATTATTATTATGACATTAACTAAAATAATGATGTGACAGAGATAAAAATACGTTATAGGTTTACAAAATATATGCTTTCTGGTATAGCGAATTATGATGAAAGCAAATTTATGGAGGATGCACCAGGTAAGAGATGAGGAAGACCTGATACGAAGGAAGGATGTACAAGGATAGCGAATGGGTACAATGAGTTATAAACCTTATTCTTACTTTAATAGGTATGTCATTAACTGTCTTCTGACAGTTCTCTAATATAATGCAGGGGGCTATTCCAGACTCGGGTTCCTGCTACTGAGATGCACTTCAAGATAGTGGCTGAACTGTGGAGTGGGGCTGAAAGAATTTGTTTCTGATAGAAACTGATGTTTCTGCCATGTCGTTCAGATAAGACAGTTAAGGTTGAGGACAAGTATGAGGACAGTGTTCGATCGTAAAATAGTGGAGAAAATAGGGGATAAGGAATTATATAATGTTTTCTGTATACAGTGAGGATAGCGGTGCATATGACGGTGAATAGTGATCAAAGAGTCGAACATCATCAACGTAACCAGTTACTGCAGCTGTGAGCCTTCCTCAGAAAGCCCTTGCAGATTAACATAATTGTAATCAATAATTGGAAGTTTGAGTGCTTGTACAAATTTCGTTTTCAGGTCATGAGGGAATGGCTTTTAACATTTTTGTGGGCATGGAGAGATGCTGATGCCTTCTTGCACAGTGCATTTACGTGCTCAGTCCATTTTAAATGGCTTTGAGCACTATGGGACTTAACATCTGAGGTCATCAGTCCCCTAGAACTTAGAACTACATAAACCTAACTAACCTAAGTACATCACACACATCCATGCCCGAGACGGGATTCGAACCTGCGACCGTAGCGGTCATGCGGTTCCAGACTGAAGCGCCTAGAACCGCTCGTCCACACCGGCTGGCAGTCCATTTTTGATGTTCATCTGCTTTTACCTCTAGACTCTTTGCTGAAAGGTTGAAGTTGTTATTGATCAAACTTATGGTAAATATGATAGACCTTCCAGATTTTTGGGGCTAGCGAGCCGAGAATTTCCGGCCATTACCGTTTGGGTTTCGGATAGGATGAGTGTTAACCCTATATTCTGCGCACATTATAACAGTGCTCAAAGGTCGGTATTGAGATTCTCGACAGCTGACTTCAGGTTTATTGGTTTTGCACTCAGATATAACAGAAGGACATCAGCATACATGTAGTTTTTGCAGTACGATGAAACTGATGACATATCATTTATGTACATCGAAAGGAGTAGAAGAGACAATGCCAAACTCTGTGCAACAACTGATACTAGCTGCCTCCACTGCGACTTCATGGTACCAGATGTACCGCATTGCTGGCGAGAAATCAGATATCGGCGCGACCACTTCGCTAGGCGAGATAGTTAGGCTACTAGGTTTGGCAACAAAATGTCAAAGTGGACAGTGTCAAACGCTTTGATTATGTCAGAAAAGCATGTGGTAGTTTCCTCTCATGCTTTCACGGCCAGCTTAATGTCATCTGTTGCCTTTATTGTGGCAGATATTTAACTGCGATGTTTACGGAAACAAGACTGGTGTTTGAATAGAGTGTTGTTCGTAGTTAGTTGGTTAATGGCGACTGAACTGCAACAATGGCAAGACAGTCTGGTACCGAGCGCCATGGGTTTTGAATCCTCGCCAGATGGCAAGGATCTCGATTGCCACTAGAGGTCTCTATAGCCATCGCACCATATGCCGTGGCTCGCGTATAACGTGAGGGCGCCACAGTGGAGAACGTGCTCCCAGCAGCCAATAGCGACATACCTTGTCCTGTATATAAGCGCCTGCCTCTTGCTGAGCTAGGCCCCACCCCCCGCCACATTTTCACTGTTGTGTCCCCCCTACCCTCCATCTCTACACCCTTCATCTCCTTTCTCAAGGGGGCTTCCATCAACTCCCCCTCTCGGATGATGCCCTCTCTCCCTCCCTTTATCCCTCCTATCAACTCTGATCCTCACTCCCGCCTCTGTCCCTCTGTCCTTTCCCTGGCCTCCCTCTCCCCCCACTTCCATCTTGTTTTCTCCCCACCTAACCTCTCCCTACCTCCCTTCTCCCCCCCCCCCCAAGTCCTTTTGTATTCCCCTCCTCTGTCTTCCCCCACTCCCTGTCGAATCGGCCCAGCAACCCCCCCCCCCCCTATGGGTCCTCGTCCTCCATCGGCTTCTTTCCCCCTTTCCCCACCTCTGTTTCTCCTCTCCTTCCCCCCTTTTTGTTTCCCATCATCTGTTCACCTTCCCCCCACCTGCCCTTGGCTGTGGTATGTCGTATTTGCCAACTTTTTAGTGCAGTGTTCAGTGTTGTTCAGTGTTGTTCGTCTTTCCAATGTGTTGCAAACAGAAATCATTCTGTCGGTGGGTGTGAATTTTATGTCTCTTGCGAACAGAAACCAGACTGTCGCCGTGATTTTTAATTGTCTGTCTATTATTTTACCTGCCTGCTTCATATGTACACTGCTGGCCACCGTAAATGCAACACCAAGAAAGACAAGAGGTAGCACAACAAAATTTATTTTGTAGATAACATGTTGACCAAGTATCAAATGATTACGTTTACAGACGTCTGTGACATGTGGTTCCTGCCAGAATCAGTAGCCAGAGTAGCCGCCATTGTTGGAGATCACCGCTGCCACACGTCTCGGCATTGAGTCAAAGAGACGTTGGATATGTTCCTGGGGTACAGCAGCCCAAGCAGCTTCCACACGTTGCCAAAGATCATCTGGTGTGGCAGCTGGGGATGTAATCTGGGTCACTCGTTGAGCAACCATGGACCACATGTTTTCTATCGGCGAAAGATCCGGAGAGCGAGCCGGCGAGGGAAGCACTTCAATCTGGTTATTGACGAAGAACCTTTGGACAATGCGTGCCACGTGTGGTCGCGCATTATCCTGTTGAAATATGGCTGTGGCCGAGCCCTGAAGGTAAGGAAGGACAACTGGCTCCAGCACCTCGGATATGTAGCTCCGGCTATTTAAAGTACCGGCAATGCATACTAGAGGCATGCGAGAGTAATATCCAATACCGCCCCATACCATAATACCCGGTGCAAGACCAGTGTGGCGGTGCATAATGCAGCTGTCCAGCATCCTCTCTCCACGGTGTCTCCACACTCGAATCCGACCATCGTGGTGCTGCACACAGAAGCGTGCCTCGTCAGTAAAGACAACGTCATTCCATTCTGCCGTCCACATCCGTCTGTCATCACACCATTGGCGACGGAGACGTCTGTGGTTCTGCGTTAATGGTAGACGAAGCAATGGACGTCTTGCGGACAGACCACTCTGCTGTAAACGGCGTCGAATGGTACGCGCAGACACTGGATGATGCGTTACAGACGCAATGTGCTATGCTATCGTTCGGGATGTCACTGAGCGATCCGTCACTGCCATGCGCACAATTTGCCTATCAGCACGTGCAGTGGTGCACCGAGGTGAATGCGATCGACCACGTCGGTCCGTCGTACCCTCCTGCATCCAACGGTCACATATCCGCATTACAGTTGTTTGGTTTCGTCCAACACGACTAGCGATTTCTCTGTATGATAATCCACAATCTCGGTAAGCCACTATCCTTCCTCTGTCGAACTCGGATACTTGATCAAACGATGTTCGCTGTTGTCTACGAGGCATAACTGATCGTTTTGTGAAACAACCACAAGGTAAACACACGTGCCGAACGTACACTCGTCGAAATCGCCAAGCCTTAAATGGCGCTATAAGGTGGCGCCACAGGCGCTCGTGATGTGCGTCTGCGCTGAAATTCTAATCAGTTGCATATCTCATCGCTGCAAACCCATGGTGTAAATTTCACTTGATTCGGATGCTTTCTTCAGGGTGTTGCATTTACGGTGGCCAGCGGTGTATTTTATTAGCATCATCATCTCTTTGTTCTATGTTTAAAGTTCCACGATTTTTCTGCCATGTTACTATTTAAGTCTCCGATTTCATCGGCTGTTTTTATTATTTATTATCTTCACCTTTTTAAAACAAATTCTGTAGGCTGGAGAGCGGAAGAGCGGCATACTCAGCTGCTGCCAGCCCGCCCCCTTCTGGGGGACTCGAAACTCAATAAAGAAAAAAAAAAAGGCTTAGCTAATCAGACTGAAATTCGAGGAGTCTATCGACATCTCGGCGATAGACAGCGCGCTTATAGTACTTTGTTTTCGTTACCAGCAGACGTTGTGGATTCGCTTGGTTGTCTCTTATCACCCCGTTGCTTCTTGTGTGTTGTCGTCGTAAGGTCTCGCTCGGTCGTCCGTCGTTGTTCATGTCCGTCCTATCCCGTTCGTTTGAACTTCGCGGGCTGCTCTCATTTGGCTCTGCCGCGATTCGTTCTTGGCAACCCCACGACCGTTCCCGTCGCGGTTACAACAGACAGAAGGGTGATTACTCCTGTTTGTGCAAATCAGAGGATCTCAAAGATTCTTATTATAATAAAGCCGTCAGGCAGGTTGCATCTTTGTGCAGATTTTAGGTCCACTGTTTATCCACAGTTGGTGAAAGACCCATTTCCACTCTCCCAACCTCATTAACTTATGGATAAATTAGGTGCTGATTGATTCATTTCAAAGACTAACGTACGAAATTCTTACCTGCAATCCTCATTATATGGCTCGTCATTAGTACTTCAATGTCTTAATCACCCACGTGGGGTTGTTTCAGTTCAAAAGATTGCCTTTCGGCTTCACGTCGCCTCCAGTGATATTCCAACGCTTGCTGGAACATCTGAAAGCTTAACAGAGGTAAGTGTTGCTTTTTTCAGACGGAAATAGAATATCTGACATGTTATCAACGATCAAGGCATTCTCCTGTTGGTCTGCTATTATGCATCTCTCCTACCCTCTCATTGTTATAGAACTACAGCAGCAATGTGTAAGCTAGCTTATTACATAATGTTCATAACTTACACAGTGCAAATTGTAGCACCAATGCACCAGCTACGCCAGAAACATATGCCGTTTATTTGATCTCAGGATTGTGAAAAGGGTTCTCATCACTTCCAAGAGGCCTTGTTTAGTGATAGATGTTTCTCTCATAACGATCTCAATAAGCCAGGCATGCACGCAGTTGATGCATCTTCATACAGATAAAAGCCCTGCTCTCCCACACAATAAGATATACAGAGTGAACTAATGGTATCCCCTCAAAGCTTCTTGTTGTTGTTGTGATCTTTAGTCCTGAGACTGGTTTGATGCAGCTCTCCATGCTACTCTATGCTGTGCAAGTTTCTTCATCTCCCAGTTCCTACTGCAGGCTACATCCTTCTGAATCTGCTTACTCTATTCGCCTCTTGCTCTCCGTCTACGATTTTTACCCTCCACGCGGCCCTCCAATACTAAATTGGTGATCCCTCGATGTCTCAGAACATGTCCTACCAACCGACCCCTTCTTCTAGTCAAGTTGTGCCACAAGTAATCTTCTCCCCAATTCTATTCAATACTCGTTGTTAACAAATCTTTCTTCTTCAGAAACGCATACCTTGGCGTTGCCAGTCTACATTTTATATCCTCCCTACGTCGACCATTATCAGTTATTTTGCTCCCCAAATAGCAAAGCTCCTTTACTACTTTAAGTGTCTCATTTCCTAATCTAATTCCCTAGGCATCACCCGACTTAATTCGACTGCATTCCATTATCCTCGTTTTGCTTTTGTTGATTGTCATCTTATACCCTCCTTTCAAGACACTGTCCATTCCGTTCAACTGCATTTTCCAAGTCCTTTGCTGTCTCTGACAGAATTACAATGTCATCGGCGAACCACCAAGTTTTTATTTCTTCTCCATGGATTTTAATACCCACTCCGGACTTTTCTTTTGTTTCCTTTATTGCTTGCTCAATATATAGATTGAATAACATCGGGGAGACGCTACAACCCTATCTAACTCCCTTCCCAACCACAGCTTCACTTTCATGCCCCTCGACTCTTATAACTGCCATCTGCTTTATGTACAAATTATAAATAGCCTTTCGCTGCCTGTATTTTACCCCTGCCACCTTTAGAATTTGAAAGAGAGTATTCCAATCAACATTGTCAGAAGCTTTCTCTAAGTCTACAAATGCTATAAACATAGGTTTGCCTCCCCTTAATCCTTCTTCTAAGATAAGTGGTAGGGTCAGTATTGCCTCACGTGTTGCAACAGTTCTACGGTATCGAAATTGATCTTCCCCGAGGTCGGCTTCTATCAGTTTTTCCATTCGTATGTACAGAATTCGCGTTAGTATTTTTCAGCTGTGACTTATTAAACTGATAGTTCGGTAATTTTCACATCTGTCAACACCTGCTTTATTTGGGATTGGAATTGTTATATTCTTCTTGAAGTCTGACGGGATTTCGCCTGTCCCATAAATCTTGCTCACCAGATGGTAGAGTTCTGTCAGGACTGGCTCTCCCAAGGCTGTCAGTAGTTCTAATGGAATGTTGTCTACTCTCGGGGCCTTGTTTCGACTTAGGTCTTTCTGTGCTCTGTCAAACTCTTCACGTAGTATCATATCTCCCATTTCATCTTCATCTACATCTTCTTACATTTCCATAATATTGTCCTCAAGTACATCGCCCTTGTATAGACCCTCTATATACTCCTTCCACCTTTCTGCTTTCCCTTCTTTACTTAGAACTGGTTTTCCATATGAGCTCTTGATATTCATGCAAGTGGTTCTCTTTTCTCCAAAGGTCTCTTTAATTTTCCTGTAGGCAGTATCTATCTTACCCCTAGGGAGATAAGCCTCTACAGCCTTACATTTGTCCGCTAGCAATCCGTGCTTAGCCATTTTGCACTTCCTGTCGTACTCATTTTTTAGACGTTTGTATTCCTTTTTGCGTGCTTCATTTACTGAATTTTTATATTTTCTCCTTTCATCAATTAAATGCAATATTTCTTCTGTTACCCAAGGGTTTCTACTAGCCCTCGTGTTTTTACCTATTTGATCCTCTGCTGCCTTCACTATTTCATCCCTCAGAGCTACCCATTCTTCTTCTACTGTATTTCTTTCCCCCAGTCCTGTCAATTGTCCACTTATGCTCTCCCTGAAACTCTGTACAACCTCTGGTTCTCTCTGTTTATCCAGGTCCCATCTCCTTAAATTTACACCTTTTTGCAATGTCTTCAGTTTTAATCTACAGTTCATAACCAATAGATTGTGGTCAGAGTCCACATCTGCCAATGGAAATGTCTTACAATTTAAAACATGGTTCCTTAATCTGTGTCTTACCATTATATAATCTGTCTGATACCTTTTAGTATCTCCAGGGTTTTTCCATGTATACAACCTTCTCTCATGATTCTTGAACCAAGTGTTAGCTATGATTAAGTTATGCTCTGCGCAAAATTCTACCAGGTGGCTTCCTCTTTCATTTCTTAGCTCCAATCCAAATT